>NW_022436976.1:13000854-13383673 GCF_009761245.1 Sapajus apella | reverse complement strand
AAAAAAAAAAATATCACCTGCTACAAAATAAGTACAAATAAAGCCTTCCTAAGGCTTCCTCGAAAAAAAAATAATAATAATAACAGCTTTGCTGGCTACAGTATTCTTTGTAAGCATGTTTTATATTCCTTCAGTAGTTTGAATATAGTATCTTACTCTCTTCTGGTCTGCAAGGCTTCTGCTGAGTAATCTGTTGAAAGACATATCATGACTACATTTATTGTGTTCTGTTTCTTTTCTTCTTCTGCACTAAATTATTTTTAGTGTTTGAATTTGCTAATTTGATTATGATATAATGTGGATAATTTCTCTTTATGTTGAAAGTAATTGGTGATTTCTGAGATTCCAATGCCTGGATGATCTTGTCTTTCTCTTCCTTTTATAGATTTAATCAATTTTATTATTTCCTTAAATATGCTTTGTAAGCTTTTTATAGTTTATCTTTTTAAGGAACTCCAAATATATACAAATCAGTTTACTTGATGGTGTCACATAAATTTTGTATTCCTTTTTCACTGTTTTATTTCTTTTTTTTTTCTGATTGGATAATTTTATGTCTATAGGCTCGCTAATTCACTCCTCTGTCTGATCAAGTCTACTTTTGAAGATTTCTTATGAGGTTTTTATTTAAGCTGTTGTATTAGTTATTTCTAATTTTTTCTGTTTTGTTTTTAACTAATTTTATTCCTCTGTTGTAATTTCTCACTTTCTTCCTAAATTCATTTTCAAATTTTATTTACTTTTTCATCCATTTTTTAAAATTATTCTCTGATTCTTTAAGGGGACGATTCTGATTTTACATCAGAAATTTCAGAGATCTTCAGTTCTGAATTCATTACAGGAGCTCTTGGTGGTGTTTCATGCTTCTTTTGGTGGTGTCGCATTTCCCTGACTTTTCACAATTCTTGCATTTTTACATTGAGGACAGCCCATTTACAAAGACAGCCATCTCTTTCAGTTTTTGCAAGTGTTCTTTGGTGATGTTAGACCTTCACTTTCTAGCATCAGAGCATAAACGCTGGCCTTTACTGTTTACCATTCTGGGAAAATCTTACAGTGATGGCCGAAATTAAATCACTGCATTAGAGTTAAATCACTGTCTTGTCATCATATCTTTGTCTGGGGAAGACTTAAAGTGAGAACCACAGCTTAATTACTGTCTGGAACTGTATTGCTTCCATGTCATTGTTTCCCAGTTTGAAGAAGTGTTAAGCAGGCACCAGAACTTAATCCCAAAATTTTGTTTCCAAACAAAGGGAAGGCTACACTAGAGCTTCTGAGATTTGTGAAAAATCTAGTTTGGGGGTTGGGCTTTCATGTATATTGTGCCCCCTGAAGTGCCTTGCTATCAACTAGTATCTTCAACATCATGTCCCTGCTGATTGAAGTGTTGAGTAACCACCAAGATCTGCATACCAGTCACTTTGATCAGCATCCTGTTCTTTGTCCCCAATTCATCCCAGGTAGTCCAGAACTCCTGGCATTCCCAGAGGTTCCTGTGGGATGGTACAGGAGTGACCTTCCTATGAAGATTCCTAATCAAGTAGGGAGATGGAACATCCGTCTCCAATTTCCTCCTCTCACCTTGGCAACCATAAGTCTAAGAACATTATCTGTGAATGGTATTATGGCCACTTACAGGAGGGGTTGGCACAGACTAAAATGATTATTTTTTTTACTGGTTGTAACTTCTCTCAATTTGACTTCTCAGGTGTACTTAGCCTGGTATTCTTGTCTTTGAATCATTTCTAGTTGTATTTTTTGAGGGTCGTAATACTAGAAGACCCTTCCATTTGATCATCTCGCTGATATCACTTTATATCCACAACTTCTGTTTATCTTTTTATGTTGAGATTTCTAACGATTATATTTTGTATATTTACAGTTAGTTCTTTGAAGTATTAATAAAAGCTGCTTCAAATATTCCTGCTTTGCATATGTATCAATCTTTTTTTGACTGTCTAGTAATTTCTTGGTAAAATTACAAGACATTAAGCATTGTATAAGCATTCCAGATAATGCATTGTAGCAACTCTGGATTTTGTTTTGTTCTTCAGAAGGTTGTTTAATTTTTGCTTTAGAAGGGAATCAGCTTGTCTCAACTCAAACTGTGAACATTATCTCCATCATGGGATGTATAGTTTAGGGTGGCTCTCTGAAAATATCTCTTGTTCTCAGTTTATGAATAAGGCAGTGCTTTGTTTGGGTGAAGATTATAGTTAGTCACTAGAAGCTAGTAAAACTTCCTCTGTACTGCATGACTTGTGTTTAGATTAAGAAAAACTTTTAAAGTTGTTAAAAAAATAAAAAATATCCCTAGTATTTTAATTTTTTCAGGCTTTCTAGGATCTTTTGGTAGCATATATATTTTAGCAGAGAGATATGTGTGAGGAGTTTCTTAACTCAGCTATCTGTGCCTCTTTTTCTTCCAAAATTGTCCCTTTAAATTTCTAGCTGTTCTTCCCCTATCTGAACTAAGTCGCATGCTTCTACCACTAAAACTGTAGGTATTTGTTGACTATTTTCCGAGGGGTGAGAGTGCCCATTGGCAAGAAGATCATAAACTCACTTTCTGATCTGATGCATCAGCAGTGTTCTATGAATAAACAGTTATTAAATTGTTACCTGCTCTGGTTGATTTTCTCATGGCCTAAAATTCATGTTTTATTTTAATAATTTTATCCCATCTTATATAAGTTTTTTGCTGATATTAATGCCAACATCTTTTCATATGGCCATAACCAATGTAATATTTTGACTAAACTATATAGTCATTTAAAACTATTTGTAAAGCCACCACAAAAATGCCTTTTATAATTTCAATTGTGAATAATGGCAATAATATTAACCCTTGAAATGTTAACTTGTGTTAATACTCATGTTGTGTGCATATTCATATAAGCCTATTTTATATACACAGATCTAATACTTTTCAAACACCATTGATTTCACTAGATTGAACTGTCATGTGCTAGAATAACATGAAATTTTTATTTCATTGCAGTATCACAAACAGCTACACTATGTTTTTCTGACAAGCTATATCTTTACATTTTATATTCTTGAAGCTTCAAAAATTGATACCACTTCTTTTCAAGACAATGTGTTCAACACAGTGGGGTAAAAAAGTACTTTTGTTTTTCTTATAGTATCAGGTAAAATTCTAGGTAATAGAGTTCAAATATAGACTTTGTCTCCACTCATAATTCAGAAGCTTGTGGAATGCCTTGATAGTTTGGTAAACATGTTAGAATTCAGTTACAAACGTTTATAATATGTATTCACAAATGAATTTGTATTTTAAACGTGCATTTTCTTGTTTGTGTTTCTGGTTTTTAAATATTGTGATTCCTGATTCAAGGATCTGATAAAAACCTCTAATTTTTTTATGTGTATGACAATGTTTTTCACTTAGAAATGGCATAGCAATTTTTCAGAAAGTAGAAAGACAGTTAAAACATATCATCTATGCCTCTAGAACGTAAGTAGAGGCTACATGAATTAAACATGAATATTTATAAAAATGTATATTTTTTCATTAACATCTCTAAATACATAAAAATTTGAAATAATCTATACATTTGCATGTCCATACATGTGTATACATACATTTATATAGGTATAACAGCTTATATATATAATAGTTATGAATATTCACATTTATCAAGCAATTACTACCTGACAGATAGAAATCCAGATTTGTGTGGCAAGAAGTTTAAATAATGTAGAAGAGCTTCTGTAGGAAAAAATAAAATACAAAATTAGAAATACAAAATTAAGTATGAATGTGAATATCTACTTGGAATAAGAAAATAAATCATTTCCAGTTACATAATTTCAAAAATCAAACAAATCTAAAACATGGACAGTTCCAGAAAACTAATACATTTTATTAAAACAGCTCTAAAAATCTACTTTTTTTTTTGGTATTTTATGTTCTTTGATTATATCTTTATATGACAAATATTTTCTCATTTTTTTTCTCAAATGGAGAAGAGAAAGGTAATTTCATCTTTCCATTAGGATGATTGGTTTTATTTAATGATAGTTTAGAAAAGATTCTCTCAGCCTAATAATTCATCTTTGGTAATGCCATGTAACTTTTTGGATTGTTGTCAACTTTGGAAAAACTACAAAATTTCTTTCATGTATTATTTTAAGATTTCAGATTATTTTACATAGTTTTGTGCAGTTACACATCTTCAGTATTCTTTGAATTAATAATACTCATTAAATAATTTGTCATTTCCGTTTCCTTACTACAGTGGCTTATATCAGTATTTTGTGTTTAATTCATAAAAAAATCCTTTTTTTTCCACTATGAAAATCTTCATTAATTAACTGGACTCTTAAATTAGTCAAGCTTATATATTATTTGTATTCAAATATTTTGCTTAATGAATTGCTGACTTTAGAATTACCTGAAAATTATTTTAATTCATTTCTCATTGCTAGAGTAATTTTTACTGTTTACACAACACATGCAAACATTGTTTTATTTTAAATTTCACTTATAATTATATATCTTGCTTTATCAAATATATATCTGACACAAGAAAAAATTCCTTTTCACTTGGCATTTAGAAAAAAGTAAATTGTTTGCTTACCATTGTACGTTATTAAAATAATTGCTCACTAGTTTGCTTTTGGTTCCCTAACTCTGTTTTTGCTCCACTATCTGTACACTTCTGTTGGCGTGAGCCAGAGGATACTTTCTCATATTATGACTCAACATCTGGCCCCTCTTCTCGAGGTCAAATTGTGGGTTAGTCTGCAGAGTGAGCAATAGCAAGAATTTTTCTGGAAGCCATTTCTACATTTTCGTGACTTACATATCTACCATGACTTCCATGACTAACAATATTTAACCATAAATAAAAGGACTCAAATCACAAGAGTATATCCCATTAAATCCAGACAAATTATCGTCCTAACCCAAATTCCCCTTAGCAAAATCTCCCACATAGTAGATATCACTCCAATGGTATCACAGAAAAGGGAAATTATAATGAATGAGAAGAATAAGTGGAAAAAATAACAGGTCTTTACTAATTCTAAATAACCCACTTATTTCTTTTCAAAATTTTGCAAACATCCTAACACCTTGCCACAACCTCTCTAGGTCACTTGAAATGTACATTATTTTCACGATAAAATTACCTCTTTATAGTCTACATAGAGTATTTTCATATATTCTACATAATATTCTACATATTGCACATAGAGTATTTGTCCAATCCTCATACAGATTTTTTGAGGATAAACCACTTTAGGCTGACAAATAAGCATATTGAGGAAGAGAGAGAGACTGCATGACTTTCAAGATTATAGCTAGAACCCTGGCAGCTTGATTCTGAAATCTATTGTCTTGTCTCTGCCAGGCATTTTTAATTGCATGGGGAAAAGAGACTTCAGAACATGTCAGTGGTTATGATTTGTTTTGCATCTGATCAACTTAACCACTGATTGTGGTTAGCTTCAGTTAGATTTATATTCTCTTCAATCATACAAAACTGAAGTATGTAATAGCCTGAACTTGCCTTACCCTAGGCAATCCTTTTATCCATAACAGGGATGGGGGCTAGAAAAAATGCAGGTACAAAGCTAATTGAATAAATAGCAGATTCAATGTTAAGATGCATCTTGCTGTATACCAATGAAAATAAATAAATCTAGCTGCATCCATCTACATAGATAAACCTAATGAAGAAGATATTTACCATTAATAGGACGTTGTTGAAGTTTGTAAAAACTTCCACTTACAAGAAGTTCAAAATAGAGAGAGAGAGAGAGAGAGAGAGAGAGAGAGTGAAAAGAGCATGGAAATTAAAATGATAATCACAAAATTCAGACAGTGGTTGTACAGTTGTTGGGGAAAGGAGAATAAAATCACAGAAATGAACAAAGGAAACTCCAATGGCATTAGTGCTGTTTATTTTATTATTATTTCATAAGGCTTAGAGACACGTTTTAAATATCTCAGATTTTAAAAATATTTAATTGAAACAATCAGCACATTTCAATGGGATTTGAAATAATTAGGTGGGTAGTGGGACAGTTTTGGGCTGAGAGAGACCAAGCCAAAGAAGTAGCAAAACTGGGTGAAACTGGTAGCTTGAGAAAAAGTTTTCAGGCTTGGACATTGTTATTCTGAGGATATCTTCATGAAAAAGCACATCTAAATGTAGGTCGGAATTTGAGAGAATGGACTCATTGAAATGCCCAAGTGAGGCAGAAACATTAATGGCCATTGTTCAAGTTGAGTCATATATCCCCAATAGAAAATGGATTAGTTTGTTTTCAAGCTGCTGATAAAGACATACCTGAAACTGGGAATAAAAAGAGTTTTAAATGCACTTAAAGTTCCGTATGGCTGGGGAGGCCGTAATTCATTTCTCATTGCTAGAGTAATTTCTACTAAGAAATCATGACAGGAGGCAAAAGATACTTCTTACATAGTAGTGGCAAGTAGAAAACAAGGAAGAACCAAAAGCAGAAACCCCTGATAAACCCATCAGATTTTGTGAGACCCATTCACAATCAAGAGAACAGCACCTGAAAAACTGGCCCCCGTGATTCAACTACTTCTCCCTGGGTCCCTCCCATAACACATGGAAATGCTGGGAGACAGAATTCAAGTTGAGATTTTGGTGGGGACACAGCCAAACTGTATCAGAGAATAAAATAAGAATAGTTCTACAATTACTACTGTGCAAGTGGCAAGTATTTAGGGGCAATTTAGGGAGCTAGTAAGCAGATAGTACTTTTGCACTATCAGAAGATATATCTAACATGTTTACTATAGATCAGAAATAATGCCAGGTCCTGTACTAGATACTGAGGACACAGCCACACAAGACCTGTGATTTTCAGGGGCATAAATTGTCTTGCCTTTCAGAAAACATGCTCCTTACAAGATGAAATATGAGATAAAAGCCTAGTTACTGAAATAGTGCCACAAATAATAAAATCTGGTTTGACAAATTTGTGTTAGGAACTAGAGATCCCAATTACAAGAGAAGCTATTGTTACAAACTAAAAAATTGAGGACCTAGAATTTAAGCTAGAATTCTAGTCATTGATGAACTGGGGTAAGAAGATTAGAGAAAGAACAGCAGCAATATGATAACTGAAGAATGAAAGCTTCAATAGGGAGTTTATAAACAAAAGACTAGGATTATTTTTTCTAGGATTAAAACAAAGTAGAACAGGTTGTCACAAAAGACAGAGGGTACTTAAGTTCTTTTAATTGCTGAGATTAGCTACATATACATATGCATATACTTTGTGTGTGTGTGTGTGTGTGTGTGTGTTAATGAGTGTAGGGATTGGGGATTAAAATAATGTTGCAACAATGCATTGAAACTAACTTAGTTCAAATGAATGTAAAACTTTGAATTATTCATAAAACAATGAAATAATAACACCCACAGTGTCAGAAGACACACACACCTCTTCAAGCCCATAGTTTCTTCCTTATAATTATTAAAATAGGCATCCTTTTTGTTTATGTTTGGTGATATATGCTCACCTTTTTACGTAGTCCATGAAGCAATTATAACAATGTAGCATAGTTTACAGTACATAATATCTGAATATTTTATTTTCACTTTTTTTTTTTTTTGTCCACTCTCCACCTCTCTCTACCTTGCTCTAGCCCAGGGAGGCTGATATGAATGGACAGCAGTGAGTATTTTTGCTTCTGGCATGTGGTTGTGTTTGACTAATAAAAGCCATCAACGGGAGATCAAAAGGCAGAAAGATAGTACAAACAGAGCATTGAGTTTTTAGTTCCCTTCAGCAGGGCCATTTTGGTCTTTACCAAAGCCAGAACTCCTGCCAAGCTACACTATCTAGCAACTACAATTGTGCTCACTGGGCGATAGTAACTTCTACTTTCTCTTGCCCCTTCAAGCCTAGAGGAGGCGAGATCTCTTTGGTTGCAAGCCCCAGAGCACTTCACCAATTCTTGTTGGTCATCTGCAATTTTGCCCAGACTTTTTAACAGTCTCTGCTAAACTCTCTTAAATTTCCCATTTGAGGGTGACACCTCTTTTTAGATTACTATCTGATACACAAAATATCCAAATGTTATTATTTGAATGAAAGTTTTCTTTTCAGATTAAATGAGATAACAGCCCTAATTTATTGACCATGGTTAAACCACCTGAGATAATTATTTGGCTCTGGGGTTGATTTCAACAGGAATGAAGTATAGAATGGCAAACAAAAGCATGGACCCCAGAGCTCCTGACTGACACATCCAAAGCACAGACAAAATTTTACTATTTTTATTTGTATTTCACTCAATAAAAGGCAAAATATTTTTAATGACCATAATTATCCACAGATAAAATAGCATCCTTTGGACTTAATGCATAAATTTTTGTTGAAAATGTTCAAGCAGAGGCCCAATCAACATCATCAAGTCTTTCTGAGGAATATCGCCATATTTGGTAGAATTTGAACTTCATTTGTTCTCAGCTCTCTTCTTGCTCTGTTTTGCATGTCTTTCTAGAACAGCTTACTAAAATGTTAGGAAATGCTTGTAATAATCCTAGTCATGGTATGATAGTAATTAAGCCTTTTGAGAATAGAAATCCAAATCTCAGGGAACACATTTGTAAATTTACAGACACTGCAATACCTATTTTTTACTACCATTTTAATTTTTTCCAAACAAATAAGTAAATTATAGCATACTTTATTGAGAGATAATAAAGGCCACATGGTAGAAGCCACTTGAAACTTTGCAGGTATTATGGGAGAAGAGAGAAAAAAACTGATATTTTTGTTTCTATTACAAAGTCAGTAATTTCATATAACATTTTAATGTATTTATCAGATTAATAGTAATTTAATATTTGGATTTTAATTATATATAGTTCTTCTTTTCTTTAAAATATAAACTTACTTGGTCTTTTGTCAACTCTTTTAAAATTTATATGCCAAATCCAAGAAACACAGAATACAACATATGTTTTGAACAAGTATATTTCTAACTTAATGATTTAGGAAGGAAATGTGCCTTCTCCTGCTGTCAAAACCAGCATTCTTTTTCTAGGTTTATGCAGTGAACTTATGCAAGAATCCAATATCACCTAAATCCCTTGGGCATGCTGTCATCAAGTTGAAAATCATATTTTACACAATGGTGCTTTCTTTCAAAAAAAATGATAAAACAATAAATTTGCCATACATTATAGGGAGAGTCTTAAGAAATACTATCAGTGAAAGAACAAGGTCTGTGATATTTGCAGTTATAAAACCTATCAGCATCTTAACCATTCCAAGTGTCAAAAATCAAGAGCAGGAAGACAGCTTCCTTTCAGAGACAGGATGAATTTTCTCACTGGGTGCTTCCCTTTGCTTTCGTAAAACACATCTCTGATATCTCTGCAATTGCAACCTTTTTAAACTAAAGTATCTGTTTTCATTATTTAACTCTGAGTCCCTGAAAAGAGAGTCTTGCGTGATACATTCTCTATAAGTGCTAATTTATGATTGGCGTTCTGATGGAGAGCTGTCAGATGGCCTTCTTTCTCCCCTCCTCTTCTACATTGCTTTATTGGTAGGAGGAGGCTGCAATTTCAGTGGCAACTTTTCCATTTAGACTTCACAGATACAGTGCACACAATTTCCAATGATTAAACAGAATGCAGCTGACAGACTGCTGGTCGGCAGGTTTTCATTACTGAATCATAGAGAGGAGATGACACACTTTTTAATGGCATTGGCTTTTTCTTTCTTGGATATTTAGGTCACAAGTGAGTACAATTTTGGCAGCTCCATTCTTATCCCCATTTGGACATATAAAAACCTTCTAATATGGCACCCTAAGTGCCAAATATTGAATGGCAGCTTCAGTTTCAGAGTGATGGATGATCAAAATGAGAGGCCCATTATAAGTCAAGTGCATTCTGAGAAATATGGTAGGAAAGCTTCAAGTTCTTGCTCAAACTCTACCTGATACCTGCTGGAATAAATATTGTCCTTAATGACTTTTTTACAGAAGAAAATAGGTCATATTTTAACACACAGATAAGCAGGGTAGTACTGACAATAGATCTTCTGTCCACCCCAACCCCTATTCTTCAGTCTATTTTTTTCTGCCTAAGTGCTGTTAGTCACTGGCAGAGCTAAAAAATGTTTTGACTTAAGATGGAAAAATGCAGAATTTAGGAGTACATGTCTATGCCAATTCAATTTGATTTGACTCAAGTCAAGTTAATGCAATATGACCTAAGATCTTGAGAATTGAATTGAATGAAAGTGATTCCTGGGTTTCTGCTGATTCCTTGAGTGTTATTGCTCAGAAAACCTATACAACAGGATTTTATATATCTAATTTTAAGGGGCTGTTCTTGAAAAATACTGGTAACTTTGACCAGTTGCAGCTTCCAAATAATTTTCTTAGACAGTTAATTTTCCTGATTTATTCCAGGTAAGGAGGACTTATTATATTTTGTATCAGAATAGGAATAAAGACCACCGACAAAATTTTAATGCAAAAATTTTAGAAATTACAATTCATCAATACACTTAAACTCAACCTCCTAAAGCATCTGCTATGTGCAAATTGTCTGCTATGTACTGAAACAAAAGATAACAACTTGAACTAGATAAACAGTTTCTTTACTCAAGGAGAAAATTAATAATGTAGTATTAAAAAGAATAAGCTCCATAATAAATGTATAAACCACAAACTACGCTATCACACAGGAAAAAAACAGTGGTTTTCACATATCAACAAACCAACTCTCCCAAACTTACCCCTTTCTGTGAGGATCAGAGAAAATTTCACAATGAAAAGTGATTGACCCTAAGCCCAAAGATGTAAGAATGTGTGGGTTAACAAAGGTAATTTTAATTTTTGGAAAGGTAACCCAGTTGCAGTGATTAACTAAAATAGTTTAATAGTAATACGCATGAATATGTGTTTTGATAAGAAAAATTTCCCCACATCAGTCCACCCAGAGATGTACATAAATATTGCAGCTATTTCCTTCAAAGAGCTTCCTTATATAAGAAGATCGTAAACAAAGCTTTGTCCTGTTTAGAATTATCTTAAGCCAAATAAATATAATTAGATTTAGTTGCAGTGGTATTTATAATTTCAAGCCTACTTTTCCAAAAGATAAGTGAATGGCTAAACAATATTTTCAGTGAAAAATGGGACTTGGGTTCATGTTTTTAGGCCACATATAGTTAAAACCACAAAATCTATGACTCAAAATTAACACATCTGTTTTCTATATTATATCTGGTTCATAAAAAGTGAATTATTTTGAGATATAGTTGGATACTACCTGGGAGGAAATGAAACCATAGACGATCACAAGTATGGCATAGCCGTAAGGTACTTTTGGTCTTCTATCACCCAGTTAAGCTATTATGGCCCAGAGATACTACGGACAAAGAGGTTTAACTTAGAGCCAACTTGATGGTTAGCAAGAGGTCTTTACACAAATGTCCCTGTGCCCATTTTCATGTTAGCTTTGTTAGAGCAAACTCTTGTACAATATTGAGAACAGAACAAATCAGAGATGGTTAGCACCAGCCAATGCCCATGCAAATAGGCACTGACCCAATAAGTTTAAATGCAAATATGATCCCTCAGCAGACAATCACATCGTATTACTCTGGAGAACTAGGATTTAATACTTTAGTTCTATGTTAATCCTGCACTAAAAAAGACTGTTTAGAGTTGAATCTGGCATTCACTTCAAATTGAGAGTAAGGAGAGCTTAAAGAAGTTACCCAAACTTTACTCCAAGATCCGGCTGGAGGGCTGGGATGAAGATATTAAGGAACAGAACAGAATGAGGCCTAATACTTGGCTCTTAATATAAAGAAACTAGATCTAAATTAAAGTCAAATGCTAAATAATTTGTGTGAAGGAGAATTAGCTTAGATAGCATTTGTTTTGAAACTGCTGTCAAGACTTCCCTCTCACTGTTTAAAACTCTTCAAATATGGATAAATTGGTAAGTTTTGGAAAGGAAATATTAGACTCAGATATATGTAGGCAGAAAAACTTCAAAGAAGCTTTACTGAGTTCCATGCCAAAGTGTGATGAGATAAAGATAGGTCATGGGACATTCCGGAGCCCCATTGTGAGGATAAGTTTACATCATAACAGAGGAGGATGCTAGAAGAAGTCTGGCAACAGTGAACTCAATAATACAGAGTAACTATCCTCAAAGATGAGATTAAATTCATACACCCTCTCCATTGGCCCAAGTACCACATCCTGAGAAAACAATATGGACAGTAGAGAAATCTTCAATGGGATTTTTGTTTGTTTGTTTGTTTTAAGACAGATTCTCCCTCTGTCGCCAGGCTGGAGTGCATTGGCGCCATCTCAGCTCACTACAACTTCTGGCTCCCCGGTTCAAGTGATTTGCCTGACTCAGCTTCCTGAGTAGCTTGGACTACAGGCGCACACCACCATGTCTGGTTAATTTTTTGTATTTTAGTAGAGATGGCCAGGATGGTCTTGATTATCTGAACTCACGATCTGCCTGCCTCAGCCTCCCAAAGTGCTGGGATTACAGGTGTGAGCCACCTGCCCGGCAGGGATCGTTTTTAATTGAAATGCCCAAAAATAATGTAAATGACAAAGTTCTCCCAGAAGTTAGTATCTGACATACAAATTGAGGTTTATGAAAATAAAGTTTTATGTTTTGCATCTCTTAATTTGCATAAAATGCCTATCTCCTTTCCTGTCCTTTTGCTGGGATTCCTGACCCATACACACTCAAAGAGAAAATGCCATTACCCAGCAGCATATCTGCCAAGCACATAAACTCAAGTTTCTGTGTTTTGTTTAAAGATAACTGAATCTATAAACATCCACTGGAGGAATTAAACATTTATTCAAATCCACTTATATGAATTAAACACATATTCACATCCACTTTTATTACCCTGAGTATCAGGTACTATACAGTTAGCATCATTTTTGTTTCAAGTGTTGATTTCACTTTTTCTCTGTTTTAGAAATTATGTTCAGGGTGTTTATTTTGCCATGACACTTTTTTCATTTCTAATTAATTCAATAATATGACTCGACTCAGCCTAAGAATCTACTATGCACAAGTTCTCCGATAGCATTTAATATGTGCTAGAACTTATGCAAGCCACCAAAGATCTAAAGATAAAAACTTTCCTCCTTAAGGAGCTTCCATTCTAAAACGTGCCTCTTTCCTAGTCCAAGTACTATAAATTACAAGAGATTCAACGGATAAAAAGGTGGAAAGAGAGTGAGTATAAGGGCCTCTCTATTATGGAACAACAGGCAAAGGTTTACTAGGTCTTGTCTTTTCTCTGCTTCCATTAATCAAGTAACTGGCATTCTTCTCTGGGTCTGTTGCCTTTTGAGGATTTTCTGTTCTCTCAAAACAACTAAGCTAAAGACATCTTCTTGAATGCCCTAGTAACTTACAAATGATGTGAGAGTAATATACATATAACATAGCCAAAGATTAACCAATATATTGTAAGTTAAATTAACTGTGGTTGAAAAAGTTTTTGAATTTTTAATAAAAAATCCCTGAATTATGATTCTGGCTCGACTCCTCATAAACCAAACGTGATGGATAGATATCTAAAGGTGGAAACTGCTAGATTCCCATCTCCTGGTTATTAAGTCAGACACTCATCTAAGCACTACTGTAAATAAATTTTTGCTGAGGTTACTAAAGTCCCAGTAGAATTGAACCTTAAGATACAAAGACTTTCTTTGTAGGCTTGACCTAATCAAGTGAGCCCATTAAAAGCAAAGCACTTTACCTGGCTAGTGGCAACAGAGGAAGTCAGAGATATTCAAAGCATAAGAGGCATTCAGCCATGTAATTGTGAACTTCAAAAATGGAGGAGTCTACATGCCAATAAATGTAGCAGTTCTAGGAGTTGAGAGCTGCCGTGAGCTGACAGCTAGGCAAGAAAACAAAGATCTCAGGCTGACAACTGCAAAGAACTGAATTCTGTCAACAATTTAAATAAGCTTAGAAGTGGATTCTCCATCAGAGCCTTTCAGATACAACCCATACCAGCCAATACCTTGAGACCAGAAGCATATTATCCACCCATAAAATGCCAGGCTCTGACCTACAGAACTTTGAATTAATAAATAGACGTTGTCTTATGCCAATAAGTTTCTGGTAATTTATTATGCAACACTAGAAAAGTAATACATCAAACAACTTTATTCAATTAAATTAGAAGTTCTGGAAGTCAGTTTCCTCCTCTACAAAATGGATGTAGTTATAATACATATAGGCTTTTACTGATACTTGAATAAGTTGAAGGAAAATGCTTCCTGGAGAGTAAAATCTCATGCAAAGGTTATTGTCATTATTAATAGAACATCAGCAGGGTATATATCGTTGTATTTAGAATCCAGTTTTGGATAAGGCTGTTGCTAATTTTCCCATTGCATAGCCCTGTATTCCATTCTATCCTGTTCTGGGGTCTTTTAATGCATCCTGTAAAATTCCCTTATGTCTCCTATAGCCTTCCAATTAGAGTTTCCATTTCTTTAAGCGCATAACAAGTATGTATGTCAAACATTTTAATATTCTTTATGCTCCTTTTAAAAAAATTGTTCCATGTTTTTCTCCATCTATATTTCTATTCATGTAGATAACCACACAATCTTGGTAATACATATCTTTAACAGACCAATTCAGCTTATACAGCCATAAATAAATCAATTTACCCATGGCATTTCCATATTTAGGCAATGAAATGGGGCCAGTTCCCCTTAGAGTGCTACACAGAAAACTACTATGCTCATAGCTGACTTTGTAGAGCTTTTCTCCCTGAATGGACATTAAAACTCTTCAAGAGTTTCAGAATGAGAGAGGGATGTTAATTTTCTGTTATAGTAAATACAATACTTGAATGTAATTTGAATATTGGGTACCGTGCATTTGTGTAAAAAGTCCAATACTTGGTAACCTTAGAAACGCTATTATTCTGACATTATTATGTAAATATTATATTGTAATTTTGCCTCACAAAATAGCATATGTGTTGTGTTATTGTAAATATTGATTCAATCTGTCTTAGTATAAAACTGGAAAATTGGGAAGTTGTAGACATATGGATACAACTATGTTCATATTGAATCAAAAGCGTTGATCTTGCTTCTTGAAATGATATGAAATTATTCTCAATGAGGATCCCATTCAGGATACCTAATCGACTTTATTCATGTTTAACACATGTTTTTATTAGTAACTGTTATTTCTAACAGACTAATTTCCCTTAATCCAAAATATGTTTTGAAATCATGTTTCTGAATTTATATCCCAAATATGAATAATATATCTATTTCTAAATTATGCACCAGAAATACCCTCTAGAGAATGAGGAAAAATGTTGGACCTTTTGTAATTTTCTGCTTAAATTAAGCTTGCATCTGTAACATTAAATTATTTCTACGTGAGAAAAAAATACCTGAGTGCTTTTAGAATGTTAAATCTTAGGCAAAATATTCCCATCTATTCCCAAAAGTATCTCTATATTTTCAGAAGCTTTAACTGAGGAGTAGAGACCTACTTTCAAAAAGTCTGTGACCTATAGGGCTGTTAGTTCTTTCAAAGATTGTAAAGTTATACCACAAAGAAGCAGAAACATATCAAGAATGCATAGACAGCTGGCTTGCACTATTTGCCAATTACTGTGTCTTAGTTGCAGTCTGGCCTTCATGTACAGCTTTGCTGTGCTTGATATTATCTTTGATAGTGTGACAGTTTTGAAAAAGTTGGCCTAATAGTCAATTAAATTTCCAACTGTGAAAACTCATTGATTTGACTAACTTACATTATACCATTGAGCTTATTCTCTGATTTATTTCACAGTTTCTCATTGATTGACAGTCATTAATTCTATATATTATTAAATTCCCTCTGGCTGCAGATTCAGTTTTCAAATTTGGAGGAGCCTAACTAATCCACAAAACCTAGGAATCAGGATCCTATCAGTTGACATATAATGGGAGTACATGATTATGATGTGAAAAAAGCGGGGGAAAGTAGTAGAAACAGTCCTCTTTTAACATTTAGGTAGTTCAGTGGAGAAAATGATATAGTAACCATTTCCTCAACACTATAACATAATATGTCTTTTGTGTGACTGAAACTACATAGTGATTGGTACATTTCGGAATTATTTTACTAGTTGCTTCTATCTTGTGTTTTTTTGCTGCTGTTTATACAGATGAAGCAAAGCATATGCAAATATATTCAAAATATCAATTGCTGGTGACCCTGAAATTATGAAAGGCAATGCTACATTTGATTTTTCCAGTATTTCAGATGCACTGACTGCTGGGGACGAATGCAGGAGAAATATTAGCTCAAAAGTTCTCCAATTACTGTCCATATTTTCTACTATTTAAAATGTAAATGGTAGATTAATTACATCTATTACGAGAGAAGGAGGGTGTCTGTTATCTCTTTGTGTTGTCCTTTCATAGCTGAGTGGCTGCTTATATTTTATTTTGAATGAAGGAAACATTTTCTACATCACAGAATGTTTCTCATGATAAAGGAAAATCTCATATAATAAAAAATCAAGAAGGACTCCCTTTGAGCATGGCTGATACCATGTAGAATATATCAACCTTAGATGATTTCATATATTGCATGTTCATTTCACCTGTTTGTTAAAAGTTCATTGTCTGTCAGGTAAAGTACAAATTATCTTTATGACATTAAAGCTCTATTCACAAGATAGTCCAATCTATCATAATTCTTTTTCCAGGATCATATCAGCCACTTACTCCTTTCTCTGACTCTTCTTTTCCTTGCTATCCACCAAAAGCCTCATTTACTCTGCACTCCTTCCCCCAGGCCTTTGTTGATGGTGTTCTTTTTAACTGTAGAGCCTTTTCTACCTTGTTATTCCATTTCTTCATGTAAGATCTTATACTACTATTTCGAGATCAATTTAAATGCCACTACTTATCTGAAGCCTTATTTAATTTCTCAAGGCAGAATTTCTTCAGTAACCACATCTTTTCTGCAGGCATCTGTCATTATAGTGATTTTGCATTATATACGGTTGCCCATTTTTCTGGCTCATTCATTAGATTAAAGTGTCGTTTAGGCCAAAAACTATGTTTTATTTTTCTGCTGTACTTATCAATGTTGGTTAGTGTTTAAATAAATCCATTCTAACAACAAGACATGAGACCCATAAGTACAATTGTATGAATATGATAGGAGTTTATTTGTCTCACAAAAACATAGTTCAGCTGGCCAGGGGGCTGTACTCTGTAAAGTCATTAAAGGAATCAGGATTTTCCTATTGAATTTTCCCAGGGAATGGTGGCTCCTATCTTCATTACCCTCTACAGAATGGAAAAAAGAGGCAGTGCCAGGAAAATAGATTTAGTTTTAAAGAGATGACCAAGAAGTCATACACAATTTGCACACAATATTTATACTTGCATCCGTTGGTTTAAATTTAATCTCAGGGCAGTACTTAAGCTAAGTACATAGCTGTAAAAAAGTCTAGGAAATGTCTCTACCTTGGTGGTCAGAAATCAAACACAATTAATGGTGGCAGGAGTGGAGGAAGGGGTGCTGTATTTCACTCCTAAAAAGAAAATAAAGGTAATGGATATAGGGAATGATTAACAGTTTCTCCCATTGTACATATATAGAAGATTTATAACATATTGGGGGGCTAATGAACATTATTGAATGAGTGAATGAATGAAATTTATATAGAAAGTGGCATAAAGAAGGAAATAGTGTTTTCTAGATATTTAGAGAACTGTTCACCCATGAACAGACTGCAGTTCTATTGTTTAGAATTTTTAATATTTTAGATGAACACAAGTATTATGAGCCATCAGACTAGGACTCATTTTTATCACCAGAGCTTTATTGGTTCACAATAAGATCTCTCAAAACCAAAAGGGCTAGTAAAATTAACTATTTATTGTGTGGGTAACCTGGGTTTAAAATTATATGACACTTCATAGCATCGTAGGCATTTTGTGTTTAGCATTTTGAATGCCATCGTAATTAACTTCAGTGGAAACGTAGAAACTGAGAATTTCACAGACAAATTGAAGGTAACACTGCAAAAATTTGGAGATTTCTGAACACTAAGTAAAAAGTGAGTAATTTATTTTCTCCTGATAATAAAACAATAGTTTCATAATATTAATTTTGCATTGTTTGTACATATTAGTTATAATTACCTGAGCATTTATAAACCTACTTTATTTTCTAATAGCAATAGCAACATTTTTGTCATCATTTAGATAATCCTTTAAAATGTCTCACTTTTCTGTTTTTTCTGTGTGGGTAAGTAAATAAAGGTAATTAATAAAATTTATTTCTGAAAGATTTTTTTAAGAAGAATCAAAACACAAATTTACCTATGATTTAGAATATCTGTAAACACTAGATGGAGCTTTATTGTGAATGCCAATACTAATACTAATATATAATATATGTGTGTGCATACTCATAGGAAGGAAGCTATTCTACATTTTTTTTTTTTTTTGAGACAGAGTCTCACTCTGTAGCCCAAGCTGGAGTGCAGTGAAAAATCTCAGCTCACTGCATCCTCCCCCTCCTGGGTTCAAGCAATTCTCCTGCCTCAGCCTCCTGAGTAGCTTGGGACCACAGGCGCACGTCACTATATTCAGCTAATATTTTGTATTTTTAGTAGAAATGGGGTTTCACTATGCTGGCCAGGATTGTCTCGATCTCCTGACAACGTGATCTGCCCACCCTGGCCTCCCAAAGTGCTGGGATTACAGGCGTGAGCCACCACTCCCCACCTCTACAGATATTTTTAAAGTCAAAATGCAAATACAGAATCTTGGTATTAAGTAGTAGTATCATCTAAGCACCATTTCTTGTTAAGATTACCTTAACAATTATCTAAAGCAATTTTTTTCCAACCACTCCAACCTGCCTCAACTTCATGATTGCTTATGTGTCACAAGAACATACAAGTAAGACAAAATAACTTTTCTTTAAATCCCTGAGTTTGTTGTTCAGATGACCTGTGTACTTTTAAGACAGACCTGTGTACTTTTAAGAGGAACTTAAGAAGACCTAAAATACTATAGTACATTTGACTCTTGACCAACACAGGTTTGGACCACATGGATCCACTTATGTGTGGGTTTTTCTTTTACAGTATTTTGGAAATTTGTAACAATTTGAAAAAAACTACAGATGAACTGTGTAACCTAGAAATATTGAGAAAAATAGTTATGTCATGAATGCATAAAACATATGTAGATACTAGTCTATATTATGATTAAATATGCACAAATATATTATAGTTAAAATGTATAAAATCTTATGTACACAAACAGACCAGGAATAATGCTATTTCAGTCAAAAGAAACGTAAAAATGCACTGTTAAATAGTAACTGCATAAAATTAGCTTTAATACATGCTATACTATTGTACTAACTTTGTAGTCACCTTCTTTTGCTATTGTGGTAAGTTCAACTGTTGAATCTGCTTAAAACATTTTATGACGGTAATTCTCTCTATGTTTATAGTTTCTCTCTCTAGTAAAATGTGTATACAGTAAAAGTGATCTCTCAAGATTCTCGCATGTATTTTTTTTCTTGTTTTCTTTTCGGAGACCGAGTCTCACTCTGTTGCCCAGGCTGGAGTGCAGTGGCTCAATCTCGGCTCACTGCAACCTCCACCTCCTGAGTTCAAGCAATTCTCCTTCCTCAGTCTCCTGAGTATCTGGGACTACAGGTGCATGCCACCATGCCTGGTTAATTTGTGTGTGTTTGTATATGTGTATTTTAGCAGAGACGGGGTTTCAGTGTGTTGCCCAAGCTGGTCTTGAACTCAGAGCTCAGGCAATTTACCCACCTTGGCCTCCCAAAGTACTGGGGTTACAGGCATGAGACACCATACGAGGCCAATTTTCACATATTTTTTTATCATGTTTGTGCAATACGGTAAACTGTCAATAACAGGATAAGACCCATGTGACTTGTGATGCTGGATGTACCCCCAAGAAGCAGAGAAAGATCATGACATTACAAGAAAAAGTTGAATTCTTTAATATGTACCATAGAGTGAGGTCTGCAGCTGAGGTTGGTCACCATTCTAGGTTAAAACACGCCAAGCCTAGAGACCATTTTTAAAAAGAAAAGAAAATCTGTGAAGCCATCATTGTAGTTGACCAGCAGGCATGAAAACCTTGCATTTTTTCCAAATGCCTTTCATCTCATATTGGAAAATACATGTTTCATATAGGTGCAAAATTGCTATACGCAAGGCATACCTAATGATGCTAACAGATTTGAAAAAAAGCAAAGTCATTATATGACAACTGAAAGCAAAACAAAGGGGAAAAATCTAATGCTGGAGAATTTAATGGCAGTAAAAGATGGTTTGATAATTTTAGAAAGAGGTTAGGTTAAAAAATTTCGAAAATGCAGAAGAGGCTTCTGCAAGCCAAAAATATGTAGTCAATTTCTTACATATCATAAAGAAAATCATAAAGGAGAAAGGATATCAGTGTAAAAAGGTTTTTAATGAATACATAGGTGCCCTATTCTGGAAATATATTCTACAAAGGATATTTATTAGTGAAAACTTGAAGCAAGCAGCAGAATGTAAGGCAGGAAGAGATAGACGATCTCTACTGCTTTGTGCAAATTAAATTGGGTTTATAATCAGGATTGGTCTTATCTATAAAGCTGAAAAACGTGGAGCCTTGAAGGGAAAAGACAAACACCAGCTGCCAGTTTTTTAGTTGTACAACAGGAGGCCTGGGCAATGAAAACTATTTTTCTGGTTTGGTTCAAAAGATGCTTTGTCCCTGAAGTCAAGAAGTTGTTTGCCAGTAAGGAACTGGCTTTTAAAGTCTTTTTGATATTAGGCAATGACCCTGGTAACCCAGACCTCATGAGTTCAAAGTGGTCTACTTGCCCCCAAACACAACATCTTGAATTTGCCTTCTAGATCGGGGGATCATAAATTACCCTTAAGGTTTATTACACACTACCTTAATTGAAAGAATTGTCAGTGTTATGGAAGAAAACCCCAATAGATACCATGAAAGTTGGGAGGAAGTACACCATGGATGTCATTGCTGTTACAAAAAAGTGCTATGAAAGCCATTAAGCTCCAAATAATAAATTCCTGCTGAAGAAAACTGTGTTCAGAAGTTGTGCATAACTTCACAAGATTTTGACGGAGCCAATAAGGAAAATCATGAAAAAGATTGTGTATATGGCAAAATGGGGGGCGAGTGAAGCATTTTGAGATACAGATCTTGGAATAATTCAAGACTTAATGGACATCACAGAAGAGCAATTTACAAAAGATGATTTGATGGAAATGAGTCCTTTTGAACCAGTAGCAGATGATGAAGAAAGAGATGTAGAAGAAGCAGTGCCAGAAAACAGATTGACATTAGATGATTCGCCAGAAATCAAATAATTCAAAACTACTCTTGATTTCTTTTTAATGTGGACCCTTTTATAATGTTGGCACTGAAACTAAAGCAAATGATGGAGTTAAGGATTCGTATTTTAAAGAAATTTAAAAGCAGATTATTCAGACGTATTTTAAAGTAAAATTACACCAAGTTTGTCTGCCTCTCCTGCCTCTCCTTTCACTCCCTCCATCTTTTCTACCTCTGCCACCCTGAGGCAGCAAGAAAAATCCCTCCACTTCCTGCTCCTCTTCAGTTTACTCAATGTTAAGATGATGAGGATATATATTTATTTTTTCTCCCTTAAGATTTTCTTAATAATATTTTCTTTTCTCTAGCTTACTTTATTATAAGAATACAGAGTGTAATACCTGTGACTTACTAAATAGTCTTTAATCAGTCATATATAGCATCAGTAAGGTTTCTGGTTAATAGTTGGATATTAGTAGCTAAGTTTTTGGAAAGTTAAAAGTTATATGTGGATTTTTTACTGCAAAGGGGTTTGGCACTCCTAACTCTTGCATTGCTCAGGAGTCAACTGTGCATACAAAGTAACTATTTTGATTCATATGTAAAGAAGTCAATGAAATAGGCAAAATACTTATATATTCAGTTGTTCAAGATATATTTTAGAACAAACCAGTGAACTCCAATATTAAACAACAAAAAATTCCAGAATGAAAAGTTAATGCCCCAAGTCCCTCCACCCTTACTCCATTGCATAGTAGTTAACATTAAATATTTTAGCATAATATAAAAAATTAATGATTCAAATGATCCTGAAAAAAATTTATTTTCTCTGATTTTTTCTCCATTATTTTTTCTAGATATGCTTCATCTACCTTATCAAGTTGAAGAACAGTGACAATTTTGGTTGTAGACTGTACTCAGTATTAACTATCCAAATAAATAAGATATTTCCTTGGGTTGTCATTCTATATTAGATTTTCTCTTTTTGTGTTTGTATTTGTCAGGGTTCTCCAGAGAGACAGAACCAGCAGAAATAATAATTTAGATAGGTTAGACAGACTAGATAGAGAGATAGATAGATAGATAGATAGATAGATGATAGATAGACAGTTGAGAAGAGATTTATTAGGTGAATTGGCACACATGGTTATGGAGGCTGAGAAGTCCCATGATAGGCTGTCAGCAAGCAGAAGAACCCAAGAACTCAACAGCATGGCCAATCAAGCCTGAAGGCTTCAGAATCAGGTAAGCCAAATTTACCTTTCTCCTGAAGTTTTGTTCTTTCCATGTCCTCCCATATTAAGAGTAAAATTTGCCTATCCATTCCACCAAGTCACTCACCAATCTCCTCCTGAAACAACCTCACAAACATCCAGAAATAATTATTTACCAGCAGTCTAAGTGTCACTTAATTTAGTCAGGTCCAGATAAGAATAAACAGCATGAGAAGTAGTATCCCGGAAAAAATGATTGTTAATCATTTCGGTAAACAAAGCAACAACAAACTATAAGATCAAGGAAATAATGAAAATCGCTATTATAGTATATTTAGAAAAATGTAAAAAAGAAGTCATTTTATAAAATAACAGAAGATATAGAACATCATCAACTTTATTATTAAGAAAAATAAAACAAAAAGTAGTTAACTCATCCTTTAACTTCAAAAAAGTAAGAAAAAGATGTTCAACATTGCTACCCTTTAGGAAAATGCAAATTAAAACCACAGTAAGATACTGCTGTACACCTATAAGAATGGCTAAAATAAAAAGCACTGATGACACTCAGTGCTGGGCAAAGATGTAGAAAGGGTGGATCACTCATACATTGCTGACGTGAATGTAAAATGGTACAACCACTGTGAAAAAGCAGTTCAGCAATTTCTTTAGAACCAAACGTACAACTACCATACAACCCAGGAATTCCACTCCTGGACATTTACCTAGAGGTATGTAAACTTATTGTCACATGAAAACCTGTGCACAAATGTTTATATAGCTATTTTAATCATGATAGCCAAATACTAGCAACAACCCAGATGTCCTTCAGCAAGTGAATATCTAAAAAATTATGGTACACTCATACCAAGGAACACTACTTGGTGATTTAACAAAGAAGAAACTTATAAACACAACAGCCTAAATGAATCTCCAGGATAGTATCTTGAGTTAAAAAACACACACACACACACACACACAAAAGTTAATTCCCTAAGGTTATATACTGCATGATTCAATTTATGTAATATTCTTGAAATGACAAAATTACAGAAATGATTAGCATTTGTCAAGGGTTTAGGGGTATGGAGTTGTGGGGCAGGAGGGGCAGCTACGTAAGTACACTGTGAAGCTTCCTATTACAGGTACTTCATCAGTTTGTAAGACGTGCATCTGAAACAACTACAAGTTTAGTTTTGCAAGATCCCTGAATCGTGTGCAGTTACTTGTGCGAGTGGGTCAGGACCCTGTCTTGCTGTTATTAACATCAACCTTACTTTCCAATTAAAACAACAGGTCAGGCACGGTGGCTCACACCTGTAATCCCAGCACTTTGGGAGGCCGAGGCGGGTGGATCACGAGGTCAAGAGATCGAGACCATCCTGGTCAACATGGTGAAACCTCATCTCTACTAAAAATACAAAAAAATAGCTGTGCATGGTGGCGTGAGCCTGTAGTCCCAGCTACTCGGGAGGCTGAGGCAGGAGAATTGCCTGAACCCAGGAGGCGGAGGTTGCAGTGAGCTGAGATCGTGCCATTGCACTCCAGCCTGGGTGACAAGAGTGAAACTCCGTCTCAGAAAAACAAAAGAACAAAACAACAACAACAAAAAACAATAACGACAACAACAACAACAAAGGAAGGTGAAAAAGATTAATGAATGCCCAAAGTTAAAAAGCTAGTATGTGATTTGTAGCCAAGATAATCTGACTGCTAAATCTACCTTCTCTCGAATATCTTTATATGGAATACCTTCACACACTTTCAACTTATTTGGCCATGAAAGATATAGAAAGAGGGAGAACACCTGCTTTTATATATTTGTAGAGATTTGGGAAGGCTTTTGGTATAAATTTAATAACGTCAATTTTACTATAATTCTCTTTTTAATATTATATACATGTCAGTCATATTCTCCTATATATAAAATCACAATTATTAATTTGTGGAAATGTCTCAAAAGCGTTGAAGGTAGAGAGAGGTATGAGGTATTGTTATTATTTTAATATTTATTATTTAGAATTTTCTTCATATTTTGAAGATAAATTCCAGTCATTAATTATTCCCTGTCATGTTGCCTTGGTTACAATTACTCATAGTAACTGAAGCTGTCAGATGCTGCAAGCCGAAAATGAAGAGTGTTGGGTCAGATTACCACTGCGTTACATAGAATGAAAATCTAGTTATCTTCCTATTTAAAGCTTTCTAAATTATCCTAAAATCCTCTTATTAGAAACATACTGCATAAGTACAATATATATTTCAGTAATGTTCTTATTAGAAATTTCACTTCAAAAGGGTGCCACTTATTCTACACTAGAGTATCTTGCTTTTTATAAATCCAGCCTCTTATTTAGATACTTTGTACTGTACATGCATTTAAAATTGACTTCAATTAATGTGTTATTGCTTAGTAAGTAAGTATTCAGAAAACAGAGTATAAGAGGCAAATATACCACATCATTCTGTCATAAGTAACCTGGATATGCAATGGTGGTAAATCATACCTAGCTTGGAGAATAAGTTTTATTTTCTATTTTTCCCTCAAGGATGTGGGCTACAAAGCATTTTAAAATCCCTAATGTCTATTGAAAAATTATGCATGTATGCCCAGAGGAAATGTTAATAAAGAAAAAACTTACGAAAATACTGTTCATTTGTATATATGTTGAAAAACTTTAACTTTTATTATTTTTTTCCTCTTAAGTCCTGTTATCCAAAGAAATGCAAAACAGTCTCCAAATACCAGCATGATAAGGAGCATTATAAAACAAGGCTCTATCCCCATTGTTTTCATGAAATTATTTTTATTTTATAGCTAGGATACTTTTTTATGTTTGTGCCACTGCTTACCTTTCATTTACTAATAATAGTACTGGCATGACCTACCTCATAAATTTGTTATAAAAATGAAATAATCTTGAAAACTACATTATACAAAATTTTAATTGCTTCTCAATAGGAATTGATAGTACATATACACTGTGAAAATATAATCTGAAAACACACTTCAGAAAATTTTAAATATCAGGATAGACAGATTTAATATCATAAGAACTCAATCAAGGCTGCTGGATAAAAATTATGGAAAAGATATTTGAATTGAAAATCCTATTATGTGGATACCCAATGGTACAGCCATATGCAATTGCAGATACATAATTTTCACATCTTATTTTAGAGGTGAGGCTCTGGGTGCTTGAACAGGGAACTGACTTATAGCAGAATGCTTACTGCTTTGTTTTATGCCAAGTCTGATTGTTTGTTTGTAAAAAGATTCTTGTCCAAGGCCCATCCAACATGTTTCTTGTGAACTCCAACCAACAATATACATTCACTGATAAAAAAGAAAAAAAGTAAATTTCTTCAAAGTCAAGAGTCTTGATAAAATTATTGAAAAATTGCATTTGGGTTGTGGGAGATTATGGTACACAACATGTGCATCCTTAGATTTGTGGGGGAGGAAGGGAGTTATGGACTGTCTTTAACTCAAGTAGAAACTCTGACAGTGAAAACTCGTTTTGAAATTTTGCCAGGGGTACTAAGGTTTCAGCACTTTGCATCTGGGTATGCCATTAGAGTTGCTGCCTGTATCGTACACACCACATGCTGTAGTATCCTGCCTTAGTCTGTTTTCTGTTACTATAAAAGAATACCGCAGACTGGAAAATTTATAAATGAATTTACTTGGCTTATGGTTTGGCAGCTGGGAAGTCCAAGAACATGGTGCCAGCATCTGGTGAAAGTCTTCTTACTGCATCATAACATGGCAAAAGGGTATTACATGGTAAGAGGGATAAAAAGTGTGTTTGTCACTTTAGATCTCTTCTTTTTATAAAGCCCCAAAGTGCATCATGAGGGTTCCACCCCAATGACTTTATCTAATTCTAATTACCTCTCAAAGGCTAAAATTCCAATCAACATATTAATCTAGGGATTAGGTTTCCAACACACAAAATTTGGGGAACACATTGAAACCATAGCATCCCACCCTTGGCCCCCAAAATTAATCTCCTTCATTCCATCCCAACAGCCCCAGTCTTAACTCAATCCAGCACCAACTCAAAAGTTCAAAGTCCAGAGTTTCATCTAAATCAGACATGAGTGTGCTTAAGGCATGATTAATCCTGAGGCAAATTTTCTTCAGCTATGAACCTGTGAAATCAAAGCAAGTTATGTACTTTACAAAATACAATAGTGGGGCAGGAATAGGAAAGACATTTCCATTTCAAAATAAAGAAGGAGGCTAGAAGAAAGGGTAACTGATAGCAAGTAAGTTCAAAACCCAACAGGGAACACAACATTAAGTTGGAAAACTAAAGAATAATCTTTCACTCTGTGTGCCACCCCTCAGATATACAGAGGTGAAAGCTGTGCTCTCAAGGCCTTGGGCAGCATGGCACATGGCTTTACTCAGCTCAACCCACACTTCAGTTCACCCAGTCTGGCATAGCACCCTGGTATCTCTGCAGTTCTGGGATCCCCATAGTGGTCCACTAGGCATGGCCTGGTGGGCACTCTCTGTGGCAGCTCTGATCTCACATTTCTTTTTTGTTTACATTTTTATTTCAATAGCTTTGGGGGTACAAGCATCTTTTTTTTTTTTTTTTGATATGGATGAATTACATAGTGCTGAATTCTGAGATTTTATTGCACCTGCCTCTCAAATAGTGTACATTATACCTAATGTGTAATTTTTTATCCCCAGCCCCCCTGCCACCCCCCCTGCCACTCCCCCTCCCTCCTCTGAGTCTCAAATGGCCATTATACCACTCTGTATGCCTTTGTGTATTCATAACTTCTCTCCCACGTATAAGTGAGAAAATACCGTTTTTGGTTTACCACTCCTGCATTATTTGACTTAGAATAATGGTCTCCAGCTCCAACCAAGTTGCTGCAAAAGATGTCATTTCATTCCTTTTAATGGGTGAGCAATATTCCATACATGCCACATTTTATCAACTTTAGTTGATGGACACATAGGTTGGTTCCATGTCATTGTAATTGTGAATTGTCCAGCTATAAACATGCGTACAAGTGTCTTATTCATATAATGGCTTATTTTATTTTCGGTAGATACCCAGTAGTGGGATTGCTAAGTTGAATGGTAGATTTACTTTCAGTTCTTTAAGGAATCTCCGTTCTGTTTTCCTTTCCACAGAGGTAGTATTACCAGAGTAACTGCAGCTGAATTCCCTGCTTCCCACACCAGGAGCTGAACCCAGGTCAACCTGGGTGAAACCCAGGAGACCTAACCACTAGACTACCAGGGAAGTGGAGTAGCTACAGCTGGAACTTAGGCTCTTGGCCTTCCTAACCCTGAAGAATAGGGAAAGTGGCCTTAGCAGTAGAACTTGTGGACTCAAAGAATGTGCAGTAGTGCAAATTTCTTAGGCAG
Source organism: Sapajus apella (assembly GCF_009761245.1). Taxonomy (NCBI): domain Eukaryota; kingdom Metazoa; phylum Chordata; class Mammalia; order Primates; family Cebidae; genus Sapajus; species Sapajus apella. Next base: position 13,355,637 of record NW_022436976.1, on the reverse strand, counting down.
AGCAAAAGGACAGCTTCCAAGTCCACAGAAGGGGATCCAGAGGGGGTGCCCTATGGGTTGAGGCGGCTAGAGTTTCTAACCCTGAGTTATTCCTGCCCCATTCTTGTTCTCGTCCAATGAGAGGGGTTCTTTCAAACATCCCCTGGATTGATGGTTGAATCCTTGACAGCATTGGCTACTGTTTTACAACCCTTGAGTCACAGAGCCCCCACCTCCAACAGCCAGAGGCCAGAAAATGGAAACAAAGGCCCGACCTAGCCGGTCAGACGTGGGAAAGCGGAAACAAAAAGCCCTAGCCCGCCAGAGGTGGGAAAGTGGAAACAAAGGGCTCTAGCTGGCCAGAGGCAGAAAACAGGAGACTTTCTGCACTAGAAACAAGACTCGCAACCGAACCTGGGAAGTCCCTATAACACAGTCCCTCAGTAGTGTTAATTCACATTCCTGCTAGAAGTGTATAAGTATTCCTTTTTCTCCACATCCACACCCATATCTATTGTTTGTTGACTTTTTAATAATGGCCATTCTTGCAGAAGTAAGGCGATACCTCGTTGTGGTTTTAATCTGCATTTCTCTGATGATTAGTGATGTTGAGCAGTTTTTCATGTTTCTTGGCCAATTTATTGTACATCTTCTTTCAATAAATGTATATTTTTGTCCTTTGCTCACTTTTTGATGGGATTGATTTTTTCTTGCTGATTTGTTTGAGTTCCTTATATATTCTGAATACTAGTTCTTTGTTTGCTGTGTAATTTTGAAAAATATTTTCTCCCATTTTGTGGGTTGTGTATCCACTCTGCCGATTTTATTTTATTTTTTGCTGTGCAGAGGCTTTTTAGTTTAATTAGGTCCCATTTATTTATTTTTGTTTTTGTTGCATTTGCTTTTGGTGACCCCACATTTCTGCTCAGAATTGCCCTAGCAGGGACTCTGTGGTGACTCTATGTCTGCAATACATCTCTGCCTTGTCTCCCAGGCTGTTTGCTATATCCTTTGAAATCTAGGCCCGGGCTGCCATGACCCTACAGCTCTTGTATTCTGTAAACCTGCAGAATGATCACCAGATGGATGATGCCAACTTTTATGATTGTACTTTCAAAAGTAGAGACTTGAGCCACATTTGGGCTGCTTCAGCCACAGCTCAGGTAGCTGTGGAGCAATGCACTGAAATGCAAGGAGCAGAAAGCCAAGGAAGCTCTAGGCAGAGGCTCATTTTCCAAAACTATTCTGCCCTTTTAGAGTCCTGGTCTTGTGATGAGAAGGCAGTTTTGAAGATCTCTGAAATACGTTCAGGGTCTTTCTCCCATTGTCTTGATCCCTTTTGTCAGTACTAATCGTCTTAGAAGACAGCCTCTGGACCACCTTTTTGGTTTCTTCTGCTGAAAAATGTTTTCTTTCTCTACCACATGGCCAGGCTGTGAATTTTGCAAATTTTTGTGCTCTGGTTCCTCTCACATCTTAAGTCTTTAAAAGTGGCCATGAAGTAGTCTGAATGCTTTGCTGCTTAGGTATTTACTTCTGCCATGTAACCTGGTTTATTGCTGTTAACTTCTGCATTTCATAAAGCCCTTGAGCACGAGTACACGTCAACCATTTCCTTTGAGACACAACCACACAAGTAATTTCAAAGAAGCTGTAGAATTCCCCCAGTCTTCTCTTTGAACCATCACTGGAATTGCCCGTAATGCTTAGTTTGTGGAAATACAAGTCCTTTTCTAGTCTGTTCCTCCAAAGTACTCTAGCCTTAACCCACTATCCAGTTTCAAAGCCACTTCCACATTTTCAGCGTTGTGATAGCAACAACTCCACCTCTCTATACCAATTTTCTTAGTCTATTTTTTATGGGTATAGCAGAATATCACGGACTGGGTAATTTATAAAGAAAGTAAGTTGATTTACTTCACAGTTCTGTGGGCTGGAATTCCCAAGAGCACAGTGCCAGCAGTTGGTGAGGACCTCCTTGTTACATCATAACATAACTATGACTTCGCTTGGCGAAAGGGCAAGAACAATTCTGTCTGCTAAAGTCTCTTTCTCTTCTTATGAAGCCCCACTCTAAAGATCTTATCGAATGCTAATTACCCCCTGAAGATCCTACCTCCAATCAACATATGAATTTGGGGATCAAATGCCCAGCACATGAAATGTGAGGAATATATTCAAATCATAGCACAGTGCGTTATCCTTATCTGAACTCAATTCTAAGCTAAAAGTTTCTCTAGAATCAGGACCAAAATAGTCTCAACTGCCTATCATCATAATGTAATCAGATATTATACCACAAGCTTTTCTGATTCCACCAATTCTTCTTGTTTTCCAAACTGCTTCCTTTTCATTCCACAAAAGACCCTTAACAACTTGTCTGGGAAACTCAGTCCCCATTTGATCCAGATATTCAGGAAGGAATATAATGACTTTGGGTTTAGGGGTGAAGGGCTTCGTTCCATGACTTTAAGAAGTTTTAGGCCAGGCACGGTGGCTCACGCCTATAATCCCAGCAACTTTGGGAGGCCAAGGGGGGGCGGATCACGAGGTCAAGAGATCGAGTCCATCCTGGCCAACATGGTGAAACCCCATCTCTACTAAAACACACAAAAATTAGCTGGGCATGGTGGCGTGCGCCTGTAGTCGCAGCTACCAAGGAGGCTGAGGTGGGAGAATTGCTCGAACCCAAGAGGCAGAGATTGCAGTGAGCTGAGATTGCGCCACTGTACTCCAGCCTGGCATCTGGCGACAGAACAAGACTTTCTCTTAAAAAAAAAAAAAAGAAGTTTTAGACACTCAAGAAAATGGCTGCTCCCTTGCTCATCTCTCTATGTGGTGGTGGGAAGACCCACTTTTTGTTACATTTGCTTTGTATTTTGTACAGTATCATCTATTTTAATTATTTGTTTATTTTTGAGACGGAGTTTCACTCTTGTTGCCTGTGCTGGAGTGCAATGGTGCGACCTCGGCCTCCTAGATTCAAGCGATTTTTCTGCCTCAGCCCCCTGAGTAGCTGGGATTACAGGCACATGCCACCATGCCTGGCTAATTTTTTTGTATTTTTAATAGAGACAGGCTTTCAGCATTTTTGCCAGGTTGGTCTTGAACTCCTGACCTCAGGTAATCCACCTGCCTCAGCCTCCCAAAGTGATGGGATTACAGGGGTGAGCCACTGTGCCTGGCCATCATCTATTTTTTATAACATTTCTACAAGAGAGATATTTCCTATTACTTATGTCACACAAGTAAAATGAAACTCAGACAAATTAATTATTTGCCTCAAATTGCACAACCAGGACTTGCCTACAGATGTTATAATGTCAAATCAATGAGAATTTCTATGGCATAGGTGTATTTTTTTATTCTAAGAATGATACCTGAAAATAATGAAAGCAAAAACTACCTATAAGATAGCAAGAAAATTTTTATTCCAAATTATATTTAAGCTATTTTTAACACTCTCATTGAACACTGTAGATTTGATGAAGTACTTTAGAATATTTTACTATCAGCTTTTCATATTATTCTTCCTTAGTGAAATCTTTGTTTCATATTATTTTCCCCTTTTAAACAGTCTTTTTAGCAAGACACTTTTAAAAATATTTTTATTCCTAAAATATGTTAAAAAAAGTTTGTCTCCTTCCTTTCTCATCCCAAGAACATTTAAAATAGATTAATTTTTTTAAATTTGCTTCAAAGAACAAAGGCCCTTTATGATAAGATCAGATTATCTTTCATTGAATCTCTATTTCTAACCAGGTATCCAGAGATTTAAAAAAAAAAAAATAGAGATAAAAGTCCTAAAATTTCTGCCTAGGAGGGTGAATGTGCTCTGTAGTCACAGATTTTTCCATATTCTTGTCAATAGAATTGGAGAAACAAAGTAGAAATCTAGAGCTTTTTATTTGAGGATTCATAGATGCCAAAAGAAAATGGTAACTGAGTTCCCTTTATAGTACTGCTGTAAAAGCTGTGGCTTTAGAAAATTTCAGGAAAAAGGAACGAGAAAAGAAAGAAACTTTCTCATCTAAGAAACAAGGATGTCAGCCTAAACTAACTTGATCTTTCTTATAAACCAAATAATTTCAGAAATGTTACAAAGAAGAAAGAGGCAGGACTTCTGACTGAACAAATGAGGAGACTGGTGATTTTTTCCTTCCACAAAGCAATGATAAAACAGAGGAAAGTTAATGAAAACATTAGCTTTACGCTCTTTTAATTGACCAAAGGCAATTTTTGAGAAGCTTTTCTGATTTAGAACTGCTTCACTTTGGGTAGTGATAGTGAGAATTTGTAGTGCTTGTGCCTGTGGCTACTCCTCACAGTTCAATACAGAGGTTTTGCCAGGGCAGGGAACACTGAGTTGATAGACAGCCAGTTTTGTTACTGATGTCAAAAGGGTCTCAAACTATGTGGGGTGATAAAGAATTCTCCTAGGCAATAGCACTGTTGATGAAATAGACAATCTTTGTGGTTTGGAAGTGGGGAGAGATAGTGGTTCTTCTTGCATGAGGTTGTGGTCATTGCTGAGGCAAAGACATGCTTGTTTGAGGCTCCATGCATGCGAGGTGGAAACTATAGAGGGTCCAAGCTTTCCATGCACTCTTACTCAACTCTGTTTGTGTGCAGTCATGAAGGATACTTGAAAAATACCAGTGGAAGGTAAAAGAGATAGATCATATTGGAAAAAAACAATACCCTGAGGTTTGAATGTATATCTCTAAACAGCAATAGATATACTAAAAGCCATACTGGCTCAAGGCTCTTGAACACAATTTATCTGAAATCATTAGCTTGCCACCTAATTAAACAGACACAGAAGTGACTACTACAAAATTTGGCTTACATTTAAGCAAGAATTAAAAACAAGACAAAACACAAATGAACAACAAACAAAAACTTAACATGGACGTTGGGGACTGCAAACCATGGAGGAGAAAGATTTCATTGATTTAGCACAGGTAAATCTAAACCTTAAAGCAAACCAAAAATATCATGAACAAACAATCCTAGCAAATTTTTTAAATGATAAAAAAAAATCAATTTATAAGGAGAAATAGAGAATTCAGAGTTACTATGATATGCTGTCTATAAAAAATTGAGACATCCAAAGATATAGGACAGTTAAGGATGGAAGAACAATCATTAGATATTGGTTTTATCAAATAAAGACTTCAGAAAAGCAATGAAAAATAAGTTTTAAAATGGAAGGAAATCATGACTAAACAGCTAATAGTGTAATAACAGTGAATCAACAAACATAAAGCAAAATAAGGACAGAGAATTTATTTGAAGAGGACCAAATGGATTATAGAGTCTAAAAACATGCAATTTAAATAAAAAAAAAACCAGTAGAAGAGCTTAGCAGCAGATTTGAGGTGGCAGAAGAATTAGTGCGTTTGAAAATAGAACAATACAAATAATTATATTGAAGAAAAAAAAACACAGAAGATAAATACGGTAAAATGAGCAAAACCTTAGAAATCAGTAAAACACCATAAAGTATATCAACGTATGTATAAAGAAAATCTCAAAGGAAGAGAAGGAAAAGAGACAAAAAAATTTGAAAAAATAATAGCTAACAAATTTCCAAATTGGTGACAAATATTTTTGTATGCTTTTGAATATAATAAATAAACCCTAAATCCTTAGTAGAATAAATGCACAGAGAAACATACCTAGATTTATCAACCTGTTCAAAACAAAAGGTCAGACCTTGAAAGGACCAAGAATAAAACAGCCCATTACTTATAAATTGGATCACCATCTAAAACAATGGAGCATACAAAGCAGTGGAGTGACATATTCAAGGTTCTAAAAGCAAAACAAACATACTTTGAAAATAAGGAATTCTCTCTGTAGCAAAACTCTTCTTTAAAAATTAAGGCAAGATAAGTATACTTAGAAATAAACAAAGGCTAATATATTTTGTTCATAGCAGATCTTCCTTTGAATACTAAAGTTCGAAGACTAAAAAGAATTGATATCAGACAGTAATTTGAAATAAATAATTTTTTGTTCATAGCAGATCTTCCTTTGAATACTAAAGTTCGAAGACTAAAAAGAATTGATATCAGACAGTAATTTGAAATAAATAATTTTTATTTATTTGAAATAAATAAAAAATCTCAGAAGTGTCAAATATGTAGATTAACAAAAGACAGTACATATGTGTTTGTTTATATCTTCTTTTTTCTTTAAAATATATGGCTGATTAAAGCAATAATTACAATAATGTATTATATGGTTAACAATTAAAGAAAGTAAATCCAGAGCAAGAGGAAGAGAGGAAATAATAGAGATTAGAGCAGATATAAATGATAAGAAAATACAACATAAAAAGTTAATGAAACAAAAAAATTTGTTCTTGGAATATGTTCACAAAACTCACAAACCTTAGCTAGACTAAGAAGAGAAGAGTGAAAACACAAATTACCAAAAGAAGAAATAAAACTAAAGACATCACTACCAACCCTACACAACTGAAAAGGATATAGGTGGATATAACTAACAACCTTATGACAATAAATTGGACAACCTAGATAAAATAGGCACATTCCTTTGAAGGTACCAACTACCAAAATGACTCAACACAAAGCACAAAATCCATTAGACCCATGTAATAAGTAAGAAAATTGATCTTATAATTAGAAATAGTTCCCCCCAAATAAGCCTAGGCTCAGGTAGTTTGATGGGTAAATTTTATATGCTATTTAAACAATACACAATTGGTCTTCCAACGTTTTTGAAGATGAGAGACTACTTTCTAACTTATTCTATGAGGTCAGTATTATTCTGAGACCATATCTAGACAAAAGACATGACATAAAATGAAACTATAGATAAGTATTCTTCATAAAAAATACACAAACATTCTTAATAAGGACAAGGGTGACACCTCATGCCTGAAATCCTAGCACTTTTAAGGCCAAAGTGAGAAGATTACTTGAGGCTGAGAGTTTGAAACGAGAGTAGGCTAACATAGAAAGATTCTATCTCTACAAAAACAGGAAAAAAAAAAATCTGGCACGATGGTGTGTGCCAGTGGTCCCAAATACTTGGGAGGCTGATGTGGGAGATTTGCCTAAGCCCAGGATGTTGACTGCAATTAGCTATGATGGCACCACTGCGCTCCAGCCTCTGTGGCAATATGAGGCCCTATCTCAAAAAAAATACAAAAATAAAAAATACGGAAAAGAAAATTCTTAATATAATATCAGCAAAAATATCACCTCATTTGTTAAAAAGATTGTACACTATGACACTGTGATTTGTCTCAGGGATGGAAGTTTAATTGACATCTGAAAACCAATTAATGACTTCATTATATTAATGTAATAAATCATGTGTGGTAATTTTTTTTTAAATAGTAAATACTCTAGCCTTTGCAGTCCAAATGACAGCTATTAGAAATTATTCAACTATGCTGAGTAAGTAGTAAATGGGCATGTTTGTGTTCTGGTAAATATTTGTTTACAAAAGTGTTTATTCACAGGTGGAAGGCAGAACTTGGAACATGAATTGTGTTTGCCAATCCTAGGAGAAAGAAGGAAGGAAAACGACATAATCATCTCAAAGGAAAAAAAAATTGTCAAAATCCATTACCTTGTCATGTTAAAAACTCACCCGAACACTTTGGGAGGCCGAGGCGGGCGGATCACAAGGTGAGGAGATCAAGACCATCTGGTCAACATGGTGAAATCCCATCTCTACTAAAATACAAAAAATTATCTGGGCGTGGTGGCACCTGCCTGTAGTCCCAGCTACTCGGGAGGCTGAGGCAGGGGAATCACTTGAACCCTGGAGGCGGAGGTTGCAGTGAGCCGAGATCATGCCACTGCACTCCAGCCTTGCGACAAAGCAAGACTCCTTCTCAAAACAAACAAACAAAAAAAGCAAACTCACAAGAAGTTAGGTAGATGAGTTGGACCCAGTAGTGCAATGGATAACATGTCTGACTATGGATAAGAAGATTCTAGAAATTAGGAAGAGAAGGGAACTCCGTCAACCAGCTAAAAGACATGCATGAAAAAACCCACAGTTAACATCTTGGTAATAGTGAAAGACTGAATGCCTTCCTCTTAAGATCAGGAACAGGACAGTAATGCCCAACTTCACTACATTTATTTAGCAAGGCACTGGTAGTTCTTGCCAGTAAAATAATGTATTCCCTGACCCTTATTCCCCTCAAAAAACAAAAAGCTATTCATATTGGGAGGTGAAACTATCTTTAGTCAAAATCATATAAAATAACCTAAAACAGTATGCAAGTTTAACAGTTTAAAGTTAAACATTAAGTCACAAGGTAGAAAATATTTGAAAAGTATAAGTGTTTATATCACACAAAAAAAGAAAGAAATAGCATCAGAACAACGTGTTCAAAGGGTGACTACTTCTTTGCTCACTCCTATCCATGATTGCAGAGGAAGCAGGGGTATCCTGACAATAAGGCATAAATACTACAGCCTAGTCAGAAAAAATGTAGCCGTACCTCCTGGGTCACGTGGACTCCAAAGCTGAAATAAATAGTGTTTAGAAAATATTAGAAGTTCATTTTGATCCTCAAATAAGCAAATACTCAAAATTGAAATCAAATGCAAAGCTTTGCTCATTGGTGTGGAGTAATCATTTCTGCTTTGTCCCTAATTTCTCTCTTCCATCTAGTCCAAACTTAGCTGCTTGAAGAAAAAAGACGATTAAGTGTTTAGCCAAAATCCCTGTTTCCCCAATAGGGACTGAGAGCCATACACATTCATCTGAATAAGCTGGGGGATTTGGGGGAGATGAGGCACTCAAACATGCATGGCTCTGTTAGATGTAGGCACACACATCCCCATCTTGTGTGGCAGAGGTGCCTGAGTTCAACTGATAGGATTTGGACAAATTTCGCAGTACAGAAAGAAAGCAAATACGATGCTGTCAGTATAGCCAACTTTCAGCCAACTTAATGTACTTTGTTGTGACTTTCACTGATAAATGCACATTTGGGTTTGGCTACCATAGTTTTACTATGAATGCTCAAAACCCCAGAGGGGATTATCCTGATCTGGAAAGGTTGCATGCAGAATAGTACTAATAATATCAGCACGTCACTTCCTGAATGACCTTTGAGACATAGGGCTCTGTGATGGATGACTGTGCTTATTGGAGCCTATGACAAAATGAGGCAAACCTGAAAGCACTCATTAATTTAATACTGCTTAAACATGGCGACAAGGTATATACCAGTTTGAAAAGCAATAATTACAATACTGTATGATATGGCTAATAATTAAAGAAAGCGAGTGCCTAACTTACAGGGATCTGATGAGTCTATGATCTGATATTTTCCATTTAGGGTGGACCAACTGAAATTCAGTGACTAACAAGATGAGAAGGGGCAAAAATACTTCTCATGTCAAATGGAAGTTTAAGAATACAACAGGCCTCACTAGCAGACAGCATTACATGAAAAAGTAATGGTTAGGTCTTTGTGAGACAATTTTAGACCATTCTGCCATCTGAAGCAACAGTGCCAGCTCAGTAAAACCACCAAATTCACAGAAGTCTCCTTAAATGTTTGGAGCTAGTTCACTGATGCATTGGCTGAGCTGAAAACTGATTACATCTACTAAGTTACTGGAGCTGTAATTCAGCACTTGATCTTCAGAAGTGAAAAGGTATGTGGTAACTTCATTGAATGGATAGAACTCAAGAATTTTTTCATAACTCTGGCTGGTGCTTCCCTTGATGGAGTTTGTTGTTTTACTTATTCCTGAGATATTGCTTGCAACTTGTTTTGTTTTAAACTTAGAAAACTACAAACTAGCAGATTAAAAACAGATTAAACTGAATGACTCATTCATTTGCTTATGGTAAGTGTCCATTCCCTGATGAGACTAACTGAAATCAAGCTGCTGATGGAGACTGCAACACCTAGAATGTCACCATTGTTGCCTGGATCCATCATCATACAAAACACGGAAATATCTCCACAATTATACACTGGGAACAAAGTAAAAGATTCTGTTTCTGATGCAGGGGCAACCATTGCATACCGATCTGTGAGTCTTGTCAAAGTTGGCTGAGTCCACTCACTTACTATTCCAGATCCATATGTCTTTGTAAGGAAGCTTGGTCACTGAATGAGTATGCCTATAGAAAAAAGATCATTTTTCTTTATAGAAATAAAGAGTGGTGAATGGACCTATTTTAAACATTTAGAATTCTGTTCCTGACCATCCCAGAGTATGATGCTTCATTCTTTCCAAATCCAGGTTTGCCTGATTGATGCAGTTTTAGTGTGGCAGCCCATACAAGAAGTGTTCTAGGAAAGATAAACTTAATTCTGACTTAGCCATCTGGAGTTTCTAGTTGTATTGACATAGTCCTTCATCATAAGGCTAACAATCACTTAGCTGAGTACACTGCTCACCAAAGTTACCCACATGGATTAAAGTCAGGAATATATTTATGTAATTTTATAAAACCTTTCTTTTTCCTCTTGTATGTGATCATTTCCAACGTAAATTTTGAGTGTAAGGAAGGGGCAGATTGAAAAATATAGTACAGTCATAGCTATTATAAAGAAGCATGCCTAGATTTTGGTAATGGAGAGAAAATAACAACCTAGGAACCTGAGGAGGGAGCATCTCAGATCCTGGAAGGTGCTGGGGTCGGGGGAAGAGACATTTATAATCTTTGCCTTTTAAAATTTCTCTGTGAACCTTCCTTGTGAAGTAAAACACTCTGTGTACCTCTCCAAAACTATTGAAAGCCAGCTAAAAAAATTTAGCTAGGTTTGTGGTCAAGGAAGCGTTAATTTAGAAGACCTGGGTGGCTCAAACAATGTACATTTCAAAGTAAGGCCTGTGTCCAAGATGATTTTCTGGCATGATCCTGAGGGATAACTGCTAAGCCTTTGGAATATTCTGCTTGATAGAAGTGCTTTCATATGGCCTGATCGGTTGAGATTGTCTGAACATTGTGATTTACAGTGAAGGACTCTCTGCTCTGGATGGGCTGAGTATCTGAGGTTAGTTGCACAGGCACTGCATGCCTGTGCAACTGATCCTCCATAAGATCCCTTTACTGAAAGGCATGGGCGAACATCTCTGGTTGGCAACACTTCCCACATCAGACAGTGTTGCTGGAAGAATTACGATCATCCTCAGAAAACTCTACTGGGAGGGGACATCTGAAAACGTGGCCCTGTTTCCTTTGTACCTTACCCCATGAGCCTTTTCCCATTGCTGATTTTGATTGGTATCTTGTCACCATAATAAAACAATTACATTGAGTATAACAACTTTCTTTTCTATATATTTTTTTAGTTCTATGAGTCATTCTAGTGAATAATTGAGCCCAGGGGTTGTCTTGGGGCCCTCTGATATAGTGTACCATCCCCTGCTAGATGCCTCTTACCATGCTGTAATTGCTGTTCCCCTGAACATTACTGATGATTCACTAGAAAAGATTAGACGGTGGTCCCAGTTCTTGTACCTTCAGGCAAAACATTTCTCAATTCCTATAGATGTCTTCTCCCACTCCTATAGCTATTTTATAGGGCAGAGGAATCACTTGGCTTGTGATATAGACAACCGGGACATGTTGTACAGACTGACCTAAGATACTTCATACAAACAAGAACTTAATTATTTGAAGTAACTATGAAGCCCAAGGACAACCAGCTAGCCAAATGCATACCCAGACTGATGTAAATCACACAGGAGGGCCCTCACAATTTTCAACAGTACTTTCTTGCCAGAGACACCGTGTGTGCTCCTCAGATTATACTTCTTATGTGGAAGTCAGGCATTTTCTTGCCAAAACACTGTAACTTTCACTATAGGGGTGGTCATAAGAGACCTTCAAGGGTTTAAGAAAACAACAGCAATATATCATGTAATCCTGGATGACTGCAAAGATCTCCCAGAGGCATAAGAGACTCAATATTTTTGCAGGCCCTGTGGTCATATATTTTTTCAAATGATAAAAAGGTGGCACAAAATGTGTTTCTGACTTTCACTGAAGTGAATAATGATACCACTTGAGCTATGGAAATCATTCAGGTCTGACTCTCCTCACTGAACAGGGGTTGTTACAGATGATAGAATTGCCCTAGATTTCCTCCTTGTGAGCCAAAGCAGAGTCACACATTCATTAATACATCCTGTTACATCTGAATTAATTCCTTGGACCAAGAGGCATTTTCAATATAGAAAGAAAGCCACCTGGCATTTGCAGGTAGACCCTGCTGGATTATGGGATTTGATTAGCAGGCTTATGCTGGGTCCCTAGGCCATGGCTGAGATCAATGTTGCAGATTAACCTCATCTTGCTGATTACAGTTTTGTTTTAAACTTAATTTCTGTATGAGAAAAATTGAACAGTTAAGGTCCCAGACTCTGTTGGTCAGATTAATTAGAGTGGTCAACAGAATGACACAATCATGGAAAATTTCATCAAAAGTCAAAAGAGTGTAGAAATTAAGGATAGATATTATTAAGAGACAGTTTTCCATTTTTTTTGTTTTGTTTTGTTTTTTTCTTTTGGTGCATCTAGCAAGTCAGGCGCTAACTGCTCTTTGTTCAGGACTTTCTTTCCAATGTTGTTTGTAAGTATAACAGCTTTGGAAGATGAAGATAGTGTTTCCCACTGAAGCAAAAGAAAAGCATGCTTCTTGACCATTATAAAGATTCTGGTGCCCTAAGCCCAGGGCTGCCTGAGAGCATGTGCAGCAGGTATCCATCTGTGCCCATCCATGTCATTCATGTGGGGTGAGGGGAAGTGAAGCAAATATGCCAGTATGTATGCTGCCTTTTGTGCAGAGTGATACAAGCCTCTGTCTCTCACCTAGGAGTCTTGTGTCTTCTACTAGTATCTATGAAAATAGACTAATTTGTTAGCTTGTAAGATGAAATATCTGATCATTCACAGTAACAGCACACAGAGTAGGAGTAATTCTGCTTGGGACCATTCAGAATATATCCTCCACGGCTGTCATTAAAAATCATGTTTGAACAGCTCCTGGGAAGTTTTTGTCAAATTCAAAAGAATATAGGCTTTGGAATCAGAAGGATCCAAAAAGAAAATCCAGGCTCACTATTTGAATATTATAGTAATATCCATAATGTAAGTATGTTATGATGAACAAATGTAATTGTATTAATAATAAAGCTATTATTTAGCACCTGGCCTAATAGAATCAATTGATTGTTTTAACTGTTTCTTAAAGGGTTGGAAACTAAATTGAGAGGCACATAAAAAAAATGAGCACAACTAAAAACATAGTATAGAATACGTGTAAAATTTACATACTTATTTAAGGAAGAAACTGAAAATAAATCAAAAATAAAAACAGAAAAAGCCTATAATTATAGCATATAAAACAAATAATTGTTAATATTTTAACATATGTTCTTTTTAATATTATTTTAACAATTATTTTTTAGAAAATAGAGTGTTTTGCATCCTAAAGTAGAAGCAGCTTGATATTGGTTCTGGTGAATTTGTTTTCAAGTAAGAAAATATGTTAATATCACAATCCAGAAAGCTTGGCTGTTGAATTTTTGTTAAATCTACTAGTTAAGAACATAAATGGAACATTCATAGAGACTTTTCCTTAGCCCAACCATCTGGACACTTGCTGTATTTTGATTAAAAGCAAAAAACACATTTGACTAAAACTTATAATACACTTAAATTCCAGGCTTCTATAGAAAGAAAACCAGAGATAAAATAACATGTAAAAACTGTGAAAAAGTCATTGTTGCATCAAAAAATTTCATTAATTATAGTAATTATCTATGATTGGAACTCTTAAAACATGTGCGATGAAACAAGTGACTATGCTTAAACATGTTCACTTCATATTTCAATCACTTAAATACAGCTATTGTTAAGGAATTAGTTGGAAGTCATTAAGAAAGTAACTTGCAAAAAACCAATTGTGCCATATGACAAAGACAAAATTGAAAAACTAATAAAAGAAAATGTGCCCAAACATTATATTCATTAAATATAAATCAGTATAAAAACAAAGAACATCTAGTTGACAATTAATTTCAATTATACTTTATTATTTAGACATTAAGATCATTAATTCTATTAGCTAATTAAAATCTGAAATAATATAATTGTAATAAATCTTCATTCAGTGAAGACAAAAACTATATATTTATTCAATGAACATTTTATGGAGTAACTTCTATATACCTAGCAATGAGGTTGCCATCATAGGTATGGAGAAAATGTGGTGATGCTTCCAATTCTAATAACTCATTTGAATCACTGTATGTTTGGAATTAGAAATACCTTCGAAACTGAGAATAGATTTTGAAAATATCAGAGATATATCACATGAATTTTGTGTGTGATACTATATTGTTATAATAAAAATCAACTTACAATTAAATATATTACTAAATTGAAAAGCTGAACAAATACTATGAGCATCATCACAAAGAATAAAATAAAGAATGTTAAATATATTAAATGCGAAGAGTATTCCACATGGGTTGTAATACTCTTCTTGTAATACTTACAATATTATATGTGCCTTTCCAATTTCTAAAATTGCAGCAATGTACAACAATTTATTTTGTACTCTAAAATACTTATTTTTAAAAGAAAAAGAGTGTTATGTCCCATTTTCTCATGTTTGTATCATATTGAATAAAGTAGTATAATTAATGCTAATATACAAGTATAATTAAGACAGAAAGACTCAAATCAGATGACATGACTTTTGGTCTGGGTCATCCATTAATGATCTCTTTGATTCTGAGCATAAGGTTTTGGGCCTGTTTTCCTCTACTTGTATTTTGATAGATTTTGTACTGGACAAACTCTATAATCTTTTTCATCTCTAAGAAAATAATTATTATTCTTAAATTGTATGAGAGTTATATAATGCCAGGCTACTTCTAAAGCATATTTTGGGGGAAGAATGAATCAGTCTAAACTGGGGAGGTGCTGTCTTCTAAAAATGAGACAAACGGGTTAAGACCAGGGATACTTCAACTTACTGATAGACTTGCTTCTAAAGGTCTGGGTATACATTGAATTGTTCCAAATGCTTACCCATGTAATGTTAAAAATGTATCCTCTGTATTTCTCATTGATTTTCAATTAGATATGGCTCTCAGACTTTTAGCAGTAAGTTTTGGAGGCTTTATATTTCCATTCATTATAGTAAATAATGAAGAAATCTATGAATAAACAATTCAGAATAATGAAGCCCTTCACCATGTCACCAAGGTCTTAAATAGTGATTTGCTTTGGTAAATGGAAAAATATTAGTAAAATATTCATTGCAGTAGTTATTTGTTTAATGGCTAATGTGAAATGGAGTTTGCTCTCTTACATAAGATAAAAATTAGAATTTTTGTCTATAAACCCCTACTTTTAGAAGATATTTGCTATTTTAAATTATTAGGACACTGAAGTATTTTTTTTTATTGAATAATTCATTTATTCATTGAGAACATATTTTATTGAAAAGCTATCATGTGCTAAGGACTATTTCAGATGCCAAGGACACCAAAAGTGAAAAAAAATACCATCAACACTACACCCACAAAAATCAATGCCTTGATTAACCTTATATTTAAATGCTTCATGAAGAAAAAAATATATATAATATGCAGTATATTTTTAATGATAATTTCAAAGGAAATACATAGCAGAAAAGAGAAAAAGGAATTAAGTTACAGTTATCAATAGGGTGGTATTAAAGAAAGACTCGCTGAGAAAATGACCTATCTAGGTGGTGGATGTTACAAATAAAATGGCTCAAAGTCAGACGTGTCCCCTGCAGTTTCTGACAATACCAAATTGGACTCTGTGGCTGTTGAGCAGTGCAGTGAACAAGGGAGAGTAGTAGGAGAAGAGGTCAGAAAGGGAACAGGGCAGATTGGGTGATCAGAGGTCAGAGGGGTAAGGGAGCATTGAGCTTTAGGAGCAACTATGGGTCTTAAGGAGACCTTAATTTTATTGAGTGATATGGGAACCCACTGACAAATTTTGATCAGAAGAGTGATATTAACTGACTACTTGGAACACATGGAAACCAAGAAGGAGAATGCTGTAGCAACTTGGAAGCTGGTGAAAAATGATGGCAGCTCTATCTAAGGTGGTAAAAATTAGTGAAGAAAATAAGCTCATCTGGGACTATTGAAGAGAGAAATGTATCTGCAGAGAGAACATGAAAAATCATGAACCACTCCATGGGTATTGCCCTGTGCAAGTTGAAGCAAGGGAAGAAGGTAAAAAGAGTAAGTTACGGATTTTTTTTCTTTAAACCAACACTTATAAACATAACTGTAAAGTGAATAAAAATAGGCAACTTCTCCTGCCACGCTTCATGCATCATGTTGGGACAAGCAGTCAAAGTTCCTGAATCAATAATCATTTTGATTATACTGTTCCCGAGAAACAATGTATAAAAACATATTCCAGTGCAATTTCTATGTAATCTGTTCCTTCTGCCCCATCAAGTGTGACAGTGTATTATTATGTATTGACAGAAAACATCAATATGGATGATGTTAGACAGTGGGAGGAAAGCATTTTTATGTGCTAGTTTTGTCTTTATAATAACAGCATTGATCTGTATTTCAGCTTACCCGTTTTCAGCAACTCACAGCTAATTTGCCTGTATCTACATTGGTGTGAGCAATAATATGGTGAATGTCTGATGGGATCTGCAATTCACAGGAACAGCTCCGCAGCCTAATGATTTTTGTCAAATGTGAATTAATTATTAATCTGATTTGTCCTTCTTTGTTCAGAGCTCTGCAGATGTTAGTAAATCAGGGTCTGCTCAAACTTTTAGTAGAATTGATGTGATAATAAGCAGCTACTTTTTGATTTGCTTACTTTCCTCTTGCCTGATGAATACAATATACTTGTATTTTTATGGCCTTGGGATTATCATTTACTCGATTTTAAAATTACTCGCTCAAAATGAATTGTCTGCTTAGTGATTTTAATATTTTATATCTCTTCTTTGTTTGAAACTTTTAGCATTCTTCTTTAAATAATATGAAAGCTTTCATCCTATTCTCAGGTCAACAGATCATGGTGATGCTGAAGAAAAAGGAAGGCTTGGAAATTCAATTAAATCAATTAATAGTTACAAACCCACTATTTTAAAGAAAATCACGTTCCTTATCTATGTTATTATATTTAAAAATATCTGGTGACAAAGACTCTTTCTCCTTGACCTAACTTCTTTTTTAAACATTTTCTTTAAAACTTTTTTTAGAGACAGAGTCTCACTCTATTGTCCAGGCTAGAGTGCAGTGGTGCGATCATAGTTCACTGTAACCTCAAACTCCTTGGCTCAAGCAATCCCCTCACTGTAATCTCCTGAGTAGCTAGGACTACAGGTGTGTGCCACCATACCCAGCTAATTTATAAACTTTTTGTAGACCATGATCTCAAACTCCAGGCCTCAAGGGATTCTCCCACCTTGGACTCCCAAAGTGCTGGGATTACAGGTAGGAACACAGCCTTTGACCTAACTTAAATCAAGTTTCTCTGAACCCTCTGTTGGACTAGGCCTGATCATGGTCTTTCTTTACTGTTCTTGTAGAATCCAATTTGAGCAAGAATCCTATTTAGTCAGGTTAGTGACTTAAAACAAAAAAATCCTTTTTCTTTGTATCTGACCAACTTCTACACCTGAACTAATTCCTCATCCTCCAGATTCACTATCTTCTCACCCTGTTTCCCTTCAGCAAAAATTCTGTTCAGTTGGCCTAGCAAGAATACACCTTACCTCTGATATTTTCTCTTGGTAACTTTTCATCCTGTGACCCACTCCCCAAATTTGTTCTTGTTGGAGTCGAAATTGATCCCCATCTCTCTCTTTTACCTGAAGACTATTACAGTGGTCCCCATATCTACTGAGATAAAAATCCTCTGTATCATCTTTAACAAATGTCATGAATAGTTTTGTTTTTTTTTCTTTAACATTACTTCACAGGCTTATAATGAACAATTCACAAGATAGCATATATAGAATTCCCAGCAGAGGACCTGGCCTTAGTTTCTGCCAACTGTTTTTTCAGAGTGCCTGTTAGGTTGGAATGGGAGACAGACTGTGTGCCCTTTAAATCAAATCATTTCCCTTTAGAGATGACAGAGAGAATGCTGGCTATTTACACCCAGTATGCTCACTATTTTGATCTATTCAGCTAGGGATTTAGTCAAATTACTAACTGAATTTAACTGAATTACTAACTGAAAAACAAGCATATTTTATTAATTCTCATGTGAATGCTTACATTAAATCATTATTACACTAGTCACCTATCTATTCATCTACAGATAAAACCTATAAGGAAAGCTCTACATTCAAGTGATTTGCATCCCCCAGTTAAAAGCTGAGAAATTTTATATCCTTCTGGGTTAGGGTGCTTCCTTTTTTTCAAATAATACATTGGCTGAATTTGAAAGTAGCTAGAAGTCCAGAGGGCTGAGTGGCCATGTAAAATTTTATTTTAGCTGAAGTATGAACTGGGCTTTCAGAGGTTGTACAAAACAGCCTGGCTTCTCAGTTCATACACATGAGAGTGACAAGCAGAAAATTAGACACCTGGCAACTACAAGTGTTTTGGTTTTATGTTTTTATATCCATGGCCAAGATTACTTTTGTGACTGCCAAATTGCTACCTTAATTTAAAAGCAGAGAAACACATTAGATTTTTACCACCTAGAAAATCATGTTAAATCGTTGCTTGAAAATGTCTTCATTAGCAGAGAGAAACTAAAAAAAAAAAACTTTCCTACCAGAATTAGCATCCGTCCTTATGTAGGATTTAGACCTTGAGAAATGTCTGACAACACTGCTGAAAACTGTGCTTGAAATGTTGATTTCATTGCTAGAAGCCACTTAGGGCAAAGTTTATAACTGAGTGGCATAGGGGTTAATACAGTTATTTGCTTACTTAGTAGTGATAAGTACAAGTCAAACTTCTGTATTTTTGTTATTTTATTTATTTATTTTCCGTTTTACTTACAGGGTGCTTTTATGGGGCTTCTCTACTTAACACAATCCTGAGATTTAACACAGGATGAAAAAGAAGGCATTATAAAGCTTAGTAAGGTAGATCAAAACTAAAAGTGACACTTAACTCTGACATCCACTTTAAATAAAACATAGAAAGAACAGTGCATTTGAATTAAATAAAATCCAAGAGGCAAATATGTTACTTATTGTTTCCCTGTGAGGTAGTCAGTCATAACTTAATGATATAATATCTGTATACAAAGAAAAAAAAACTGATGACAAAAGTTTGAGAAATTTATCTTACTGCTTGATAAGAATATACATCTCAAAAAAGGGGGGCCTTAGTGCCAGTTTATGAAATAAGGTCTTTTTTTTCCTCCTTTTTATTGCATTTTCAAGTTTATTTAAGCTAGCTATTGTGACATGAATTTGGTTAAGCAAAAACAAATATGCTTAGAAATGCGATGAGAGCTTTTGTGTGCTTTCTTATTTGTCTATATAGTTGCTCCCTGCCCATCTACTTGCCTACACAGTGTTATGATATCTTAGTCCATTAAGGCTGCTATAATAAAATACCATAGACTAAGTGGCTTATTAACAACAGAAATCCATTTCTCACAGTTCGGAGGGCTGAGAAGTCTAAGATCAAGGCACTGACAGATATGGTGTCTAGTGAGGGCCTGTTTCCTAATTCCTATAAGGCAATCTTTTTGCTGCATCCTCACAGCCTGTGGAAAGGGCTGGCAACTCTTTGAGATCTCTTTTATAAGAGCACTAATCCCATTCATGAATATTCTAGCCTGATGACCTGATTACCTCCCAATAAGCCCAACTCCCTGTTACCATTGCCTTGTGAGTCTTTGTGGGGAGGGAGGTGGCCTTCAGAAAATTATAATATATCTGTTGCTCAGCATTGGCCTTATCTTGGTTAGAGATTAATAGCGAGGAAGATCAGAAAAAAGAAGTGGGGTCAAAATGGCAGCTACAGGTCATTGGTGCCCAAAGACAAATTATAATAGAAAGGCTACTCAAAAATAAGCCCCTTGTCAGGCACTTGGTGATTAAGTTTTTCAGAATTGGCTATAATTGGTCTCTCTACGGGGGCAAAACTGAGCATGGAAGTGGGACCAGCTTTTGGAAAAGAAGCAAGATGGAGAAGAGAAACTGAGATGAATGCTAATAGAAGCTCTTTCTGCCAACATGTAGGAAGGAACTATGGAGGACTAATAAATGAACCAAAAATATTAATGGGGACATTTAGATTCAGTAAATAATTTTTAAAAAGTAGGCTTATTTCACCACCAGTCTGCTGCTCCAAAAGAAGGCAGGAAAAAGGAAGACTAATAGTATCAAATTATGTAAGACAGCTATCACCTCTACATTAAACATTATTTTTCCTTTTGGTCATCAAAAATTAAACTAAGAATAAAGATTTTTTCCACATAAAAACATCTTTCTTCCAGAATTATTGATATAAAACCAAAAAATCATCCCAGGGGATATTGGGTGATCACCAGAATTTGAGGAAAGATTCTGGTATTTTACATTCTAAATTACTGTTTTCTTTTTCCTACAGGACTGAAAATTTTTATTTGCTTATGACCTTAAATGTATATGGAAGTTTCCTTTTGAAAGTCTTATTTATGGTTTGCATGCTTATTTAAACAATGAGCTTTTAAAAATCATTAGGTCAATTTACTTTTCTTCCTTTTTTTCTTACAATTCTTATGTATCCCCTTTACACACAGCTAATCCCTGAAAACTTCTGATATAGTCAAAAGTATTCTATTTGTTGATTTTATTAATATCTCTTACTTTTGTACAGGACCTCTAGAGAGCAGAGGCTATATCTTTTTCATTTGCATATTCTGAGCATCTATTACAGTGCTTTATATATAGTATCTCAGTACACAGTAATATTTTTTGTTCAATTAATGAATCCATGAACTAATTTCATGTGAAATTATGGAAAGTAGGATAATCTCCCCTATAAGAAATATTGGGAAGTAGATTATTCCAGTCATCTGTTTCTGTGTAACAATTTATACAACACTTAACTGTAATTCTCTTGGTCAGGAATTTACACAGTGCTCAGCTGTGTGGTTCTTATGATCCAGCTAGTAATAGTCATCTGATAACTGGGCTGGGCTAACACTGGGCTGATAACTGGGCTCCTTCTCTCTCCGTGTAGACTCAAGGCCCCTCCAGTGGGCTGGTTGGACTTTCTATAGGCTAATTCAGTGATCCCAGAAGCCACAGAAAAGGTACCAGACTCTTTGAATTTTAGGTTCAGATCTGCATAGCTTTAGTTCCGCCACACTCCACTGATCAAAACAGTCATAAGTCAGCCCAGATTCAAGGGAAGGAGAAATAGACTGTATCACAAGGGGTTAAGTGTAAAGAATTTGTGACCATTTTCAATCTGCAATATATGAGGAAGAAAAGAATAAACAGGTTATATATTTAATCTCATTCTCTGTGCCTGCATCAGGTTATATCCAAAAAAAAAAAAAAAACTTGAATAGAAAAATACTTTTCAGAAAGGCAACATATTTGTTCATATTTCTTAAGCAATTTTTAGCAGAGATTTCCCTGGCCTTGAATGTTTTACTTGTTTAAGTTCTTTCAATGTCTAAGTTATACTGATGTATTATTTTCATTATCTCTGTCATTATCTTTTTTCATTTTTATTCTGACTGTTGTCAACCCCCAAAACCTAGCCAAGTCCATAGTTGTCCATGTACTGTATCAATGCCTTTCTAAATAGATGCCAGGAAGATGGCAGACAAGGCTCCTAGAATCCTTCTCCACTGACCCATTATCCCTAGTCCATGCTACTTCCAGATTTTCTTTCTCTAATCACTATTTCATCATATTCCTGCTCATAAACCTATCAAATTCAATGCAGGAATTCCTCAGAGATATTGCAGATCTGGATCCACTTCACTACTGTAAAGTGAGTATCACAATAAATCAAGTCAGAAATTTTGTGATTTCTTAGTGCATATAAAAGTTACGTTTACACTATACTGTAGTTTATTGTGTGCAATGGTATGTCTAAAAAAAACAATGTGCATGCCTTAATTAAAATGTGCTTTATTGCTTAACATTGTTAACAATCATCTAAAAATTAGCTCTCACACTTCTCCCATGAATGAAAACTCTTTGTCAGTATGATATTTCTCAAATGTGCTTGGCATTTTTCTTGACCTCTGCTTTAGCTGATGTCATTCCTATTGTCTAGTATTCCATCCCTCTGGCTCTATCTATGGTACCACAGTTATCTTTTGGGCTCTGGCTAAAATTCCACTGTTTTTATGAAACTGTAGCTCTCATGATTACAAATCATTTATTCCAAGAATTTCTAATGACTTTCAATGTACTTTTAAATGGAGTTCTTACATAATACCTCCCCATTATATTAATATTTACAAAGTAATTGTTCTTTGTAAAAATAATATATTCCTAATGATTGGAAAGTCTGATTTACACACTGTAAAATCTTAATAGATGTTGTAATGAGTTAACGAATGAGTGAATCAAATAATACATGATAGAAATTTTTTCATAATAATTTATTCATTAAAAATACATATACAATATAGTGGCAAAGTAATTTTTGGAGAAAAGCTGGAATAAAGTTCAGCAAAGAATCCAGACATATGATTAGGAAAATCACTTCCCTAAACAAGAAGGGAAGAGTTTCTTACCAAAGACAACATAATGAAAATACTCCTCAGACATAAAAATTCCAAATGTAAAAAAAGAAAGTTGAATCATATTTGATTCAAATATGATCAGATGCTACATCAAATTCAAGTATATCTGTGGATTTTAAATGAGTTTGCAAACATGTCCTCATGTAGTTATTAAAATTTTAAAATATAATTGTAAAAGTTAAGAATATGAAAAGTTTTAGTTTGCTTTGTGAATTTGAATATTTTGAGCATGAGCAATGCTATTTTTGAATTTCCAAATATAATCCACAATGCACAATTTTTATTAAAGCTGATGTACAAAACACTTTGTTTGAATTTACTAAATATTTGTTTTCCAAAATGAGAAACAGCTGAGTTTTTAAAGCAATGCGATTTTTGCACTTTGAGAAACATAGATTTTTACGATATCCTTTTTTAATTTTGAACAAATGATACTAAATACTACTAGAGAAGTAGCCCAAAATACTGACCTGGATTGTGTTGAAGTTTCACAAAAGATTTAATTTGAATTGATTTTCAGTTCTAGTAATATTATTACTAGTTCACCTGTGATTAACTAAAGCATATTATTGATTGTTTTGACATAAGAAAGTTCTGAATTTGGAGTTTTTGCATGGCTAGAATAGATATGAACAACCTTGAGGTATTATCAAAAATGTTTTAAAGTTTTTAACACTTGTAAGATTGTCTTGCTTTGCGCTAATATAAGAATGTCTTGCTTTGCGCTAATATAAGAATGTCTTGCTTTGCGCTAATATAATTCATGTTCAGTCAGTAAAAAGTTCTAATGATTTTAGTACCATATTTTATGTCTCTTTAGGAAGTCCCCCAGCATCTCAAGGGCAGTATACATAATGATATAGAAATTTCAATGGCTTTTTTTTCCCAGAACTATGAAACAATTTGGTAGTAGCTATAAAATGAATATCAATATACAGTCTGGTAGCCATATGAAACTTGTCAGAATTTGGTCAACATATAATTTTCTGCACTTCCCTTTTAAAATTTTATGTCTCTCAAAGTGCCTTCTTTTTTCCTTTGAAGCACTCAAAACTTGCAACTCTACATCTCCTATTTTATTTCTATTCAGTAGTTTATAAATGTTCTAATTCAACATCGTATCTAAAATATTGTTGAACGGTCAAGTTGAAATATGTTTAAGGAACAAAAATAAGAATATGATAACCACAATAACTACAAAATTCAGTAGAATATTGTTCAATAGAACATTGACTGTACTTTGAGTTCTGTACTGATCTTGTTACATACGTTATTTTACTCTGTGTATTGGTGGTGATCACATGGGAAGGTAACATGTAGTTGTTACGGTTCCTTGTCTTTTGTTTGTTTGTTCTTTGTTGTTGTTGTAGGTGGGATCTTGCCGTGTTGTTTAGGCTGGCCTTAAGTTGCTAGACTCAAGTCATCCACCAACCTCGGCCTCCTAAGTGCGTATTCCTTGGTCTATAGATGAAGAAATGAAGGTTCAAGAAGACTGAACATCTGGACTAATTAAATGACAACTAAATGGCAGACATGGGACTCAAGCTCAGGCCTAGCAGATGCAAAGTCACAGGCACATGTCAAATATGTACAAACTATTCACTCATCAATTCAGTCATTAGAAGTCTGAATTTCTAATATGTATCAGGAATAGCATAAAAGGCTGAGAGGGGTCAGTGCAATGGCTCATGCCTGTAATTCCAGTACTTTGGGAAGTTGAGGCTGACCGATCACCTGAGGTTGGGAGTTCGAAACCAGCCTGACCAACATGGAGAAACCCTGTCTCTACTAAAAAAAAAAAAAAAAAAAAAAAAAATGCAAAATTAGCTGGGCATGGTGGTGCACGTCTGTAATCCCAGCTTCTTGGGAGGCTGAAGAAGGAAAATCGCTTGAACCCAGGAGGTGCAGGTTGTGGTGAGTCTAGATCATGCCATTGCACTCCAGCCTGGGCATCAGGAGTGAAACTCCATCTCAAAGAAAAAAGAAAAGGCTGAGAGGAAAACCATAAAAAGACAAGATCCATGTGCAGGTTCAATTTATTTCAACAGAATTTTAATTATTTGCCTTATACTAGTAGTTGTGTGAGACACTACTGACACATAAAAAGAAAATTTAAAAAACACAGAAAATTCAGTAACATACTATACTAGGAGACTATAAAAGGACAGAGGACAAATGGAAGATAGAATCACTTAAAATTGGGGTGGTCGTTTAGTTGAATTTTAAGGGAAACAGGAAGCTTTTTCCCATTTGGAAGCTTTGGGAGAGGCTTCCAAATAGATGTGAATGCATATGCAAAGATACAGAGATGAGAAGGTATGCTCATAACCTCTTCTTCTTTCTTAATACAGAACTTGAAGCAGGAGAACGAGACAGGACTGCATGTAAGAGAAAGTTTTGTCTGCCCAAACAAGCAGTGTTATTATATACCTCAGTCTTGGCTCCGATATTCCTGTTTTACTGGACTATCTCTCAAATCCTATCTCATTCAAACTGCAAGCTTTAACTGTTGGAGGCTGAAGAGCCTAAAACATGAGATTATACACTCTAGAACCCTTTTAGCATTGGGTTCAAGTGTCAGTGTTACCACTAACTAGTTGCATAATCTGGGTGAGGTTTATTTTCTTTTTTCCACTTTGTCTATTTATCATACAAGGTAGCTTTTGCATTAACATAATAAATAAATTTTATTATTACAGTTTCTTAAAACTTCAGGTCCTGTATTAAGTTTTTGGACTATTCCTGAGAATTATTTCCTTACTTCTTTTTGTCTTCTCTTCAGCATATATGTAGTAGATACTAAAAAAAAAAAATGTAATTGTATACAAAATGGAGGTGTGGTTTATAGTATGAAAAGCTAGTATTTAGAGGCTGCATATTTTTTCTCAAACAATTGAAATAACTATATAATAGAGCTCATCCCCTTACTGGCTGATAAATAGTACAGCATCTATTACATTAATTACATATGTTATGTATTTAATTATACACACACATGAATACAATGAGTTAACAGCATTATCTTTGAACTCCTGCAATACAGCTAAAGAATTGTAAACTGCATAGTTCTTTCACTTCTTTTGGCAAAAAGTGTTTATAATTATAAAAGTATTTTCATAAAATATATAAAACATAACATTTATTGTATGAAATACTTCCCTATAGAAATATTTTTCACATTCTAATGTAAGAAAATATTATCTTTCAATGAACAATTGTAAAATTATACAGAGAAAACAATTCTGAACTGGTCAAAATCTCATTAAAATTGTATGAGGAGAATTATGTATGCCGCATTTGCAATTTTTCTTTATAACAGAATATCAAGTAATCCATGATTTGAGAGCACACTTTAGTTTTATCCTAGACCTACTTGACCTTGTGTTTCTTGATTTTAAAGGATGACATTTAATTAAAACTGCCTTGCTGAAGTATGGTAATTATTGGTGCAGATAAAAGAGATTTACAGAAACTCAAGCCAGTGGATTGGTAAGAGCAACACAGATTTTTCTTAACATCAGGATGTATCATTTGCAAAATGTGATATACTATCTAGCTTTGTATCATTTAAAAATACATTAAGTTTGCTGGTTGAATTAGCACACATGATTGTGGAAGAGGCATTTCAATTAAGCCCAAAGTCAAACAGACTTCAAGAATTTTCTACCTTTATTTGCAATGCTTTACATAAAATTGTTCAACCATTACATTGAAGAATGAGAACTCATGGAGTATGAAATCGGACCAAAATCTATCCCTTTAATAGATGATATCTTTCCTTCATAGTTTGCTGCTCTTCAACGAATGACATCTGATAATATGTATGAATAATTGCTGAATTTACTGCTCATTACCTCTTTAAAAATCCAAGGAACTACTAAACACACTTTGATTCTTTCATAAGAAAATGATTTTCATTAAAAGGTTAAAACCAAATAAGTGATTTTTATTTTTAATTTAGTAGGTTAGCTACTTTTTGCAGTACGAAAATACTTATGATTACGCTTTCAATTGTACTTCTGCAGACTTTTAAAAAAACTCAAAAAGATCATGTATTCCTCTCACACAACAATTTTAAAACTCCTTCAAGTAATACTTCAGTACCGATAGTTCAGATAAATATTATTTTTTTATTTTCCCAGAAAAGTATGACTTATCCTCTACTTCTATATTCGTAACTAAAAATGCTATGCAAAAATTATGCATGCATATTAACCCTACATGTTTCATGTGTTAAATCTAAGATGATATTACTATTTTTCAGCTTGATATTATCCTAAGATTAGACACAAAATTATTTTAAAGTCTTTATTTGTGTATGTATTTTTAGCAGCTAATGTCACTGCAAAGTAAAATATTAGCATCTTTTTAAGCCAATTTTACTCTTATTGACGTTGTTTTACTTGTACTCACCTTAGCCTATTTTACCAGGTTCCACATGTTAACACAGTAGTTCATAATCATTTATTTTTAACAACAAGATAGCAGATGTTTAGCATATTGTATTCTGAATTGGTACCCATGTATAATGAATTTCCTGGTCCTTGAGGTATTTAATGGATGTTTTCAGAAGTATTCTAATGACTGAGATGATAAATGAGTTTTATAACTTTAGCTAATTGAATCTTTTCTTTTTTCAATAAAGATGACATATATCATTTTTCCTACATAAATCCTGGGTTATTCTATCATTCTAATTTATTTCTATAAACTCTAAGTCAGATAGAAAAGAGCTTTACTTTATTCGAGTGAAACTTACGAGGTGTATGCAGTAGACGACACATTATTATGATCATCTACAGGAACAGCTTTTGATTTCATTTCATGACATTGAAAGATAACCTTGAATATTAAAAGAGCCTTTAGTGTTATAAATATGACCTTGATGATAATCATCATTATCATCATCTAATGTACTCAGAATCAATAATAAGCCTATATACTTAGAGATCCAAATTAAAATCAAAAAAGAAAAATGAGATATAAACCAGGTAAAATATACTTTTCTGAAACATTTATATGTGCAAGGCAGTTGAAAATGGAAACAGTTGCATAACCATAAATGCTTGTTACTCAAGCAGATTCTCACCTACTCTTCACCATAAAATGTAAAGCACACAATAAAATACTTGGGTTAGAATATCCCTTTGCACAGATTGAATGAATCACTACTGTTTTCCAAGAATAAGTTTCATTCAATTCCTACTCTTCAAATCTTTTTACCACATTTACGTTCTAAACAATTTTGGGCAATACAATTGCTTTCATTATTATTTTTAGTTCTGCTAAAGAAGGAAAAAAAGAGATAATGCATACAAATCAACATTTAATTAT
Source organism: Sapajus apella (assembly GCF_009761245.1). NCBI lineage: Eukaryota > Metazoa > Chordata > Mammalia > Primates > Cebidae > Sapajus > Sapajus apella. Next base: position 13,327,605 of record NW_022436976.1, on the reverse strand, counting down.
CCTTTTAAATACCTGTTTTCATCTTTTAGATTAATATTAATATTTTTAAAAAATTGTTATATTTATAAATATATTTTAAAATATATTTTAAAATATTTTAACTTAAAAATAACAATATTTTCTGTCTTTACTCAATAAATTCAAGTTAGATAATATTAAAATAACTTTCTTAATTTCATATAGAACTATTTTTTACCCATTTTTTTCATTAAGTATTTCTAAATGGTACACACCCATGGCTGACTGAAGATAAAAGAGATAGATAACGGGACATTAAGATAAGGGGTAAAATGAACACCACGATTCTTAGCATAGAGTTGTACAAGCTAGTAAACTAACAGGAAATTAATGAAGAGGAAATGAGGGAAAGTGCAGTGGAAAGAGAAATTGAACTGATGGACCCTGATCCTAAAAGCAGATGAGCTCTAAGAAACTAGTGAAGATACACAGCCTAGAAAGGTAAATGATTAGTAGCCAACCATAAATAAAGGCACAGAAATACATTCAGCTAGAAGAAAAGTTGAGGGCACACACAATTTAAGAAGTGATCATACTTTTAATTAAGAAACTGAGTTACCTATAACGACTGAGGTGTTTAGACACTGCAAAAGAAGGAAAGAAAAGGGGAATCAACTAGGGATGTTAAAATTATTGCTAAGTTTTAGCAATACTTTATTAATGTCGACTGAGAATCAGTGTTACTGACATGTAACTCATGAACTGAACGTGTAAGGGGCTTTGACTGCATTTTTAATGTTAAATGCTAACACCATTTTCGCTCCAACTCTCCCTCTTCACCTTCTGCCCCATATCTTGGTAAGCTAATGAGAAAGCCTGCTTGCTTCTTCCTTCCTTTTGGACAGGAAGGTCAAACCATGTAGGAACCATTACCCCAGCTGCAACTCCTGACCACAGAAACTCCCTAAACCAATTTTCTTTCCTTGTTTCTTTGGACTTGCTTGAGACTTGCCTTGTTCTCCCAGAAAAGCTCATTACGGGAGCAATAAACTTTTTCATATGCTATTGAGGTGTGTGTATGTGACCATCAGTCTTGACATCTGTAATTAAATTTTGGATGGGGAAGACAATTCTCTTTCTGTAGGGGGTGACCCAGATAGTTTAATTCAATAAAGCCCTGCCACAATATAATAACTGAAGCCCAAATATTTTACCGAGTAAGATAGAGTGAGATTTTACCATGTAAAATTTATATCAGGTGAAAAGGTTTTCTTACTGCCAAATCAATTACAAATAATATTTTTATCATTCAGTCTGCACTACAGCATAAGAAACGAAACAAAGATAGTGAAAGCCACATGCTTGCAATTGTTGACATACTGAGAAATTTACAATTCATTATGAATTTGTTAATTTTAAACTTGTCCCAATAGAAGACAAAAGCTTTAGCCCTCTCTTTTTGAAAACATAGGCTGGGCCAACAATGAGAGACAACTGAGTATATTTGCATCATAACATTCAGGGAATGTTCCTGTGAGGGATTCACAGTTACCTATCTTTTAAGGGTTCTGCAAAGATTAAAGAAGCAGTGTCTGACCAAAGTAGCCCATTAATTAAAGTACGTTTCCTCATGTCCACTCCCACTCCAACCCTAATTACTCAGAAGGTGTAGTCAATCTTGTGCCTACAAGCTCATAAATCTGGCTGCCATAACTGTATGAGGGAGTGGATGGCCAGGTGGTTTCTATTGCTTTTAGAAATAACTTCCAAATACAGTACATTATCTAGACTCTCATTTATAGTGGCTGAAAGTCTATGATAATATTATTCCATAGAGGGAATAGGGAATTTAGGTTTTATTAACTCCTTGAGGCTTGAGGGAATAGAGCTAATAAAAGTTCTACGGCATTTCTCTGGGGAAGGAACTACAAATTCATAAATATCTACCCTTTGACTTTCTGAACTGCAGCTGTCTCAAACCTTTCATAGGTCAAAGTCATGGCAATTGTCATAACAGAGCAAAGATAGCTGACTTTAAAATTCTAATACTATTTTTTGGAGTACAAAATGGTTACCAATCTTTCATTTTTGAAAATCCCAGATGAATTAGCAATATATAATATAGCAAGCACTAGGATCAGTCCTGTTTAATAATTTTAATACATTGTCTGGAGATAGAAATACAGGTGAACTAATTCACGTTCATCACACAGATAGTAAGCGTTTCCTATATGCTATATATTGTGATGAGATCTGGCTGATGGGATGGGAATGGAAGTACATATAGAATTCAGAATCAATCCTTGAGCAATGTAAAATCTAGTAGATAGGGCAGATTTGTTGAATAATTAATATCCTGAAGAATGGAGTAAATGCTGTGTAAAAGCATGGGCTCATAATGTGGACAAGAGGGAAAAAGAATTAGCATTCAACTTAGGGTCTGAAGAGCAAAGAACATTTTAGGCTAAAGAAATAATGCCACAAAAGGACATAAAATATGAATTTCTAGAAACTGCTTTGGAGTGGTAGAGTATGTGTGGGAAAAATTGAGAAGAGTTTAGCCTAGAAGAAATTGAATATATGAAGGCATTTTCATTTTTTATTTATTTTCCTCTAAGGCTATTGGGGATAACTGGAAATGTTTGATGATAATATAAAACTTATTTTTGGAAGGTAAGTGTATGGTATTAAAAATAGTTACCATTAAATGGGTGTCTGTTAGGCCCAGCATGTAATAACGGCTTTGTGATTCTTATGGAGGAAATTTCTCTCCCTGTCCAAGTGTTTTTCAATGTGGATGCAGCTCTGTTACTCTATGTTCCCTTTCTTTTTCCATTCACTTGCTTCTCTCATGGGAAATAGCTGATCTGACTGGTGAGTTTACAAATAAACTAGGCAAATGTAGCTCAATTACAGTTCTCTCTATGCTTTCCCAGAAGTGAGAGGCTCACCCACTAGGAGCACATATCCCTCTCCTCTCTTCCAAGCTATACCTTCTAAGCAGTGTGCTAGTCAGCATTTCTTGTGACCAAGAGTCTGAATTTGTTTAATTCTGCGATTCAAAATTAGAAATCCCACTTGACCACTGATATAAGCCACAATTTAAAATATCAGCTTAATAATAGTAATAATAATGATATTTCAGTTCTACATATACTAAAATCTTTACAATTTAAGAATTAATCCTAAACATGGAAGAGAAACAGGAGTCTTTCCTCCTCCAATGCCCTACCATTTATCAGTTTTAATGTGAATACAGAAATGCCTTTATATATTTGATGGAAAATATTAAGCCCTTACATCTAAGGTCTCATTTAATTAAATCTTTTATACAAATTAAGAGATAAGTTTTATTATCTGCATTTGAAACTTGGCAAAATGGAACCTTAGAGAAGTTAAGTAATGTTCCAAAGGTCACTATATATGGATTAGGAAAAAGAACAAAATGAGGATTATCAGATTCAAACCTATGATGCATAACCATTAGCATAAAATTCATCTCTCTGTACATAAAATATGTAAATAAGTATTTTTTAATGTAATAAATGAGCAGACAGATATATTTTAATAGTATCATTTAGAGAAATAAAGAATTAGGAACTAGACAAAGGAATTTGAAAGGATGTGCACAACGTGAAAATATGGGGGTGATACTAATGAAAATGAAAATTATTGGTACGGCATAAAGAAAAGCTAAGAAAAATATTTGTAATATTGACATATTTTATTGCTAAATAAGGTGATGGTCATAACAAAAATAATAATGATGATGAGTCCAGCAGTGGGTGAAGTAAGTTTTACCTTCTAAATTAATACATATTTGTCAGAAAAATGTTAAATATGGACCTGGAGCCAAAATGGAATTAGTAAATCATCATGATATGAGTTTACTAATAAACTGTGAGACTATATTTTTCTTTCAGATAGAAATATGGGTAAAGAAGAATACAAGTAGATTTTGAGATGTGTCTGCAAATGAAAGTGTGGAATACGTAGAACATAATATAATATATAAGATATATAGGACTATACATATAGTATATATATATATATATAGTATATATATATATTATACACACACCCACACACACACATATATATACACATATACACAAACATATAAATGTGAATATCCAGCTTTCCCAGCAACATTTACTGAAGAGACTGTTGTTTTTTCAGTGTACATTGTTAGCACCTGTGCCAGGGAGTCAGGGAGAAGTCTATTAATAGTTTGAAGATAATTGTAGTGACATAGAGAAAAGATGCCAATTGTCTATTAAGCTGCTAATATTAGTGGGCAAGGGAAATATTATATATTTTTTAGTTATAAAAGTGAATTATTCCTTTTTAGTTTTTTAGCTTTATGGGTGCATAGTGGGGGTTTATATTGTGGAGAAAATAAGATATTTGGGTATAGACATAAAATTCACAATTATTACATCAGAATAAATAAAGTACCTAAGAGTATTCATTTATTTGTGTTACAAACAATTCAGTTATACTTTATTAGTTATTTCTAAATGTACAGTAAATTACTGTTGACTATAGTCACCATGCTGTGCTATCAAATACTCGACCTTATTCATTGTATCCAACTATATTTTTGCATTTATTAACTGTACTCCTTACTTTCCTCTCCCCACTACCCTTCCCAGACTCTAGTAACCATCCTTCTACTCTCTATCTCCATGAGTTTGTTTTCATTTTAGCTCCCACAAATGAGTGAGAATATGGGAAGTTTGTCTTTCTGTGCCAGGTTTACTTCACTTAATATAATGTCCTTCAGTTCCATATATGTTGCTGCAAATGACAGGATCTTTTTCTTTTTATGGCTGAATAGCACTCCATTATGTATAAATCCCCATTTTCTTTATCCATTCATTTGTTGAAGGCACTTAAGTTGGTCCCAAATCTTCGCTATTGTGAATAGTGCTAAAGTAACCATGGGAGTGCAGATATCTCTTCAATATACTGATTTCCTTTATTTTGAGTCTATACCTAGCAATGAGATTGAACACTGAAGTTCTATTTTTAGTTTTATGAGAAATCTCCATATTGTTTTCCATTGTGTATGAATTTACATTTCCACCAACAGCGTACTAGGGTTCCCTTTTCTTCACATCCTTGCCAACATTCATTATTATCTATCTTTCGGACCAAATCCATTTTAACTGGAATGAGATGATATCTCTGTGTAGTTTTGATTTGCATTTTTTTCTGACGATTAGTAACATTGAATATCTTTATATATATGTTTTCCATTTTATATATGTTTTCCATATTTCTTCTGAGAAATATCTACTCAAGTCTTTTGCCCATTTTCAAATCTGATTATTTGTTGTCTTTCTGTGAAGTTTGAGCTTCTTACACATTCTGATTATTAATCACTTGTCAGATGGATAGTTTACAAATACTTTATCCCATTCTGTGGCTTGTCTCTTCAATTTGTTGACTGTTTAGTTTACTGTACAGAACATTTTTAACTTGATGTGGTTCCATTTATCCATTTTTTTCTTTGGTTGTCTGTGCTTTGGGGGTATTATTCAAGAATCTTTGCCCAGAGCAGTGTCCTGAAGAGTTTCTCTGCTGTTTTCTTTTTGAAGTTTCGTAATTTCAGGTCTCAGATTTAAGTCTTTAATCCATTTTGATTTGACATTTATGTGTGGTCTACGGGTTTAGTTTAATTTTTGGCATGTGGATATCCAGTTTTCCCAGCAACATTTATTGAAGAGACTGTAGTTTCTTCAGTGTACATTTTTAGCACCTGTGTCAAAAATAAATTCACTCTAGAAGTACAGATTTGTATATGGGTTCTTTATCTGTTCCATTGGTCTATGTGTCTGTTTTCATATCAGTACAATGCTGTTTGGGTTACTATAGCTCTACAGTGTAATTTTAAGTCAAAATTATATTTTTTGAAGAACATTTAAAATATAAGGTATGATATAAAAATTGGTTCATCAATGACTTAAAGATAACCATAATTAATATTTTGTGTATTTCTTGTGTGTGTTTGTATGCATTCATGCATGCATTATATATATTAAAACATATTAACATGAGTGCATATAGAAAATGTATGTGCAAAATCCTTGCTATATTTCTCCATATATTGATCTAATCTTAAAAACACATTGGCAGAATTCTATAGTGTAAAACATCACTGTAATTTATCTTTATATATATAACCATTGATTGAAATTTAGATTGTTTCCATGTTTTAGCCATTATATAATATTGAGACTCTTAATTTACATTGATAGCTGCTCAGCAGAAATATTTCAGTGATTTTATTTTTTCAAGCTATATATGAGGCCCTTTTCACTCAACTCCCAACAATTAGAAATATCTTTTTAAAACTGCCAGTTTGATAAATGAAAATGTTATGCTTTTTTTGACAGTTTATACAGTTGAATTCTTTCTTATGTATATTGGCCATGTATATATCAACTTAAATTATCTATTCATACAAAGACAAATTCTTTATGTTTGTATTATCCTTGCTTGTGTATTGTCACAGCTTAGGAAATTCAGTGGTTATAGAATTCTAGAGAATTCTCCAAAATTCACTGATTTAGTAAACTTGTTTTGTCCTTGCCTTGTACCTGGAGCAATTCCAAGTTGCTTATATGGTAGTGCATATTTAATAATTTTGAAGCCCAGCATCAAAACTTTCTGCATCTACTAATAGTCTTGCTTTGCTTTACGAATCATCATGGTTACTTCAACCTCAGTTCAGGTGTTTTGGATGGAGTTGGCCTCATTTCTAGGCACCAGAGTTGCATTATATGTCTTGGGAAAAGCCAATCAGTATATTCAATATTTCTTGTTATAATCATTACTTCAGGGACTGGCATCTTTCCAAATGATGTCAATGAAACCTGATGAAAATCGATTTTTTACAAAGAAATCACCCATCCCTTTTTTTTTCATTTGGTTTATTGATGTTAGAAGTCTGAAGCAACCTGAGGCAACCCATAGTGTTTAGAAATGGCAGCAACTCAGAAACAGCAGAACCAAGGTAATTATGAATTTGGCCATTCCCAACACCACACCCAACCCTGTACAATTCAGTTACGTAAGCTTATGCAAATAATTTTTCCTTAAAAAGTTTGATTTCAAGTTTCTGTTATTTGCAATTGAAATTTTTAATTGATAGAATAATGAAAAATTACAACTTTTACCTAAACTTCTTGACAAATACTCCAATTAGCTGTTCTAAGTGAAAAACTAAGTGAGAAACCATAAATACTCAAATCCTGCAGAAGGTCACAGTTCCTAGGACCCTGGATATTAAGGCTACTTTCCTTCTGCGAACATACTATAATGATGGGGCCCAGAATTTTTCAGTTTAATGTTTGGAATTAACTGCATTTCTATTGTTCTAGGAAAAACTTCTTTATGAATAGAGATTAAAATACATGGATATTTTATGCAACAAATGAAAGGTTTGACTTTCTGTGTATTTAGCAGAGTTGGTAACCTGTGTCATGATGTAGTTCAAAGAATTACAGGTGTTTCCCACATTACCTGTGCATGGTAAAGCAAAACCATGCACCTTTAATCGCTATAATAAATTTCTATTTTTAACTCTCCAATTCCTTAGCTTCCAGGAGAAAAATGTAAGGTTTAGGTAAACAAGTTTTAAATAAATAAAATCGATGCGATTTCATATCTTATCCCATTTAGAGTTACATTATTGATGTCCCTTGTCCTTTCATATATTATATAGAAAAACGCCAGTGGGAAATTAGATATTTTCTTGATCACAAACATTTTTTTCCAAAATAAAAGTATCTGACATTTTATTATAGACAAGAAAAAGTTTCCTCTCCTTACCACCTTTTTCCCTGAATTTTATAATCCTTTCATGGGCAAAAAAGCTTGTTTCTCTTTCCCATCCTCATTATCTAAATGACAATTAAATGATATCCAAACCAGGAACCTGGATTTGTTGGATGTTACTTTCTTTTTATACCCACATCCAACTAGTCACCATAACTTATTATTTTACCTCCTAAATATTAACTGCAGTCCTCCCTTCCTTTCTGTCTCTAAAACTTTGACTTTTTTTGGCTGTAATAATTTCATGTTTGAATTACTAAAGTGGTTCACACACATTGCTTCCATGATTCTATTGTCTCCCTGAATCATGAGATCTGTCCTAAATCTGTTGCCACAGTGACACAATAGTGCTGTAAGACACAAATGTAATCATGCCTTTTTAACTACAATTCTTTCATGTGGTGTAATCTTCTTTTCAAAAAATAATATTTAGAATTAATTTTAAAATTCTAGTATGTCAGAATTTCCCCTTGTGTCCACCTGTGGGTTCATGTTTTACTATTCCTCCAATCTACCCTTCCTTGCAGTCACATAACCATTATTTATTAAGTTCCTGCTTAAATAATAGGACATTTGAAATATCTAATTCTCACATCAACCATATAGTGTAAGATTTATTATTTTAAGGTAAGAATTACTTCATGGATGGGTGCAGTGACTCATGCCTGTAATCCCAGCACTTTGGGAAGCTGAGGCAGGTGGATCACCTGAGGTCAGGAGTTCAAGACCAGCCTGACCAACATGGTAAAACCCCATCTCTACTAAAAATATAAAAAATTAGCTGGGTGTGGTGAAAGGTGCCTGTAATCCCAGCTACACAGGAGGCTGAGGCAGGAGAATCTCTTGAGCAAGGGAGGCAGAGGTTGCAGTGAGCTGAGATGGCACCACTGCACATCAGCCTGTGCAACAAGAGGGAAACTCTGCCTCAAAAAAAAAAAAAAAAAAAAATTACTTCACAGATGGGGAATTTGAATGATAGGGATCTCTAAGAAGAAATGATAATGCTTTAGCAAAGGTTGTCAGGTGAGCCAGGTAAGTGAGATACCACCCCTTCACACCTTACATTTAATCACACTGAATTACTTTTAATTTAACAAAGGTAGCCTTATTTCTCCTCTCTCCATGACTCCCCTTCTCTCTGGAATACCGTTTCCTTCCAACCCACTTTGACAATTTTTCATGCACAGCTTAAATAAGTTGAGATACATTTTTGATCCAGAATATATAAAGTGATGTTTATTAGATTTGGAAGGAAATTACATAACTATTTTGTTCTTATATGAAAGTACTTAAGAAGTTATTTATATAGGTCAATGATCCTCAACCCTTCAAGAAACACTGGGGAATCTCTGAAGCATATTTTACAGTTTTCAAAAAAGATTTCCCTTTGCAAAGACTTCACTTCAAATCTTATTGTCTTAGCTAAGTTCATGGGCTTTGGAGTCAGAAGATCTGGGTCAGAATACTGTCTTCATCATTACCACCTAGGAAGTTACAGGTATTAATTAAAGTCTCTGAAGTCCAATTTTATTATCAATGAAATGGGATAATAAAGGTGCTTTTGTTTAAGTATTGGGTTACTCCGAAGATTAAATGAGATGGAGCATAAAAAATGATCAGAGCACACTGCTAGCCACAAAGAATTTGCTTAATAACTGCTATATATTTTTACTATTGTTGTTGTTACATTATTTTTGCTATTACTGGATTTCCTGAAATTTTTGCCAAAATCCCTTTGCTAAAACATACAACATGCCAGTTATAACAGATATAATAACAATAAACATTTTAGAACAATGTAAATACGCCAGGGACATAGCATATTTTTATGTGAAAACTGGCTACATAGCTTTCAGCGATAACTTAGTCTTGCTTCTTTCTTTATTATGCTTTAAGTATAGTTTTTTAGATTTACAAATGAAGAAAAGCCTGTATATCTAAAATACCTATTTAATAACATGTTTTACAACATGATGAAAGAATTTGATGGGAAAACTGTGAGGGACATACAGAGTAATCATTAATTAGAACACATATTTCTTGCAAAATGCCTTTATATTTGTACTTCAAAAGTGTCAAATTACAAAGGGTAATATAACTCCTCTTACAGACCTAAAACAGTGAAAAAACATAATCCCTCTAAGGAAGGAAGTAGACTCTTTAACAATAGTGTAAATTATTTGTACACCTCCTGCTTGAATAAGATAAGTTACTAAGATTTTCTGAAATGATTGACTATTGTTTTAACTGCTATTTGTGTTTCAACGTAGAGGGGATAAGCATACTTTAGATAGGAAGTCCAGAGACTGTGTCTCTTATTCACCAATCATATAGCATTCTGTAAGGCACTCATCTCTCTGGACCTCAGTTTCTCATCAGAGAAATTAACAGCTTTGAATACATAATATCTAATCTACATTAATAGTCAAACTCTTGTGTAATAGGCAGGTCCTAGAACTACATAGATTAAAAGACTGTTATTTACAAGTTGGTAAATTTGGCACATTGCTTAATCTATCTGAAACTATTTTTTGTCCCACAGGAAAACATATATAGTTGTATTTACTGTACAGTTTTTCTGTGAGGAATATACATTAATCGATGTATTTACTGGCAGGGAGTAGGCATTTAATACATGTTAGCTAACATTCTATTTTATATAAGCTTTGAAAATATGCAGCCCTTAATTTTCTTCATTAATTCTTAATCAAAATCTATACCCTTTCAGTTATTTATGTCAACGTTTTTACTTTATTTTACCTTCTTAAAATTTTTAATGTTAAATTTTTATGGATACATGATAGGTGTATATATTTTATGGGGTACATAAAATATTTTGACACAAGCATATAAAGTGTAATAATCGTATTAGGAAAAAATGGAATATTCATTGCTCAAGCATTTATCATTTATTTATATTACAGTCTAACTATATGCCTTTAGCTATTTTAAAATATACAGTAAAATATTATTGACTGTAGTCACCCTTTTGAGCTATCAAATAGTGAATCTTATTTATTGTATCTAACAATATTTTTATACTCATTAACCATTCTCATTTCTCTCCCTGTCTCCCCAATAATCTTCCCAGTCTGGTAACAATGATTTTACTCTCTGTCTCTCTGAATTCAATGGTTTTAGTTTTAGCTGCCACAAATGAGTAAGAACATAATAAGTTTGTCTTTCTATGCCTGGCTTATGTCATTTAAGGTAATTTCCTCCAGTTCCATCCATGCTATTGCATATGACAAAATCTCATTATTGTAATGGCTGAATACCACCCCGTTTTGTATTTGTACTACATTTTCTTTATCTATCTATCTGTTGATGGACACTAAGGTTGGTTCCAAATCTTGGCTATTGAGAATAGTGCTACAGTAAACATGGTGGTACAGATAACTCTTGGATGTCCTGGTTTCCTTCCTTTTGTGTCTATATCTAGCAATGAAATTGCTGGAGCAGGCCGGGCGCGGTGGCTCAAGCCTGTAATCCCAGCACTTTGGGAGGCCGAGGCAGGTGGATCACAAGGTCAAGAGATCGAGACCATCCTGGTCAACATGGTGAAACCCCGTCTCTACTAAAAATACAAAAAATTAGCTGGGCATGGTGGCACGTGCCTGTAATCCCAGCTACTCAGGAGGCTGAGGCAGGAGAATTGCCTGAACCCAGGAGGCAGAGGTTGCGGTGAGCCGAGATCGCGCCATTGCACTCCAGCCTGGGTAACAAGAGCGAAACTCCGTCTCAAAAAAAAAAAAAATTGCTGGAGCATATGTCAGTTCTATTGTGTGTTTTTTTTTTTGACGAAGCCCCATAGTGTTCACTATTTCCATAGTGGCTGTGCTAATTTACATACTCCAAAACAGTATACTAAGGTTCCCTTTTCTCCACATCCTTGCCAGCATTCATTATTACCTATTTTTTGGATCAAAGCTATTTTAACTGGGGTGAGATGATACCTAATCGTAGCTCTGATTTGCATTTTTCTAATGATCAATACTGTTAGGCACATTTGTATATACTCATTGCTATTAGCATGTCTTGAACCATTCTTGCATCCCTGGGATAAATCCCATTTGGTCATGATGAAAGATCTTAATGTATGGCTGAGTCTGGTTTGCTAGTATTTTGTTGAGGATTTTTGCATCAATGTTCATCAGGGATATTAGACTTTTTTAGTTTTCTTTTTTTGATATATCTTTGTCTGGTTTTGGTATCAGTACAATGTTAGTCTCATAGAATGAGATTGGAAGTATTCCCTCCTACCCTATTTTTTTGGAATGGTTTGAGTAGGATTGGTATTTTATTTAAGTGTTTGGTACAATTCAGCAGTGAAGCTGTTGGGTCCTGGGCTTTCCTTTGCTGGAAGACTTTGTATTATGGCTTCAATACCTTACTTATTATTGATCTATTCCGGTTTTGGAATTCTTCATGGATCAATTTGCTATGCTGTATGGTTCTAGGAATTTGTCCATTTCCTCTAGGGTTTCCAATATATTAGCAATATAGTGGCTCACAGTAGTCTCTGAAGATCTTTTGAATTTCTGTGGTATCAGTTATAATATCTCCCTATTCACCTCTGATTTTATTTATTTGACTCTGCTTTTTTTAATTTAGTCTAAAAGATTGTCAATTTTGTTTACCTTTTCAAAAACCAGTTTTTCATATTGTTGATCTTTTGTATTGTTTTTTATATTTCAATTTCATTTATCTTTGCTCTGATCTATTAATTTGGGTTTTCACTTTCTCTTGTTATTCTGGTTAAGATGAATTTTTCAGTTGTTTCTTTGAATTTTTTCTGCTTTTTTGATGTAGTTGTGTATTGCCATAAACTTTCCTCTTATTACTGCTTTTGCTGTATTTCATAGATTTTGATACGTTATTTTTCTATTTTCATTTATTTCAAGGTTTTAACAATTTCTTTCTTAATTTATTCATTAACCCACTGGTCATTAAGGAGTGTATTGTATAATTTCCATGCATTTGCACTTTCCAAAATTCCTTTTGCTATCGTTTGCTAGTTTTATTCCATTGTCATCAGAGAAGACACTTAATATGATTTCATTTGATGAATTTTTAAGTATTTGTTTTGTGTACTAACATATGCTTCATCCTTAAGAATGACCCATGTGCTAAGGAGAACGTGTATTCTACAGCTATTAGATGAAATGTTTCGTAAATATCTAACGAAACTAGTTATTTACAAAACATGGAACTAATACTACTACTACAATGGAAATATAAAAATAATAATTTACAAAAATAATACTTTTTGTTATAACTACTAGTTATTTACAAAACAATGGAAATATTTACAATAATTATTTGTACAATAATTACAAATTATTTGTATAATAACTACAAATAATTATTGTAAATATTTCATTCCACTGTTTTGTAAATACCTAATGAAACTAGATATTTTTTGTAAAATAAAATAAAATATTTTGTAAATATCTAATGAAACGATATTTACAAAACAATGAAACTAAATATTTACAAATAATTTTTTTACTATTTAGTTCCATTGGGTCTACAGTGAAATTAAGGCTGATGTTTCCTTGTTGATTTTCTGCCTGGAAGATCTTTCTGATGCTGAAATTGGGATGTTGAAGTCTCCAGCTATTATTGTGTTCTAGTCTATCTCTCTTTGGCTCTAATAATGCTTGCTTTTATATCTCGGTACACCAGTGTTGGATGCATACATATGTACAATTGCTTTATTCTTTTGGTGAATTGACATATTTATCATTATATTATAACCTTGTTTGTCTCTTTTTATAGCTTTTGTTTTGAAATGTTTTGTCTAATTATAGCTACTCTTTTTCTTCTTTAATTTCTATTTGTATGGAATTTCTTTTTCTAACCCTTTGTTTTTAGTCTATTTGTGTCTTTACAGATGAAATGTGCTCCTTGTAGGCAGCAAATCGTTGGGTCTTTTTCTTTAATCCATTCAGCCACTCTGTGTCTTTTGATTGGAGCATTTAGTCCATTTGCATTAAATATTATTATTGATAAGTAAAGATGTACTTTAACCATTTTGTAACTTCCCTGCTGATTGTTTTATGATCTTCTTTTTTTCCTTTCTTTCCTTCCTTTCTTCCCTCCTTCCTTCCATTCTTTCTTCCTTCTTTTGTGTATACTATTTTTTGAAGGCAATTTTCTCTGGTGACATGTTTTAGTTTTTGCTTTTTATTTTTGTGTATTTGTTTTAGGTTTTTTGATTTGAGGTTACCATGACGTTTGCAAGTAACATTTCACAACTCATTATTACAAACTGAAAACACACATTTATTTTTGAATGCAAAAATAAACGAATGAACTAAACCAGCAAGCAAAGAGAAAACTAACACAAATTCTACACTTTATTTTCCATACTTTTTAGCTATTTGTTGTTTCTACTTATATTTTATTATAATGACTGTGTCTTTAAAATTGTTTTAGTTGGTATGAATAATTTCATGCTTTCGTTTTTCCTTTTAGTCAAGATATAAGTAGTTCACAAACAAAAATTAGAGTGTTATAATACCCTGTATTTGTCCATGTACTTACTATGACTAGTGAGTTTGTTCCTTTGGATGTCTTATTTTTTATCATTGTGATAGTTGTTATTGAGTACCAACTTGATTGGACTGATGGTTGGAAAGTATTGTTCCTGGCTGTGTCTGTGAGAGTGTTGCCAAAGGAGATTAACATTTGAGTCAGTGGAATGGGAAAGGAAGATCCAATCTCAGTCTGGGTGGGTGCCGTCTAAACAGCTGACAGCATAGCTAGAATAAAGCCAGCAGAAGGAGGCAGAAAGAGCAGACTTGCTGAGTCTTACAACATTCATCTTTCTCCTGTGCTGAATGTTTTCTGCCCTTAAACATTAAACTCCAAGTTTATCAGCCTCTGGACTCTTAGACTTACACCAGTGGTTTGCCAGGGGCTCTCAGGCCTTTGGCCACAGACTGAAGGCTGCACTGTCAGCTTCCTCACTTTTGAGGTTTTGGGACTGGGACTGGCTTCCTTGCTCCTCGGTTCAGAGATGACCTGTTGTGGGACTTTATCTTGTAATTGTGTAAGTCAATACTCCTTAATAAACTCCTCTTCATATATACATCTATCTTATTGGATATGTCCCTGTAGAGAACACTAATACACTCATTTATGTCAATTTCTTTCAAATTGAAGAACTTCCGTTAGCATTTCTTGTAAGAGAGATCTGGTGTTGCTGAAATCCTTCAACTTTTGTTTTTCTGGGAAGGTCTCTATTTCTCCTTCATGCTTAAACAATATTTTCACTGGACATACTATTTTAGGGTAGAAGCTTTTTTTCTTCAGCACTTTAAATATGTCATGCCTGTCTTTCCTGGCCAGTGAGGTTTCCACTGAGAAATCTGTTGCCAGATGTATTGAAGCTCCTTTGTATGTTGTTTTTTTCTCTTGCTGCTTTTAAGATTCTTTTTTATTATTGAACTTTGGGAGTTTGATTTAATATGTTGAAGTAGTGCTATTTGTGTTAAATCTGCTTGTCTTATAACCTTTTTTTATTTGAATATTGATGTCTTTCTCTGGGTTTGGAAAAGTCTTTGTTAATACACCTTTGACTAATCTTTCCACCCTGCTGATAATCTCTCTCTCTCTTCTTGGAGGCCAGTAACTCTTAGATTTCTCCATTTGAGGCTATGTTCGATAGTTTGCAGATGTGTTTCACTCTTTTTTTTACTATTTTTTTTCTTGTGTCTCTTTTGACTGTATATTTTCAAATAGCCTGTCTTCAGGATCACTAATTATTTCTGCTCCTTGATCAGTTCTGCTACTGAGAGACTCTGATGCATTCTTCAGAATGTCAATTGAATTTTTCAGCTCCAAAATTTTGGCTTGATTTTAAAAAATTATTTCAATCTCTTTCTAAAATTTATCTGATAGGATTCTGAATTTCTTCTTTGTGTTATCTTAAATTTTGTTGAGCTTCCTCAAAATAGCTATTTTGAATTCTCTGTCTAAAAGGTCATAGATCTCTGTCACTCTGGAATTCATCACTGGTGCTTTATTCAGTTTGTTTGGTGAAGTCATGTTTTCCTGTTTGATCTTGATGCTTGTAGATGTTTGTCAATTTGGGCGTTGAAGAGTTAGGTATTTATTGTAGTCTCCACAGTCTGGGCTTGTTGGTGTCTGTTTTTTGAGGGAAGGCTTTCCATGTATTCAGAGAAGATTTAGTGCTATGAGCTAGGTCTTTGATCATGGCAGTCATAGGGGATCATGCATTAGGGGATATCCACTGTGACTCTTGCAGACTCATTGAGGTACCACCATGGTGGTCCTGGGTACAATCCAGGGCATTTTTAAAAAAATTACCAGGAAAAGACTCTTGTTCTCTTCCTTTACCTTTACATTTCCCCAAAGAATTGGAGTATCTCTCTCCATGTTGAGCTGCCTGGAGCTGAGGGAGAGGCAATATAAGCACCCCTGTGGCCACCACCACTGGGACTGTGCAGGGGTAGACCCAAACCCAGCACATCACTGGGTTTTGGCCAAGTGATGTGGCAACCACTGCCTGGCTAACACCAATGTTCACCAAAGGCTCAAGGGTTCTTAGGTCATAAGGTGGCAAGTCCATCCAGGCTTGTGTTCTTAACATCAGGGTGGCAAGTCAACCCCCTCTGTTCACTTCAGACCAGAGCATGTCCAGAAATGCCATCCAGGAATCAGGACTGGGATTCGGCAGCTTTGAAAATCTACTTAATGCTCTATTATACAACTGCAGGTGAACTGACACCCAAGCTGCAAAACAAAGTCCTTCCAAATCCTCCCTCACCTTTTATGAAGCAAAAGGAGTCTCTCCCTGTGGCCACCACCCACGCCGATGGTAAATACTGCCTGGCTACTCCCAATGTTCACTTAAACCCCCAAAACTTTTTAATCAGCTTATGGTAAATACTGCCAGTCTTATCTCTTCTGTTAGGGCAGTGGACTCCTCTCTGGCCCAGATCAGGTCCAGAAATGGCATCAAGGAGCCAAGGCATATAATCAGGACCCCAGTAGCCTGCTTGGTGCTCTGACCCACTATGGCCAAGCTGATATCCAAGCTGCAAGAGAAAATTCCCTTACTCTTCCCCTTTCCTTTCCTCATGCAGGAGTCTGTCCCCATGAATGCAATTGCTGGGAATGTGCTGGGTCACAACTAAAGCAAGCACGTCACTGAGTCTCACCCAAGGCCCACAGTGAGTAGTGCGTGGGTAATGCTAATGTTTATTTAAAGCCCAAGGCCTTTTTAGTCACCAGGATTGAGTTGTTCTCTTCAAGGTAATAGGTTCTCTTCTGACACAGTGTGGGTCTAGAAATGTCATTTGGCAGCTGGGGCCTTGAATGAGGCTTTAGAATGTTGTCCAGTGCTGTATCCTACTGTAGTTGAACTGGTATCCAAGTTGCAAGGCAGAGTACTCCCTACTCTCCCCGTTTTTCTCTCAAATGGAAAAAAAAATATCTCTCTTGGAGCTGCAAGCTGCAATGTCTGGGGTTGGGGAAGGGTTAATGTAAATACTCCATTGGCTGCCCCAACTGATATCACACTGGATAATGTGCACACCAAGTCAACTGGCTTTAAAACCAGCAAAGCACCAGGACTTGCCCAGGAATTGTTGTCTTTGTGGCCCAGACTGCCTTTAAAGTTTATTTAGGACTACAGAGCATTTTCACCTTCAGTGGTAGAGCTTGCTGAAACTCAGGTTCTGACTACTGAAATGGACAATTTGTCTCTGGCTAGTGCTGGGTCTTAATGTTCCCTTAGGCTCTGGCTGAATTTTTCCCCACGCTCCTTTCTATAGCAGTACAACACTGATTGCCACAATCACTTTGCTTCCCCTTCCCCAATTAAAAAACTTCCCCCTCTATTACATACTGTGCTGCTGGGAGATGGGGTAGGGATGGTGTTGGCAATTTAAGACTGTCTTTGCTACCTTCTTCAGTGCCTCTTTCCTTTATATTATGTTAAAACCAGGTACTGTGATAGCTTGCCTGATTTTTTATTCTTATGAAGGTGCTCTCTTATATAGATAGTTGTTCAATGTGTGTTCCCTTTGGGGATATGGTCATTGGAGTATTCTATGTGGCCATCTTGCTCTGCCTCCACTTTTCCCTTTTTTAATTCAACAAATATTTTATGAGGCTTTGATTGTTTGCTATGCTTTATACATGTCTCTGGGTACATGGTGATTAATAAAATAGTCATGGACTCTGCTTTCATGGAGTTATGTGTAAAATAGGCAATATAGAAGTAAAACATAGTTCAGTATGTAATTAGAAAGTACAATGTGTGCCAGGAAGGAACAGAATGAAATTTTTTGATAGTGATTAAAAAAAAAAAAAAAACTTCAGCCAAATTAAATTTAAAAGAGTTGAATTAAGCAATGAATGATTCATAAATTGGGTAGCCCCCAGAATCACAGAAGATTCACAGAGACTTGAGGGGTGCCTCCTGGTAAGAACAAATTTACAGACATAAAAGGTAAAGTGACATACAGAAATCAGAAGTAAGATACAGAAACACTGAGTTTGCTTATAGCTTGCTGCTTGCCTAATTTGAATCAGTTTGAACATTTAGAAGTCTATGAGTCATTGAAGTATGGCTGCTGGGAATGGCCAACCCTCAGCCATTGTTATGGGTACATACTATTAAGTTGGGTTTTTAATTTTGTCTGACTTTAGTTAGATTACAATTCATCCACAAGGATTCACATATAGCAATATAAGTCCAACTCAGGCCATATTTAGTTTACATTAAACATTTACCCCTTGTGGTCATTTTCTCAATTTTGAGAGATTGACCAAACCATAGTCATTGATATCACTATCGTCATAAATGTACCAATATGGTTTTGAAACTCACCAGGAGGCAGTAGAACAGTAGTTTTTGAAAGGAGAGAATAAAGGATGAGTAAGGGGTACCTCCTTATGCTGAAATATCCTTTTTACAGAAGAAAAACAAAACCTGGTATGTTCTAGGATTTTTGTGTTTTCAAACAGCCATGATTTAATTATGTCACATTTAGCATGAGCAAGTCAATTTTAGTTTGGTTTGTTAGGGCCTAGTGCGTTAGTTCAATCCAAAATAATGGCCTCCCACAATTTTGTTTTCAAAGAAGTCCCCCCTTTTGGCCAGGTTCTCACTTAGGTGAGAGTGTGATCAAAACTTAGGGCCTTAGCTCCGCTCTCAGTTACTGTATTGGGTTTCTGGTCTCAGTGAGGTGGCTGCTGCCTGTAATCCCAACTACTTGAGAGGCTGAGGCAGGAGAATTGCTTGAACCTGGGAGACAGAGGTTACAGTTACCGGAGATGGCACCACTGCACTCCAGCCTAGGCAACAGAGCAAACTCTGTCTCCAAAAAAAAAAAAAAAAAAAAAAAAAAAACTGTTCCAGATAAAGAAGACTAAAAAGACATAAAAATTAAAAACAACATATATCCTGGACTGGATACTGAGTTGGGGGAAGGACAAGGTGGTTGTCCTGGTTCTTCATGTATTCATGGCTACCACTGGACTTCAGTCCTCTTGAATACTAGTTGTTTCTCTAATTTAGGTGCACAGCACTGATAACTAATAGCTTATCAGGGATAATTTCACTTAGACCATGGAGTTCATTCAAATTGTATATTTAAACAATTTTAGTGTTGGCTGATTTAGCATGATAATCCAGAGCTTCATTTTGAAAGGTTTGTTAAATACCAAAGTTTAAAACATTGCATAATAGAATCTTAGCTTACCATAAGTCATTCATTTAGCCAAAGTGATAACTCAAAAAATTTTAAAGAAAACAAAATTTTGGTAGAGAGGAGACTTAGCTTGCCAAACAAGACTAAATGAAGATAGCATGAGTTCTACTGACTCTGTCTCCTTTCTTTCTTCCCCCTCCCCTGCTTTTTTTGTAGTTTACTTAAAAGGTAAACAAAAACCTTTCATTACCTTTTAATATTACATAAAAATCTTCTTTAAAAGAAAAAAATAAATTTTATGATAACATTAGTGTAGTTTTAATGTTAAATCTAGTTTTTAAATAACATTTTATAAATCTATTATTTTAATTAGTTTGGTCATAAGGTAAGAGTTTCTATAAACCTTTTATAATCCTTTACTTTTTTTTTCCTCAGAGCAGAACTCTGTTCTAATAAAACTCTGTTTTCTATTATTTTATTCCACTATTCTAATATTGTATGTTCTAATGTTCTGTGTTCTAATAAAACTTTGTTTTTTACTCTTTTATTCCAATGTTCAATTTATGGAAAAAAACTAAATAATTTCATTTTAACTTTAGCCAATATGTCCACATGTAGAATTTTTTACAATTAATTTTTTTAATAAATCTTCCACAACTTGTTCAAATCTTTAGATTTTTCAAATTTAAAATAATCCTTTAACCTTCTGACCCAGGCAAAAATTTACTTTTCATACCTTTTTATAATCTCTTACAAAAACACATTTTATTCTCCTTATACACAATGTATATAAACTAATTTTTCAACAGATTCAATTACATATTACAATGGTTACTCTTAGTGACTTTCACTTTTGGTGAAAATCTTGGTAAGTAAGGGATTTTAATTATGTATTAGGTTTGGAGCCTAGGATCTAAATAGAAATGAAGATTAAAGTCTGACCCTTTCCAGCCTCTAACTCTACATGCCCCAGGTCTTACCTGGCTGTAAAGCATACAGGTTGTACAGTTAAGAGTCGTTTTACAAAGGATTTAGGAAACCTAATCACCTTTAAATTATACAACATTTTTGGCATAAATTTATTTTCATATATTATTTTATGACTTTCACAGACCATGTACTACATGTTTAGACTTTCTGACTTACCCTAAACATCCTTCCTGTTAAACCAAACCATCAGTCATTTTATTCTTGGACAAGAATTTACCATAGAGCATCCTTTCTTACATAAAATCTCTTTTCTTTATAACCTTCTTTTCACAGATAAAGGGCATGGTTAATTCCATATATCTTCAAACCTTATTTAGAATTTAATGTCTCCAAAATAAATTGAACAATTTTAAAAAGTCATAGCAGTTTATGATCTTAAAGCATTTAGCAAACCTAATATTTGACCAGCATAATTTAGACAAAATGTCTTTATTTTATCAATAATCTTCAAAGACGTTTTTATTTCCCAAAGATTACTAAAGTTACATAAACTAAAAGGCATTACAGTTTTTATATTCCTTTCAAAATATTTGGCTTAAGTGCTTATCTGTGTTTAAGCCAATTAATTAGAGATATTTTATAGAACCATTAAAGACAACACATATATAATTACAGAGAGAAAGACAGAAGAAGATTACTACAGTAGTTGTAAGATTTTTCATTTGCCAGTTTTTAAGTTTGTTAACTGATTATTGGCTTTAGAGTGGAGCCACTGGAAGAACAGGGCCAAGAAAGGGGATTTGTGGTGCCTCCTGTTTTTCCCAGGAAGTCCAGTGTGTTAGAGCTTGAATATCTGCTTTTAATTAAGCTGACTTTTAACCATAGCATGCTTTAATGAAGTGCTTTAAAAATTTTTTGTAACCTGATTTTAGCCAGACCAAACAGCTGATATTTCTGGCTTTTGAACTTTACCAAAGGTAACCTCCCAGGTGCTCAGAGAAAGGAAAACTTCAGATAGTCCATGGAGGAGAATAGACTAGAAGAGGCCATGCAGGTATTAAACAAAAAAGGACTTACTTCTTAAGCAGGAATCGAACCTGGACTGCCAGTGTGAAAATGCAAAATATTAGCAACTGAGTTACAGCCCAGGGCAGTCTCCACTGCCCTTCATGGAAGGAATCCAGAGTAATTAATTTTGAGTTTGCAAAGGCTTTTAACTACTCCAAATAATGTTTAGAGCTAACTATGACATAAACCCCCAGATGTGTTCCCTAGAAGGCAAGAGGAAGTACTGGCATGTAGTTATAAGATCAAGCTCCCCCAAACATAAACCAAGATAGAGATAAGTAATGATTTTTACCATTAATTTCACCACTTTCACAGAGAGAGAGAAGCCAGAAATCTGACTGGTAAGAAATTCTTATCCTTTTGCCAGCATGCCAGGCTTCTGGGTTCACTTTCCCTGAGTGGCCCCAGTGACTCAACTTGCTGCACAATTGTGTTGGGGCCAAGTTGCATCATAAAGAAAAATTACCCTTTGTTGTTCTGTCCAAAGAACACAGACATTAGCCACTTTGCACCCAATATCAAACTGGCAAGGCTCAAACTTGTCCCTGGTTGGGCCCCATCATCATTAATCCAGCTTCCAACCAGGAGTTTCAACATGTGGTCTCTGTGCAAGATGGTCACCCTGAGTAATAGAAAAGATAAGAAAGGGAAAGGAGAGAGAGAAAAGCATTGCCTATGGCAGAATGGGGAAGGCAAAATGATCAGGGAGTCCAGAGAAAGATCTATCCATTGCAGCAATACTGAACAGTTGAGGCACTGCTTCATAGTAGCAAAGAGATCTTGTCCACCAGTCCCATAATCTCTCAAGTTTCCCCTTTTAGGGAGGAAAAAGCTCACCATGTACAATCCTGTACATTCCTAATCCTGTACATTCCTAATCCTATACATTCTTAATTCTGTCACCCACAGCCATCAGCAAAGAGTGAAAGGCAGATTATTCCAAAGAGAATAGCAGTTGACTGCTATAGTGCCAAACATATTGTTAGACAAAAGGGACTTTACTGAAAGCCCTCATTTTTAAAACATTCTTCAGTGCACTGTTGTTCATTAAGAACCTTCCACTGTAAGTTATTTTCAGTAAGATTTTGCTGTTTCTGCAAGACTTTGCAGCCTACCAGGCCTA
Source organism: Sapajus apella (assembly GCF_009761245.1). Classification (NCBI taxonomy): domain Eukaryota; kingdom Metazoa; phylum Chordata; class Mammalia; order Primates; family Cebidae; genus Sapajus; species Sapajus apella. The sequence goes on along the minus strand of NW_022436976.1, from coordinate 13,304,991 downwards.
ATGTGTAAGCAAGAAGGAACTCAGTTTTCCAGAAATTAAGAACTCAATTTTTATGTAAAATGTTGGCTTTACTCTCAGGTTCTCTTGATTAACTTAGCCAATGATTTATTTCCACGTAAGTATGCAAGAAAAATGAAACAAAGGCATACAATGCAAAAATCCCTGTGAATTTTTAAAAGCCAAATTTTATAAATACTGCAATATTACTGCTTACTACCAGTTCCTTTCTGAACAAGTTAGATATAGGAGGCCCCTAACTGTATCCCAGCCAACTAATTCTCAAATCAAATCCATTCCTGAACCCAGTCAGTTTCTGTCATGACTCCAAACCTAGTTTGGATCAGAAATCTTCTCAAAAAAAACTCAGAGTACTCGAAGCACAAATCTGTGGAGCTCCAAAATCCAAGATGGAGCTTACTCATAATCTCCAGCTACTCTGAGAGGTAAACTGACACACGTGGGTCCTGAAGGTATCTTGCATGTTCACTCAGCTCTCCTGGGTGTCACTAAAAGCTCTACTTTGGATCCCACTTCTGACACCATCTGATAAAATAAAAGCATTAGCTGAATTAAATTTAAAAGAGTTTAGTTGAGCAAGTAACGATTTGTGAATCAGGCAGACTTTAGAATCACAGACAATTCACAGAGACTCTAGGGGTACCTTGTGGTCAGAACACATTTGTAGACAAAAAGATAAACTGATATACAGGAATCAGAAGTGAGGTATAGAAACAGGGAGATTGGTTACCGCTTGGCATTGACCTTATTTGAATGCAGTTTGAACATTCAGCAATCTATAAGTGGTTGAATTAAGGCCACTTGGATTGGCCTACACTCAGCCACTGTTACAGTTGCATACTATTGTTTGGTTTTCAAGTTTGTCTGACAATTAAGCTAGGTTACAGTTCATCCACAAGGACTCAAATCTAGAAGTACAGTATCCTTCTTAGGCCATGTTTAGTTTGCTTTAACAAGAGTGACTAATGGAAGAGATTTTGCAGTTTGGTCAGAAAAGAGATCTCTGTTGAAGTGTCATTTAAGCTGTTACCTGAAGTTTGAAAGAAAACAAACAAATTAAAAACAGAAGATGGTATTCATATTCAGAAGGGGAAATGGCATGGGGTAGAAGGAGCAAGGTGGTAAGAAAAAGAGCTTGAAATGATTTAGAAGAAAACCTTTTCAGTTTTGAGAGTATGAGGACTCATGAAGAGTAGCAAGCATTTTGAATGAGAAGGGACAGATTATATTTGGCATTATAGAACATGATAAGTATTCTTTTTTTCTAATCCAATCTAAGTGCAAAATGATATCATTGGGAATTTTCAGTTAGTAGATTAATGTGATTCCAATTTACATCTTAAAAGATCATTCCGTCGACTGGCTAGATAATGGTTAGGAAAGGGGCAAAAATAGACTAAAACCCAGTAAAGCGTACAATAGAGAATGAAGCAAAAACATTAAATAGGGTTGTATTATTGAACACAAAATATAATAACAATAATGACAAAAACAATAACAGCAATTATAGTAGTCAGCCTTCACTGAGAACTTATGATATGTTAGACATCATGTTAGACAATTTACATGTGAGTTATTATAACTCATATGATAAAGACATATAGCTTAGAAAAGTTTTCACTTGCAATAAGATCACACACCTAGTGATAGGTTAGAACAGGCATTCAGGAAGCTTGATTTCACAGCTCATGCTCTTAATTATAATGCAATACCACCTCACTGTAAAACAATGTGATTAGAGGCAGGTTTTAATGTAGAATATATAAAATTTACAAATGGGTTGGCTATAGAGTTATGTGAGAGAATGAGAATTAGAGAATCATAAATTACTAGATTTCTATAAATTATTTAAATCACTGTGTTTGTTGGAATAAGGGCAGTTTATGAGTAGTCTAAGAATATTCATGTTACTCAACTTCATACTATACTAGAAGGCTTCAGTGACATAACAGCAGGTACTTGTACAAAAATAGGCACATACACCAGTAAGGCAGAATAGAGAGCACAGAAATAGGGCCACACACATACAACCATGTGATGCCTCATGATTCTGACAAAAACAAGCAAAGAGGAAAAGACTCCCTATTCAATAAATGGTGCTGGGTAGCCATATGCAGAAGATTGAAGCTGTACCCCTTTTCTTACATCATATACAGAAATCAGCTCAAGATGGATTAAAGACTTAAACGTAAAACCCCAAATCATTAAAACCTTGGAAGACAACCTAGTATATCATCCTGGAAATAGGAACAAGCAAATATTTCATGACAAAAACACCAACAACAATAACTACAAAAGCACAAATTGACAAGTAGTATCTAAGTAAACTTAAGAGCTTCTGCACAGCTGAAGAAACTATGAAGAGAGTAAACAGACAACCTACAGAACGGGAGAAAATTTTTGCAAACTACACATTTGACAAAGGTCTAATATTCAACATCATGTAAGGAACTTAAACAAATTTACAAGAAAAACAAACAACCCCATTAAAAAGTGGGCAAAGGATATGAACGGACACTTCTCAATAGAAGGCATACAAGTAGCCAACAAGCATATGAAAAAAATCTCTATATCACTGATCATTAGAGAAATAGAAATCAAAAGCACAATGAGATACAAACTCACAATAGTCAGAATGACTATTATCAAAACGTAAAAAATAACAGATGCTGGTAAGATTGCAGAGAAAAGTGAACTCTTATACACATTGGTGGTAGTGTAAATTATTTCAACCATTCTGAAAAGAAGTATGGTGATTCCTCAAAGAGCTAAAAGCAGAACTACAATTTGATCCAGCAATCGCATTACTGGATATAGATCCAGAGGACTATAAAACATTCTACAATAAAGACAGATGCGTACAAATGTTCATTGCTGCACTGTTCACAATAGCAAAGACATGGCATCAACCTAAATGCCCATCAATGACAGACTGAATAAAGAAAGTGTGGTACATATACAAAATGGAATATTATGCAGCCATAAGAAAGAATGACATCATGTCTTTTGTGGGAACATGGATGGAGCTGGAGGCTATCATCCTGGGCAAACTAACACAGAAACAGAAAATCAAATATTGTATGTTTTCACTTATAAGTGGGAGCTAAATGACAAGAACTTATGAACTCAAAGAAGGAAACAGACACTGGGGTCTACTTGAGCCTGGAGGGTAAGGGGAGGGAGAGGAATAGAAAATATAACTTTTGAGTAGTGGTTTTAATACAGGGATAGTGTAGTAATATGTTCAACAAATACCTGTGAAATGTGATTATCTACATAACAAACTACCACATGTAACTGCAAACCTAATTTAAAAAATTTTTAAAATAAAAATATGACATTTATACTTTTATACTGTGTGCTTGAAGATTATTTTTAAAGATGGTAGATATAACAAGAAAAGCTATATGAAAATTCAACATTTTGTGTATAACATACAAGAAAGAACAGGAAAAAAGAAGAGTGTCTCAGAAAGACAAGCCAGAGAGGTGGAAGTAAAAATTCGGGAGTGTATGAGAGCAACATAAGGGGAGAGTTGCTGCTGGAGTTTACTTTCCTTGAGGTGTTGAGAAAAACAGGGAATTATAAAAGTCTGAATTAAAAAGAGAACTGATGTGTCATCTTGAAAGATAATTTTAATGAAGTAGAGGGTGCAAGTCAGGCTGAAGTATGTCTGAAGTGCTTAAAGGGGTGTGAAACTTTGAAGAAAGAGTATGTAAACAACACTGTCATGGTAAAAATAAATAGACATTTGCTTATGATACTTCTATAAATAGTATTAAAGAGTGTTGAAAGTAGGGAGGCTAAAGAAGAACTGTAGATGATTTGGGGAATGAAATTGTTTAAAATAGACTGAAATATTGAATATTCAAGAAAATAATTACTAAAGCAATGTTAAGGATTGCTGGGTAATACACTGTCTTTGAGTGTGTAATTATAAATTTACATTAACCTCTATTTTCTTGCATATGATTTTCTACATTCATGTTCAGCTTCATAAAGGCAGGTGTAGAAAACTAAATGAGTTCATCTAGAATGATATATTCCAATTATTCTCTATAGGAGTAAAATTTCTACAGGCAGCAGAAATTAGGAATTGTAAGGGATTGATTATTATAATAAATTGTGGGATATTAACAGAAAAAAAGAGAAAATTGAAAATAGGTGGAAAATGAAAAAGCAAAAAAACAACAATATTTGGACCAGAACTTGAAATTAGAATTGGGATGCTTATGATTTTGGAACCATTGCCAACTCTGACATTGATAAGATGAAGAGTGCCACCAAGATCCAGAGCTAGCATGAAGGCTATGGAAGACAGAGGAGTCTGGGAATTACTAGGATGCACTGTCACATGACTTGTCCAGGTAGATGTTTATAGCATGATGACATGAAACAAGGTGGAAAGGTGCTTGAGTTTCCAGTGAGTGAAGAGCACTGAGTTTCACAGATAATCGCAAAGAAATAAGTAACTATTTGATAAAAACTTCAAAGGTGCAAGGAGTATTTAAGAAAAGAAAAGAAAATGATTTTTGGTAACAATATGCAATATGGTGTACTATATCAACCCACCAACCCTGAAGGATGAGAGGCTCCCTCAGAAAAACTGTCCCTATTTAAGTATGCTTTAGACAAACATCATTCTCTTTATTTAGCCATTTTAATTAATAATGTATCTTTTATATTTTTTTTCTTTTAAGTTCTGGGACACATGTGCAGGTTGTGCATGATTGTTACATAGGTATACACATGCCATGATGGTTTGCTGCATCCAATCCCCTGTCACCTACAATAGCATTAGGTATTTCTTCTAATGTTATCCCTCCCTAATCTCCCCACCTCCTGCTATCCCTCCCCTAACCCCTACCACTAAACAGACCCCAGTGTGTGATGTTTCCTTCCCTGTGTCCATGTGTTCTAATGTTCAACACCCACTTATGAGTGAGAATATATGATGTTTTGTTTTCTATTCTTGTGTCAGTTTGCTGAGAATGATGGTTTCAAGCCTCATCCATGTCCCTGCAAAGGATATGAATTCATTCTTCTTTATAGCTGCCTAGTATTCCATGGTGTATATGTGCCACATTTTCTTTATCTAGTCTATCTTTGATGGGCATTTGGGTTGGTTCCACATCTTTGCTATTGTAAACAGCAATGAACATAGGTGTGCATGTGCCTCAGTGAACATAGGTGTGCATGTGCCTTTATAATAGAAAGATTTATAATCCTTTGGGTATATACCCAGTAATGGGATTGCTGGGTCAAATGGAATTTCAATTTCTAGATGCTTGAGGAATCACCACACTGTCTTCCACAGTGGCTGAACTAATTTATACTCCTATCAACAGTGTAAAAGTGTTCCTATGTCTCTACATCCTCTCCCGCATCTGTTGTCTCCAAATTTTTTAATGATTGCTATTCTAATTGGTGTGAGATGGTATCTCAATGTGTTTTTGACTTGCATTTCTCTAATGACCAGTGATGATGACCATTTTTTCATATGTTTGTTGGCTGCATAAATGTCTTCTTTTGAAATGTGTCTGTTCATATCTTTTGCCCACTTTTTGATGGGGTTGTTTCTTTCTCATATATTTATTTTAGTTCTTTGTAGATTCTGGATATTAGCCCTTTGTCAGATGGGTGGATTGCAAAAAATTTTTCCCGTTCTGTTGGTTGCCAGTTCACTCTAATGATTGTTTCTTTTGCTGTGCAGAAGCTCCTACATTTAATTAGATTCCATTTGTCAATTTTGGCTTTTGTTGCCATTGCTTTTGGTGTTTTAGTCATGAAGTCCTTAGCCAAAAGAATAAAGCTGGAGGCATCATGCTACCTGACTTCAAACTATACTACAAGGCTTCAGTAATCAAAACAGCATGGTACTGGTGCTAAAACAGAGATATAGACCAATGGTACAAAACAGAGGCCTCAAAAGTAACGCCACACATCTAAAACCATCTGAACTTTGACAAACCAGATAAAAACAAGCACTCGGGAAAGGATTCCCTGTTTAATAAATGGTGTTGAGAAAACTGGCTAGTCATGTGCAGAAAGCTGAAACTGAACACTGAACCCCTTCCTTATACCTTACACAAAAATTAACTCCAGATGGATTAAAGATTTGAAAACAAGACCTAACACTGTAAAAACTCTAGAATAAAACCTAGGCAATTACATTCAGGACATAGGCATAGGCAAGGACTTCTTTTATAATTTTCTTACTTGATTTCTTACTATATTTTTCAAAAACTGTAATCAGAACTCTTCTTCCTTATTTTCAAATTTCACTACGAATTTCCCAAATGTGAGGAGAAATTTAAAGGAACTCCACTGGAAAATATTCATGGAAAGCAAAAGCAAGTTAATGAGACTTCTATTTCTGGGCAAGATAAAGTAATTCAGACAGGATTTACACTTTGGGAGCTCCAATTTCTTATATCAAATAATGTAATACATACTATAATTTGCAATAGTATTTTTAAGACATTGGATATTAGACAATATATTATTGTAGTCCCTGAGAGATGGAAAAAAGTAGAAGTTAGCCCTACATTTTCTCAGTTAAGAGAGTTTTAAGGACAGAAGACAGGGATAAGAAACCCAGGCAGAACCCAGATGACTCCCATAGTTGATAAGAGATTGCTGACAGTCTGGAGACACAAAGGTGGCTAGAGTTTATAAGACAGAGTGTAAGAGAGAAGAACATGTACAGATCAAGTACCCTGGAGATCTGCAGAGGCTCCTGCTTATGCATTCAACAGAGTACTAATCACCATATACATGAAACTAATCAGAGAAAGTGTCACTCAAAGGATTAGGGAGAACAGCACTGAATGTTCACGTGGGACTCAGAATAGTGGGTGTACCCACCAGCCAGACTGAACAACTTTGTAATTCACAGAGTATTGGGTAGATAATTCAGAAGAGTCTTTCCGCAGTAGTTGAGAATAATTCTTCAGTGCTATGGTTTGAATGTGTCCCCTAAAGTTAACGTGTCAGGAACTAATCGCTAATGCAACTGTGTGAGAAATGAGACCTTTAAGAGCTAAGTCACAAAGTTTCTGCCTTTGGATTAATCGCTTTATCACGGAGCATTACACAGCATGAAGTTCTTTACCAGGTGTGAGCCCATGGATCTTGGACTTTCCAGTCTCCAGAACTGACATAAATTTCTTTTCTTTTGAAATGATCCAAATTACGTAGTATGTAGCATTCTGTTAATAGCTACACAAAACAGCCTGAAACCCAGACTTAACACTGTGCTGCTCCACCTAACAAAGCTTAAAAGCAACATTTGAAAAGATTAAATGATTTCTAAGTAAATAACTCACAGAATAAAGCATTAGAATAATTATAGAAATATCAAAAAAATCCAGCACAGTAAAAGGAAAAATTCTCAATATCTAGTATCCAATCAAAATTGCTAAGTATGCAAAAAAGCACGATATAGAATAAGATGAAAAATTGACATCTGAAACTGACATAGACCTGAAGTGGATGTTAGAATTAGAAAATAAAGTTGTTAAAACAGTTGGTGTAATTCAATTACATATAGTGAAACATTAAGTAGAGAAAGGGACTATGTAAAAAAGATACAAATTGCAGCTCCAGGAATGAAAACTGACATGTCTTGAGATCAAAAATATACTGGATGGAATTAATGGCACATAAGACATTACAGAAAAAAGAACAGTTAAAGACATAGCAATAGAAATAATGTAAAAGTAAATACAGGAGAAAAGAACAATAAAAAATTTAAGTAGTAAAGGCCATTTTTCCAAATTGGAAAACTATACATACAATAAATTCCAAGCACACATACACACAAAAGAAACAAACTACACCAAGTCATATTACAATTAAATTACTCAAAATGATGAATAAAGAAAAACTTTTAAAAACATCCAGAGACAAGAGACACATTATGAACAGAGGGAAAAGGTCAGTTAGATTGCCAGCACCTTTTTTTTTTTTTTTTTTCTGGAAACAAGCAAACTTTAATACGTTGAAAAATAAAAATCAACAACCTAGATTTTTAAGCTGAGGACAATATCTTGGAAAATTAAAGGTAAAGTAAAAACTTTGAAAGGTAATTCATCACTAACAGACAGACATGCAAGTCACGAAATGCTAAAGGAAATCATTCAAGTGGAAGGAAAATGACACCAAATGAAAATGTGAAGCTACACAAAGGAATGAAGAACAACCAAAATGGCAATTGTAACAGTAACTATACTAGGATTTTTTCCTATTACATAACATTTTCTACAAAACACTGATAGTTTAAAAAGATAATGATGATACAGAGGGGGGTTTAAAATATGTAGAAGTATAAGTGATATCTTATAAAAACTGGAAGAAAACAAAAATAAGTAAACAATTATTATGTATTCTACATTATGCAAAGTTGTATAATAGCACTTGAAGGCAGATGGTGATAAATTAAAGATGTATATTATAAAGCATGAAACAACCACTTAAATAACAAAATGAGTTTTAACATATAAGCAAAAAGTTGAATGAAGTAAGCTTAAACACAATTCAATTCAAAGGAAAGCAGAAAAGAAGAAAAGGAGAACAGAAGGTACAAATATAAAACAAAGAGCCAGATAGATTAAAACACTACCACATAGAAATAATAACATTAAATGTAAATGTTCTAAACACTTTAATTAAAAGGGAAACCAAAGTTTAAATATAAATACAAAAATAAATTGAAAGTAAATGAATGAAAATAAACATGTTTATAGAAACCAAAAGAAAGCTGGAATGTCTATACTAATGCTAAGAAGATTCGATTTCAGAGCAGTACATATGCCTAGTGTGTTGTAGGCAAAATAATGGCCCACTCCACAATGTGTTCATAACCTGACATGGTAAAATGACTTTGTAGATGTGATTAAGTTAATGACCTTGAGATGGAGAGATTATACTGGCTAATCTGGGTTTGTCAAATATAATAATGTGTTATTAAAAGCAGAGAACTTATCTAGTTGTAGCAAGAAATAGACCATATTCTGGGTCAAAAATATCAATAAAAAAGATTACAGTGATACAAAATTGATTTAAATCCATGATGAATGTAAATTAAAAATAAAAAAGGATGATTTTTCAAATATCCCTAATACTTGAAAACCAGACATACTTCTATAACACACGGGTCAAAGAAAAACTCAAAAAAGATGTTAGGAAGTATTTGTAACTAAATGACAACAAAAAATTAACATAAAAGAATTTGTGAGCAGCAGGTAGTGCAGTACATGGAGGGTAGAATTAGCACTAAATATCAATGTTAGAAAGAGATTTAAGTCAGTGACTTTACATTTCATCCTAAGAAACTAAGACAGTGAGAGTGATGAAACCCAAAATAAGCAGTAAGAGTAAATAAAATTATCAAAACAAGTATCTGAGAAGTAGTAAACATAAAGGAAAATGAGAAAAAATAATAAAATTAAGAGTTAGTTCTTTGAGAAGCACAATAAAATTGATAAATTTTTAGAAAGAAAGAAATGACACCAATTCTCAATATTCAGAAAGAAGAGTAGTATCATTAAACAAATACCACAAATATTAAATGGAGTAAAAGGGAATGTTACAAACAACTTTATTTTGACAACTTACATGAAATGGATTAATTCTTTGAATAATACAAACTAACAAAATTATTCAAGAAGAAATATATCAACTTAGTAGCTCAGTCTTTTCAAGATAATTTGAATTTATAGTTAAAAAACTACTCCCAAGAAACTCTAGATTCAGATATTTTCACTGCCGATTTCTACCAAAAATGTATAAAATAAATAATACCAATTCTATTCAATCCCTTCCAGAAACTAAAAGAGGAAGAAACACCTTTAATATATTCCATGAAGTCCATATTACCATGATTACAAAAGCAGATAACCACTGCAAGAAAACCCCAGACCAATATCTTTTATAAACATAGGTGGTATCAAATTGAATTTACTAATTTATCAATAATATGTCAAGATCCAGTGGAATTTATGCCAGAGATACAAGGCTTATTTAACATTCCAAAATCAATTAATTTATGTTAAAAGTCCATCCATTTCTGTGGCTGATGTCCACCATTCTCAATAAATCTCAAGCATATAGTAAACTGTCTCAAAATTTAAGAAACTGGCAAGACTAAATTACCCTAAATACATGAAAATGAACACTTTTATGTAATTACTATATTTTTCTTTATTAGTCATCTTTGTTCAATAGTCACATCTGACTGGAAAGTGCAGAAGAGTATTTGGCCAAATGTGTAAATGTCCTTGGCATGGAGCTGTGAATACATTATATATCCTTGACACTTACTAGAAATAATGATCATCATCTGCAGTCTTAGTCAACAGTTCTTCCCATGCTCTTGCTCTGTATGTGAAATACTCTAGACTGAATGACATTAGTGGTTTAATCTCATGTTTCCTGATAATAAGCTGTTTTCCAAGAAACCCACCTCCAATCAACTCACCTAGAACTTTATTCCTCCCTAGAACGTTATTCTCCTTGCTTCTACACCAATCTGGCCAAACTCAGCCATGATAAATCCAACTGTTCTGCCTCAACTACTATTTACTATTATCATCCTTGGCTATTTTAATATCTATGCTGACATAGCATATGAATCATACCTTCCCTGACCCCTTAGATTCTTGAAATACTTAACATCAAGGCGTTTTCTGTATTCCACTCCAGCAAGCACTCCCATGCTCACTTCCTCCTTTTTATCATAAAAATGGTAATTTCTGTTAAATCTACATTTTTGGCATTATAATTTTTTAATCACCAACTTATTTTATTCTCACTCATTTAATTAGTCAAATAGTCTCACTCCAATAGTTTTTTCAAGACTTACAGTCCATTTATGATTTTCACTCATGTCTTCTCCTCTGCCTTACCTATTTAGAATTAATAATTCAGCTCCATAATCACTCACTTGCAAATCTCTTAACTTCCCAGCTCCCTTCTCCTTATCATATTCACCTGGAAGCATCGAGTCTAAATTAATTCTAAGCATTATTTTAGTCTGCACCTGTATCTGAGATGCTGAATGAATAATACAATAATCTTGACTTGTGTCACTTAAAATGTATAACACAAAGTCATAAATTAGCATGCAATAATGGACAACATCATGCTACATTTTTCTCATCATATTTACTTTTCCAATAACAGACATTCACACTCTTTCTTTTCTTTACAAAATATAATCACCCAGCTCCCTCTTCAGAAAATGAAGTCTCATTTTCCTTCAGAGTTTCTCCTTTTAATCATTAATAATACTTATTGCTACTGTTTTTCTTTTTTTGGCTTTTACTCATGTAATTAACCAGCCCACAGCACTCAGTGGCTTTCCACTGCAATTAGGATAAAATACAAACTTTTTATAAGCCTTATCAGAGTTTATATGATCTGGCTCCCACCCACCTTCTGAGCTATTTCTTCCAGTCTGTCCAAGATTACTACACTCTAGTTGCTTTTATTTTTAATGCTCACTTCTTTCATTTGATTAATTAATTTTCAAAACAATAAATTGATCTCCTAGAATCTTCCAAAAGAGTCAGTTTCTTCCAGTATCATTTGAGTCCTGCATTTGAAAATTTTGCATATTTTCTACTCACCAGATAATTATTTTGTTGATATTCACATTGCCTCTTAACTTTAGGTAGTGTGTGCCTCTCCACATTTCTGAGTCCTTTTGATGCATTCATGGTAATTTTTGATAGCTTCTTTTCTTCTGATGTGACAAGATGTTCAGGTGTGTACAGCCCCAGCCAGGGGTATATACATTTATTTAGAGAGGTATGTTTCTTCTTTAGCAGAAAAAAATGGCAGAAACTACATTTGTGTGCTAAGAGTGCTTATTGCTACTGTGGTAATAAATATTTCTTTGCCTTTTCATGAAAGCATCTTTCTGACACTCAAACAAACCAAACATTTCTACAGAGGAGTGGTTGTATTTGTGTTTTCTTTGTCTGCAATGCACTTTCCTAAGTACTTTGCAAAAGAAGCCCCTTGTTATCACTCAGACTTATCTCAAAAATCACACATCCTCAGAGAGGCTCTCCTAATTACCCAATCTAAAGTACACCCTCTCTTGTTTATTTTTTTATCCCATTTCCCAATTTTATTTTTAAAAATCTGTGAAATAGTGTCTTTACTGCTTATTTTTTCCCTCCTATTTTGCTCCTACCTAGTTCAGTGTTGCATCCCCATCACTTATAATATTACCAGAGCACAATGATATTCTATAAATTTTATTAAGGGGATAAATTGGATAAGAAGAACACTAGTAGTTGCAATGGATTTGAGAATGGGAAGAAGAAGAAGCATAAATAGCTGAAGCGCAGTGTGCTTTTAAGGCTGTAAAACTATTCTGTATGATACCATAAAAAAGGATACATAACATTATACTTCTAGAAAAAAACCACATAATGTACAACACAAAGAGTGATCGTAATGAAAATCCACGGATGAGGAGATTCCCTCCTGAGCCTACACTACCAGAACAATGGGTTTCAAGAACAAAACTGGGTGACTGTTTGGGCAGGCCCTGAGCTGCAGGAGTTTTTTCATACTCAGTGGTGCCTGGAATTCCAGTGAGACAGGAGAAAGGAGGCTGAAGCCAGGGAGTCTAGTGGTCTTGCTCAGTGGGTCCCACTCCCATGGAGCCCAGCAAGCTAAGAACCACTGGCTTGAAATTCTCACTTCCAGCACAGCAATCTAGAGTCAACCTGGGACAACAGAGTTTGGTGAGGTAGGGGCGATTGCCATTACTGTGGTTTAGAAGGTGGTTTTCCCCTGACAGTGCTAAGGAGAATGGAAGGTTTGGTCTGGGTGAAATTCAACATAGTGCAGCAAAGTGGTTGTGACCAGATTGCTTCTCTAGATTCTTTCTCACTGGGCAGGGCATCTCTGCAGGAAATCCAGCAGCTCCAGTCAGGGGCTTACAGACAAAACTCTCATCTCCCTGGGACAGAACACCTGGAGGTCAGGGTGGCTGTGGTCTTAGGTTAAGCAGACTTAATCTTTTCTGCCTGCTGGCTCCAAAGAGAGCAGCTGATCCAGATAAGGGGGATTCTTCCAGCACAGTGCACCAGCTCTGCTAAGGGACAGACTGCCTCCTCAAGCAGGTCCCTGAACCCCAGGCATTCTGATGGAGAGCCCTCCCAACAGGGGTCAACAGACACCCCATAAAGAAAAGCTCTGGCTGGCATCAGGTCAGTGCCCCAGGAAAGAAGCTTTCAGAGAAAGAAGCAGGCAGCAATTTTTGCTGCTTTGCAACCACCACTGGTGATCCCCAGGCAAGCAGTGTCTGGAGTGGACCTTTGGCAAACTGCAGCAGATATGCAGAAGAGGGGCCTGACTGTTAGAAGAAAAACTAACAACAGAAGGCAACAACAACAACATCAAGGAAAAAGACTCCACCACAAAAACCCCATCCAAAGGTCATCAGCCTCAAAGATCAAAGGTAGATAAAACCATGAAGATAAGGAAAAACCAGTGCAAAAATGCTGAAAATACCAAAAGCCAGAATGCGTCTTCTCCCCCAAATGACTGCAACACCTCTCCAGCAAGGGTGCAAAACTGGACAGAGAATGAGATGAATGGATTGACAGAAGTCGGCTTAAGAAGGTGGGTAACAACAAAGTAGGCTGAGCTAAAGGAGCATGTTCTAACCTAGTGCAAACAAGCTAAGAACCTTGATGGAAGGTTACAGGAGCTGCTAACTAGAATAACCAATTTAGAGGGAAATGTAAATGACCTGATGGAGCTGAAAAACACGGCATGAGAACTTTGTGAAGCATACACAAGTATCAATAGCTGAATCAATCAAGTGGAAGAAAGGTATGAGTTTGAAGACCATCTTGCTGAAATAAGGCATGTAGACAAGATTAGAGGAAAAAAATGAAAAGCAATGAACAAAACCTTCAAAAAATATGGAAATATGTAAAAAGACCAAACCTAAAATTGATTGGAGTATCTGAAAGAGATGGGGATAATGAAACCAAGTTGGAAAACACAGTTAAGGGTACTATCCAGGAGAACTTCCCCAACCTTGCAATACAGGCTAACATTCAAATTCAGGAAATGCAGAGAACACCACTAGGATACTCCACGAGAACAGCAACCCAAGACACAACCATCAGATTCTCCAAGGATGAAATGAAGGAAAAAACGTTAAGGGCAGCCAGAGAGAAATGTAAGGTCACCTACAAAGGGAAGCCAATCAAACTAATAGCAGATCACCCAGCAGAAACTCGAGAAGCCAGAAAACAGTGGAGGCCAATGTTCAACATTCTTAAAGAAAAGATTTTTCAGCCCAGAATTTCATATCCAGTCAAACTAAGCTACATGAGAAAGAGAATAAAATCCTTTACAAGCAAGCAAATGCTAAAAGTCTTCATCACCACTAGGCCTGCTGTGCAAGAGCTCCTGGAGGTAGCACTAAATATGGAAAGGGAAATCTGGTACCACCTACACCAAAATATAAAGAGCAATGAAATTATGAAGAAACTGCATCAACTAGTGTGCAAAATAACCAGCTAGCATCATGATGACAGGATAAAATTCACATACAACAATATTAACTTTAAATGTAAATGGGCTAGATGTTCCAATTAAAAGACACAGACGGCAAAATTGGATAAAGACTCAAGACTCATTGCTGTGCTGTATTCAGGAGACCTATCTCATATGCAAAGACACACATAAGCTCAACATAAAGGGATAGAGGAAAATTTACCAAGCAAATGAAAAGCAAGAAAACACAAGAGTTTCAATCCTAGTATCTAATAAAACAGAATTTAAACCAATAAAAACCAAAAAAGACAAAGAAGGGCATTACATAATGGTAGAGGAATCAATGCAACAAGAAGATCTAACTATCCTAAATTTATATGCACCAATACAGGAGCACTGGCATTCATAAAACAAGTTCTTAGAGACCTAAAAAGATACTCAGACCCCCACACCCTTCTAAGACTAAACAAAGAAGATGGTGAACCCCTAAATAGACTAACAACAAGTTCTAAAATTGTGGCCATAATTAATAACCTACCAGCTAAAATAAAAAAAGCCCAGGAACAGATGGATTCACAGCCTAATTCTACCAGAAGTACAAAGAGGAGCTGGTGGCAATTCTCCTGAAACTATTCCAAACAATTGAAAAGGAGGGACTCTTCCCTAACTCATTTTATAAGACGAGCATCATCCCTATACCAAAACTTGGCATAGATAAAACAAAAAAAGAAAATCTTGGGCTAATATCCCCTATGAACATCTATGCAAAAATCTCCAATGAAATACTGGCAAACTAAATTCAGCAGCACATCAAAAAGCTTATCCACCATAATCCAGTAGGCTTCATCCCTTGGATGCCAGGCTCATTTAACATATGTGAATCAATAAATGTAACCATCACATAAACAGAACCAATGACAAAAACCACACAATTATCTTAATAGATGCAGAAAAGATCATTAATATAATTCAACATTCATTTATGTTAAAAACTCTCAATAAACTAGGTCTTATGGAACATATCTGGAACATATATGGAACATACTCAAATAGGAAGACAGGAAGGCAAATTGTTGCTTTTTTCAGGTTACATGATTGCATATTTAAAAAACCCTATAATCTGAGCTCAAAAACCCCTTAAGCAGCTAAGAAACCTCAGCAAAGTCTCAGGATGCAAATATAGTGTGTAAAAGTCACAAGCATTCCTATACACCAACAATAGACAAACAGAGAGTCAAATCATGAATGAATAGTCATTTACAATTGCTACAAAGAGAATAAACTATCTAGGAATACCACTTACAAAGGATATGAAGGACCTCTTCAATGAGAACTACAAACCGTTGCTCAAGAAAATAAGAGAAGACACATGTAAATGGAAAAAACATTCCATGCTCATGGTTAGAAAAAATCTATATTATGAAAATGGCCCTATTGCCCAAAGTAATTTATAGATTCAATGCTATTCACATCAAACTACCATTGACATTCTTCACAGAATTAGAAACATCTACTTTAAGTTTCATATGGAACCAAAAATGAGCCCATACAGCGAAGACGATCCTAAGCAAAAAGAACAAAGCTGGAGGCATCATGCTACCTGACTCCAAACTGTATTACATGGCTACAGTAACCACAAAACATGTAACTGGTACCAAAACTGACATATAGACTAATAAAACAAAATAGAAATCTCGGATATAACACCACACATCTACAACCATATGAATTTAAACAAACCTGACAAAAACAAGTAATGAGAAAAGAATTCCCTATGTAATACATGGTTCTGGGAATACTGTCTAGCCGTATGCAAAAAAAACCTGAAATTCAACTCCTTCCTTACACCTTATACAAAAATTAACTCAGTATGCATTAAAGACTTAAAATAAAACCCAGAACCATAAAAACCCTAGAGGAAAACCTAGGCAATACCATTCAGGACATAGACATGGGCAAAGTCTTCATGATGATAACACCAAAAGCAATTGCAACAAAAGCCAAAATTGACAAATGGGCTCTAACTAAAGAGATTCTGCACAGCAAAAGAAACTAGCATCAGAGTGAACAAGCAAGCTACAGAATGGGAGAAAAATTTAGCAATCTACCCTTCTGACAATGGTCTAATATCAAGAATCTACAAGGAACTTAAACAAATTTACAAGAAAAAAAACCATCAAAAAAGTGAGCAAAGGATATGAACAGACAATTCTCAAAAGAAGACATTTGTGTAACTGACAAGCACATGAAAGAAAGCTCAATATCACTGAACATTACAGAAATGGAAATCAAAACCACGAGATACCATCTCTCGCCAGTCAGAATGGTAATTATTAAAAAGTCAAGAAGCAACAGATGTGGGTGAAGCTGTGGAGAAATAGGAATGCTTGTACACTGTCAGTGGGAATGTTAATTACTCCAATCATTGTGGAAGACATTGTGGCTATCCCTCAAGGATCTAGATCCAGAAATACCATTTGATTCAGCAATCCTATTACTGGATATATACTTAAAGGAATATAAATCATTCTACTATAAAGACACATGCACATGTATATTAATTGCAGTACTGCTTACAATAGCAAAGACATGGAACTCACCCAAATGCCCATCAATGATAGACTGGACAAAGACAATGTGGTTCATATACACCATGGAATACTCGGCAGCCATAAAACAGAATGAGATATGTTCTTCACGGGGATTTGGATGAAGCCGAAAGCCAACATCCTCTGCAAACTACACAGAAACAGAAAATCAAACACTGCATATTCTCTCTCATAAGTGGGAGTTGAACAATGAGAACACATGGACACAGGAAGCAAAACAACACACAGCTGGGCCTATCAGGAGGTGGAGGCAAGGGGAGGGAGAGCGTTAGAACAAATACCAAATGCATGTGGGGCTTACCTAGATGACAGGTATTGTCATCTTAAAACCTAAATAACGGGTGTTGTCAGGTTTGATCAGTTCAGGAAACTATCATGATACATGTATATCAATGTAACAAACCTGCATATTCTGCACATGTATCCCAGAACTTAGAGTAAAATAAATAAAAACAACTAACTTTGGTTAATAATATGTCAACATTGGTTAGTCAGCTGTAACAAACATACAACACCATTGCAAGATGGTAATAATACAGGAAACTGAGGGCAAGGAGACAGGGAATTCTGGGAACTTTGTGCTTTCTGTTCAATTTTCTATAAATATAAAACTGCTCTAAAATTAAAGTTATTTATTAAAAAGTCACGTAGCCTTCTAATTTTCAACTCTTGTCTTCTTTCAAACTGCCTTCCACACTTTTTCTAGAGCATTTTAAGATGTGAATTTTGTAACTCTCTACTTAAAATCCTCATAACCCTCAAAATAAACACAATTAAATTAAAAAAAATTAAGTTGACTATGTGCCAGATGAAGGGAATACTTTGATAAACAAGCCAACCTATGGGATATGGTTTGGCTCTGTGATCTCACCCAAATCTGATCTTGAATTGCAATTTCCACGTGTTGTGGAAGGGGCTTGGTGGGAAGTGGTTGGATCATGGGGAGGTTTCCCCCATGCTGCTGTCATGATAGTGAGGGAGTTCTCACCAAGTCTGGTAGTTTAAAAGTGGCAGTTTCCCCTGTGCTCTCTCTCCTCTCCCATCATCTAAGACACATCTTGCTCCCAGTTTACCCAAGTTTGTAAGTTGCTTGAGGCCTCCCTAGCCATGGGGAACTGTGAGTCAATTAAACCTCTTTTGTTTATAAATTACCCAGTTTCAGGTAGTATGTTTACAGCAGTGTAAAAACAAACTAATACATTGTGTTTTAAGCTTCCAATAGTTTTAATTTTCAGGAAATCTATAAATCTAGTTTGGGTATCATAGAGCATATCTACTTTGTTTTGCTATTCTTACACTTAAATTACTTTCATAATGACAGATGATCTTGAAAAAAAAATGTCTCCAACTTTATATGTTTGCTTATTGACTATTGTAAAGTCGGTACATACGTATTAACACTTTTAACTTAAAAATAACCTCTCTGTTATTGTTGTGTTATTTACTCATTAAAGGTTAATCTTTCATGTGCATAAGTCTTGCATTCAAAACAATTTAGTAAGCTAACTAAATGCATAAAACACATATTATTCTGATATATGTCCCTACTCCAAATAGTCCACACTTTTGAATTTTTAATTAATATTTTCCTTTGAATTTTTATTTTTAGACAATTGAGTAGTTGTGATACAATGTTGCACAAATACAGGTTTCTTGCCTCTCTGTCTTCAGGAAACTTACCTTCTTGGACAGGTCATGAGATAAACATTAAATAAAAACACCCATATTTTAAAAATTGAAGCTATGACAGGGCTCTGAAAAAGACACGAATATTGCTAAGGGATTGTGTGATAGGCAGATTTTAACTGAGAAGTTTATCCAAGATAACATTCTTTTGGGAAAGACAAACATAAATATAAGAAGGAATAGGCATAAACTAAATAATACAAGAAGGTAAAAGATTTCAAAAGAAGGGAAATTCAATTTGCAAAGCTCTGTGGCATAAGAGCAATTGAGCTCAGTAGGAAGCCCTGAAAGTTGACGCTATGGCTGGCACAGAGTGAACCCCAGGGCACAGTGTTTCATGAGGTTAAAGATTTGAACAGGAAATAGGTTGGGCAGGTCTTCTGTTCATATTAAGAAATGTGTCCTTTACATTTTTTAAATGTAGGAGTTTTGTTTTCTAGGAATAATGAGAACCACTGAAGGTATTTTAGCAAAGGAAGGCCATATGAAAATCTGTGCTTTCTGCATCATGGTAACTATAGATAACAACAATGAATTTCATAACTGAAAATTGCTAACAGAATAGATTTTAAGTATTCTCCGCACATAACAGAAAATGGCAAATGTATGAGATAAAGCATATGTTAAATAGTTTGCTGACATTGCTTGGATCTGTGTCTCCTATTATTATCCCCAGTGTTGGAGGTGGCACCTGGTGGAAGGTGATGGAATCATTGGGGCAGCTTTCTCATGAATGGCTTACAGCAATCTACTTGCTGCTATTCTTGTGATAGTGAATGAGTTCTCCTGAGATCTGGTCATTTAAAAGTATGTGTCATGTCACCACTCTGTCTCTTGTTCCACATGTGCCCATGTGATATACGTGTTCTTCCTTGCCTTCTGCCATAATCGTAAGTTTCCTGAGATCTCCCCAGATGCCAAGCAGATGCTGTACCATGTTTCCTGTGCAGCCTGCAGAACTAAAAGCCAATTAAACCTCTTTTCTTTATAAATTACCAGTCTCAGGTATTTATAGCAATGCCAGAATGGCCTAGTACAGTTGACTTTGTCATTCCACATTGCTTACATATCAAAACATCAAATTATACACCATAAATAAATATATATATATATGAGGGTGTGTGTACATAACTTATCAATTAAATTTAAAAAATCAGTACTTTTATAAAATCACTCTGGTTGCAATATGAAGAATAATTTCAAGACAGGAGTGGGAGGAACTTTAGGATATACTAAGTTTAGGATAGTACACTAATTTAAACAAGAGGTTGGTAGAAGAACCTTGATTTTTCTTAACTCACTCTACTAGATATTGAAATCTTTTAGAAAGTGACCCAGACAATTCACCCTTCATGATATTCTCCTTGTCATTAGAAGATGATGGGAACAGTTTACCATAAGGAGAATTGCTTCTTACCATATGGCATATCTTTTATTATTCGAATTCATAATAATTAGTTCAGTCATGTGACAAATATCTTGTTAGTGACAAAAACAAGTTATGATCAGATGAATTCTCATATCTCATCTGCTCTTTCTGTGTATTTGAATATTCCTCAGTTTGTTTCATAATGAGCTCTCATACAGTTCACCTGTGTATTGTTGCTTCTATCATGATGATATTTAAAAAGAATATTTGGACAGAATATCTAAAGATTGCATATCCAAAGAAACAAAAATTATAATAGCAGACATTGATAAAGTCAAGTACAGTAACATATTTAAGACTGATTGCAAAACTATCCAGGAAAATGTAATCTATAGAAAGGATTCTGAGGGCAGGAAAATGAGAATGGTGATTTTTACCATGGTTTGGCTGGTGATAAGAAAGTTTCTTAAATTATGTAGCAGGGTGCAATGAATTTGGATTTTTTTTCTATAATGTACAAAATTCTGGCTTGGGAAAATTTATTAGAATTGCATAAGATGCTGCACCCTCACTCTAAGTGACTATTTAAACCATGATTCATCATAGCAGTATTTGTTATTTTTTTATTGAGTTCCTTCATGTGCAATTTTAATTAATTAATATTCTTTCTTTATTTTGGCTTTGTTTTAACTTTCTTTATACAGTTTTATTTAGAAAAGGCTTTCTCTACCTGTAAATGAGAAGTTATACTGTAGTCCTTCAGAAAATGTATTCTCTAGGTTTCCCCTCTCACTGTCCACCACACTTGCCCAGGGCCTGCATTCATTCATTTATTTATTCATTCACTCATGTTGGTTTTTGTCTTGACACTTAAAGTTTGGTGTTTAATGTCAGAAGTTTTCAGCCCTTGTTTGGAGGCATCATATAATTACATTTTTGATTTAGTAGTATGAACATATTATAAATTATTTTGTCAAATATAAATCAGTTAGGAGAGAGTTTGCCTTAACATTCGGAAACCAAATTTATCTTAAACATTGTCATATTATTTTTCTCTGCAGTTTAAATGTTAATGGAAGTATGCTATCATCTGGTATATAGATATAAATTAATTCCTTTAATTTAATGAGTATCTTAGTAAATTGGGGATACTATAACAAAATACCACCATCTACATGGCTTAAAAACAACAAAAATTTATTTCTCATAGCTTTGGAAGTTGGATGTCAGAGATTAGGGTGTCAACATGGTTGGATTCTGGTCAGGACCCTCTTCCAGTATTTAAACTACTGATTTCTCTTTATAGTCTCACATAATGGAAAAAAGGCCAGAGAGCTCTTTGGCATCTCTATTTATAAGGACACAAATTCCATTCATGAGATTTCTACCTTCATGACCTAAATTACTTCCCAAGTGATCTACCTACTAGTACTATCATCTTGGGAATTAAGATTTTACTATATAAACTGGGGAGGGGGGATACATGCTGTCTACAACAATGAGGTTATCTTACCTTTGAAATACTTTTTAAAAGAAAGAAACTTTAAAAGATTTTTCATTTCATTTTTACATGAGATACAATTAAATGTCAGGAAACATAATATTTCAGTCTAGTTTCTTTTTCTTGTTTAGAGATCGAATATATTTAGAAAATTTATTTCAATACACAATGTGTCATTACTTACAAGAATCTACTGATGTCAAATGTGCATATGTTTCATGGACGTAAGGGCATAAATGTCTTCAAACTGGTCACTAAAACTTGATCTCTGATATTTTTGGATCACTCTTAGAAAATAAAATTTCCTCCAAACTATTCTTGTCAAAAAAGAGCATTGGGTTTGTAATCATTTTGTATAGTCTATAATCATTCTGTATAGTCAACAACAATAATAAAGCCTCTGAACTTTGCAAAAATGATGTGATTATCACAATAGACATAGAAAAAGCATTTGAAAAAACCAGCATCCCTTTATGATTAAAGCCCTCAGCAAAATCAGTACAGAAGGAATATAACTTAATGTAATAAAAGCTATCTCTGACAAACCCACAGCCAACTTGATACTGAACAGGGAAAAGTTGAAAGCATCCTCCCCGAGAACTAGAACAAGACAAGGATGCCCACCTCACCACTTCTATTCAACATAGTACTGGAAGTCCTAGCCAGAGCAATCAAGCAAGAGAAAGAAATAAAGGGCATCAAAATCAGTAAGGAGGAAGCCAAATTGTCACTGTTTGCTGATGATATAATCACATACCTAGAAAACCCTAAAGACTCATCTAAAAAGCTCCTGGAACTGATAAATTAACTCAGTAATGTTTCAGGATACAAAATTAATGTACATAAATCAGTAGCTCTGTTATACACCAATAGTGACCAAGCTGAGACTCAAATCAAAATTTCAAGATTTCAACCTTTTTTTCCCACAATAACTGCAAAAATATGTATAATAAGAGTATACCTAATCAAAGAGGTGAAAGATTTTTACAAGGAAAATTGCAAAACACTACTAAAATAAATTATAGACAACACAAATAAATGAAAACACAGGCCATGCTCATGGATGGGTAGAATCAATATTGTGAAAATAACCATACTGCCAAAAGAAATCTACAAATTCAAAGCAATTCCCATAAAAATACCATTATCATTCTTCACAGGACTAGAAAAAATGCTGTAAAATTTATATAGAACCAAAAAAGAGCCCACATAACCAAAGCAAGACTAAACAAAAATAACAAATCTGAAGGCTTCACATTACCTGACTTTAAACTATAGTACAATGCTATACTCACTGAAGCAGCAGGGTACTGGTATAAAAATAGGAACAAAGACCAATGGAACAGAATAGAGGACCAAGAAATAAAACCAAATGCTTACAGCCAACTAATCTTCAGCAAAACAAACGAAAACATAAAATGAGGAAATGACACCCTATTCAACAGACAGTGCTGGGATAACTGGATAACTGTCAGGCCACATGGTGAAGAATAAAACTGGATCCTCATCTCTCACCTTATACAAAAACTTACTCAAGATGGATCAAAAACTTAAATTTAAGATCTGAAATTATAAACATTCTAAAAGATAACATCAGAAAAACTCTTCCAGACATTGGCTTAAGCAAAAACTTCATGACCAAGGACCCAAAAGCAAATGCAACAAAAACAAAGATAAATAGATGGAACTTAATCAAACTAAAAAGTTTCTGCATGGCAAAAAAAATCAATCATCAGCAGAGAAAACAGACAACCCACCGAGTGAGAGAAAATCTTCACAGTCTATACATCTGACAAAGGACTAAAATCCAGAATCTACAAGGAAGTCAAATAAATTAACAAGGAAGAAACAAACAATCCCATAAAAAAGTGGGCTAAGGACAGGAATAGACAGTTCTCAAAACAAGATAAACAAATGCCTAGCAAGCATATGAAGAAATTCTCAACATCACTAATGATCAGGGAAATGCAAATCAAAACCACAATGTGATACCAGCTCACTCCTGCAGGAATGGCCATGATTAAAAATTAAAAAAATATTAGATGTTGGTGGGGATGAGTTGAAAAGGGAACACTTTTACACTGCTGGTGAGAGTGTAAACTAGTACAACCACTGTGGAGATTCCTTCAAGAACTAAAATTAGGATTACCATTTGATCCAGCAATCCCACTACTGGGTATCTACCTAGAAGAAAAGAAGTAGAAGTCATTAGACAAAAAAAAAAAAATACTTGTACACACAGGTTTATAGCAGTACAATTGAACAAATATGGAACCAGCCTAAACGCCAGCAATCAATGAGTGGAAAAATAAATTGTGGTATATATTTACCATGGAATACTACTCAGCCATAAAAATGAACAAAATAATGTCATTCACAGCAATCTGGATGGAGTTGGAGACCATTAATCTATGTGAAGTAACTCAGGAATGAGTTGCCGCATGGGAAATCACACAGATCCCGGCACCCTTTCAACAGGCGACTGGAACACCTGGGATAAAAAAGAAAGAAAAGGCTCTGAGGCAGGGAGCCAGGTGATCAGGCTCGGCTGGTCCCACTCCCACAAAAGAACAGCAATCAGAAACTCTCTGGATTGAGAGTTTCACAGCAAGTGCAGCTGAACCCGGGAGGGTCCAGCTCTGTGGGGGAGGGGTGTCCACCATTACCAAGGCATTCCACCACTATGGAGGTAGTCCGCCATTGCGGAGGCAGCCTGCCATTGCCAAGGCAACCCGCCATTGCTGAGTCTGCCTGCCATTGCCAAGGCAACCTGCCATTACAGAGAGAGTCCAACAATACAGAAGTGGGCCACCATTGCCAAGGCAGTTCTAACTATATCCACATAAACAAGACTGCAGGGAAGTTCACACAGCAGCTGGGCAGAGCCTACAGCAGCTCAGCAAAGCCTCTGTAGGCAGACAGTGACTAGGCTGCCTCCTTGCTGGGCAGGGCAGCCGTGAAAAAAAAAGGCAGCAGCACAACAGAAACTCATAAAGAAAACCCTAACTCCCTGGGACAGAGCACCTGGGAACAAAAAGTGGTTTATGAGTTCTGCTGCAGCAGACCTAAACGTACCTGCCCAGCAGCTCTGAATGAACAACGGAGCTCACAGCTCAGCGCTTGAGCTCCTATAAAGGACAGATTGTCTCCTCAAGCAGTTCCCTGACCCCTGTATATCCAAAGAGTCACCTCATAAAGGAGAGATCAGACTGACATTTGGCAGGTATCATTCTGGGACAAAGATAGCAGAAGAAGAAACTGGGGGCAACTCTTACTGTACTGCAGCTGCTGCAGATGATCCCCAGGCAAGCAGGGCCTGGAGTGGACCTCAGCAGTCCTACAGCAGAGGGGCCAGACTGTTAGAAGGAAAACTAAGAAACAGAAATAACTTCATCATCAACAAATGGAACATCCACTCAGAGACCCAATCTGAAAGCCAGCAACTACAAAGATGACAGGTAGATAAATCCATAAAGATGGGAAGAAACCAGCACAAAAAGGATGAAAACACCCAAAACCAGAACACCTCTCCTCCTACAAGGGATCACAACTCCTCACCAGCAAGGGAACAAGGTTGGAATGAGAATTAGTATGATGAAATGACAGAATCAGACTTCAGAAGGTGGGTAGTAAGAAACTTCTGTGAACTAAAATAATATTCTAACCCAATGCAAAGAAACTAAGAATGTTGAAAAAAGATTTGACGAAATGCTAACTAGAATGGAAAAATTAGAAAGGAATATAAGTGAATTGATGGAGCTGAAAAACACAACATGAGAACTTTGTGAAGCATGCACAAGTCTCAAAAGCCGAATTGACCAAGCAGAAGAAAGGATATGAGAAGTCGAAGATCAACTCAATGAAATAAAACGAGAAGGAAAGAATAGAGAAAAAAGGGTAAAAAGGAATGACCAAAGTCTCCAAGAAATGTGGGACTATATGAAAAGACCTAATCTACGTTTGATAGGTGCACCTGAATGCGACGAAGAGAATGAATCCAAGCTGGAAAATACTCTTCAGGCTATTATCCAGGGAAACTTCCCCAACCTAGCAAGACAGGCCAATATTCAAGTCCGGGAAATACAGAGAACGCCACAAAGGTATCCCTCACGAAGAGCAACCCCAAGGCACAAAATTGACCTATTCACCAGGGTTGAAATGAAGGAGAAAATACTAAGGGCAGCCAGAGAGAAAGGTCGGCTTACCCACAAAGGGAAGCCCATCAGACTCACAGCAGATCTCTCTGCAGAAACCCTACAAGTCAGAAGAGAGTGGGGGCCAATATTCAACATCCGTAAAGAAAAGAACTTTCAAACCAGAATCTCCTATCCAGCCAAACTAAGCTTCATAAGTGAAGGAAAAATAAAATCCTTTGTGAACAAGCAAGTACTCAGAGATTTCGTCACCACTAGGCCTGCTTTACAAGAGCTCCTGAAAGATGCTCTAAACATAGAAAGGAACAACCAGTATCAGCCACTCCAAAAACATGCCAAATGGTAAAAAGCATCAACACAATGAAGAATCTGCATCAACTAATGGGCAAAACAGCCAGCTAGCACCAAAATGGCAGTATCAGATTCACACATAACAATATTAACCCTAAATGTAAATGGACTACATGCCCCAATCAAAAGACACGCACTGGCAAATTGGATAAAAAGCCAAAAGCCATCAGTGTGCTGAATACAGGAAGCCCATCTCACATGCAAGGATACACAAAGGCTCAAAATAAAGGGATGGAGGAAGATTTTCCAAGCAAATGGAGAGCAAAAAAATAGCAGGAGTTGCAATTCTCATCTCTGATAAAATAGACTTTAAAGCAACAAAGATCAAAAGAGGCAAAGAAGGACATTACATAACGGTAAAAGGATCAATGCAACAAGAAGAGCTAGCTGTCCAAAATATATAGGCACCTAGTACAGGAGCACCCAGATACATAAGGCAAGTTCTTAATGACTTACAAAGAGACGTAGACTCCCACACAATAATAGTGGGAGACTTTAACACCTCATTGTCAATATTAGACAGATCAACCAGACAGAAAATAAACAAGGATATCCAGGACTTGAACTTAGACCTGGACCAAGCAAATCTAATAGACATTTACAGAACTCTCCACCCCAGATCCACAGAATATACATTATTCTCAGCACCACATCACACCTACTCTAAAATTGACCACATAATTGGTAGTAAATCACTCCTCAGCAAATGCAAAAGAACGGAAATCATAACAAACAGTCCCTCAGACCACAGTGCAATCATGTTAGAACTCAGAATTCAAAAACTAACTCAGAACCACACAGCTTCATGGAAACTTAACAACTTGCTCTTAAATGTTGACTGGATAAACAATGAAAAAAGGCAGAAATAAAGATGTTCTTCCAAACGAACGAGAATGAAGACACAACAGACCAGAATCTCTGGGACACATTTAAAGCAGTCTCTAGAAGAAAATATATAGCAATAAGTGCCCACATGAGAAGCAAGGAGAGATCTAAAATTGACACCCTATCTTCAAAATTGAAAGAGCTAGAGCAGCAAGATCAACAAAGCTCAAAAACTAGCAGAAGACAAGAAATAGCTAAGATCAGAGCAGAATTGAAGGAGATAGAGACACAAAAAATCCTTCAAAAAATCAACAAATCCAGGAGCTGGTTTTTCGAAAAGATCAACAAAATAGACAGACCACTAGCCAGATTAATAAAAAAGAAAAGAGAGAATAACCAAATTGATGCAATAAAAAACGATAAAGGGGATATCACCACAGATTCCACAGAAATTCAAACCATCATCAGAGATTATTACAAATAACTATATGCACATAAACTAGTAAACCTGGAAGAAATGGATAAATTCCTGGACACTTGCCTCCTCCCAAGCCTAAACCAGGAAGAAGCCGAAAACCTTAATAGACCCATAATAAGGTCTGAAGTTGAGGCACCAATTAAGATCCTACCACTCAAAAAAAGCCCAGGTCCAGACGGGTTCACAGCCGAATTCTACCAGACATACAAAGAGGAGCTGGTACCATTCCTTCTGAAACTATTCCAAATAATCCAAAAAAAGGGAATCCTTCCCAAATCATTTTATGAGACCAACATCAACCTGATACCAAAACCCGGCAGAGACTCAACAAGAAAAGAAAACTTCAGGACAATATCCATGATGAACATAGATGCAATACTCTTCAATAAAATACTGGCAAGCCGATTGCAGCAGCACATCAAAAAGCTTATCCACCATGATCAAGTAGGCTTATTCCCAGGGATGCAAGGCTGGTTCAACATATGCAAGTCTGTAAATGTAATTCACCACATAAACAGAACCAAAGACAAAAACCACATGATTATCTCAATTGATGCAGAGAAGGCCTTTGACAAAATTCAACAGCCCTTTATGCTAAAAACCCTCAATAAGCTAGGTATTGATGGAACATATCTCAAAATAATAAAAGCTATTTACAACAAACCAACAGCCAATATCATACTGAATGGGCAAAAACTGGAAGCATTCCCTTTGAAATGTGGCACCAGACAAGGATGCCCTCTCTCACCACTCCTATTCAATATAGTACTGGAAGTTCTAGCCAGAGCAATCAGGCAAGAAAAAGGAATAAAGGGTATTCAAATAGGAAAGGAGGAAGTCAAATTGTCTCTATTTGCAGATGACATGATTGTGTATCTAGAAGACCCCATCGTCTCAGCCCCAAATCTCCTGAAACTGATAAGCAACTCCAGCAAAGTCTTAGGATACAAAATCAATGTGCAAAAATCACAAGCATTCCTATACACCAATAACAGACTTAAAGAGAGCCAAATCAAAACAAACTTCCATTCACAATTGCCACAAAGAGAATAAAATACCTAGGAATACAACTAACAAGGAATGTAAAGGACCTCTTCAAGGAGAACTACAAGCCACTGCTCAACGAAATAAGAGAGGACACAAACAGATGGAGAAACATCCCATGTTCATGGTTAGGAAGAATCAATATCGTGAAAATGGCCATACTGCCCAAAGTAATTTACAGATTCAACGCTATCCCCATCAAGCTACCAATGACCTTCTTCACAGAACTGGAAAAAAACACCTTAAACTTCATATGGAACCAAAAGAGAGCCCACATAGCCAAGACAATTCTAAGCAAAAAGAACAAAGCAGGATGCATCACACTACCAGACTTCAAACCATACTAGAAGGCTACAGTAATAAAAACAGCATGGTACTGGTACCAAAACAGAGATATAGATCAATGGAACAGAATAGAGGCCTCGGAGGCAACACAACATATCTACAATCATCTGATCTTTGACAAACCTGACAAAAACAAGCAATGGGGAAAGGATTCCCTGTTTAATAAATGGTGTTGTGAAAACTGGCTAGCCATGTGCAGGAATCAGAAATTGGACCCCTTCCTCATACCTTACACTAAAATTAACTCCAGTTGGAATAAAGACTTAAACATAAGACCTAACACCATAAAAACCCTAGAAGAAAATCTAGGCAAAACCATTCAGGATATAGGCGTAGGCAAGGACTTCATGACCAAAACACCAAAAGCATTGGCAACAAAAGCCAAAATAGACAAATGGGACCTAATCAAACTCCACAGCTTCTGCACGGCAAAAGAAACAGTCATTAGAGTGAATCGGCAACCAACAGAATGGGAAAAAAATTTTTGCAGTTTACCCATCTGACAAAGGGCTGATATCCAAAATTTACAAAGAACTAAAACAGATTTACAAGAAAAAAACAAACAAGCCCATTCAAAAGTGGGCAAAGGATATGAACAGATACTTTACAAAGGAAGACATACACGAGGCCAGCAAACATATGAAAAAATGCTCATCATCACTGGTCATCAGAGAAATGCACATCAAAACTACATTGAGATATCATCTCATGCCAGTTAGAATGGCGATCATTAAAAGATCTGGAGACACCAGATGCTGGAGAGGATGTGGAGAAATAGGAACACTTTTACACTGTTGGTGGGAGTGTAAATTAGTTCAACCATTGTGGAAGACAGTGTGGCGATTCCTCAAGGACCTAGAAATAGAAATTCCATTTGACCCAGCAATCCCATTACTGGGTATATATCCAAAGGATTATAAATTGTTCTACTATAAGGACACGTGCACACAAATGTTCATTGCAGCACAGTTTACAATAGCAAAGACCTGGAACCAACCCAAATGCCCATCGATGTTAGACTGGACAGGGAAAATGTGGCACATATACACCATGGAATATTATGCAGCCATCAAAAACAATGAGTTTGTGTCCTTTGTAGGGACATGGATGAACCTGGAAACCATCATTCTCAGCAAACTGACACAAGAGTAGAAAATCAGACACCACATGTTCTCACTCATAGGTGGGTGTTGAACAATGAGAACACATGGACACAGGGAGGGGAGCACTACACACTGGAGTCTGTTGGGGGGAAATAGGGGAGGGACAGCGGGGGGTGGAGAGCTGGGGAGAGATAGCATGGGGAGAAATGCCAAATATAGGTGATGGGGAGGAAGGCAGCAAATCACACTGCCATGTGTGTACCTATGCAACAATCTTGCGTGTTCCTCACATGTACCCCAAAAAATAAAATGCAATAAAATAAATTAAAAAATAATAATAAACAAAACAGTATCTCAAACATAGTAAGTGTTCAATAAATATTGTTTGGATGAATTAAAAAAATTTCCAACCATGAGCAATGTAAATGGTTACTTTTGTGGTATAAATATAGAGTCCTTAAAAGGGCCCATTATATGGTAAGACCTGGTTTTTGAAGAGTTCTCTCCCAACATTCGTTACTTCACCACTAAGAGTTTGAGTCCTATATGCCACCCAGGTTTTTGTCTGTAAAGACCAGGGTATCATATTTGGAACATATAAAATAGGCAAATGATTAATGCGCTTAATGTATAAAAACTGTTAAATAAAAAGATAACGGAAGAAAGAAAAGAAAGGAAAAGAAAAGAAAGAAAGGAAAGAAAGAAGGAAAGAAGGAAGAAAGGAAGGAAGGAAGGTTGGAAGGAAAGAGGGAAGATAGGAAGGAAAGAGGGAAAGAAGGAAAGAAAGAACTCCTTTTTTGGAATGACTGCCTGTGGTAGACAAATTAATATGTTACCTATGTGTAACTTAGCTGAACCAATATGGTATTGGTTTCCTCTGGATGTGGCAGAGGTTTAAAGCTGACTCTTTTTTAGAGATACTTTTGTGGGTTCCTTAGAAAATTCCTGCATCATGAAGATTTCTTGCCTCTACATTGCTTGACAATGCAAATATATTTCCACTAGCCCATCAATCAAGATTGCTTTCACATTTCCTGGGCATTTGGCAATACTCTTCTAACCTCTTTCAGCTGAAGTCCATTTGTCCCTTCTTTTGAACCTCTTTGCAGGATCCAAACAAACTCTGGCCAAATTTCTCCTATGCACATAGAACATGTGCCCCATTTGATCTACCATCAGTAGGAGTGCAGTTATTTTCAATTATACCCTGCTTTTCATTTAGCTGCACAGCAGGTAGCTTTAGCTACAGCCTTTTGCCCTTTAAAATTCTCACTTGCAAGTCTGACCCTTATCCGGTATGTCACTAGACTGCTGGGAATACAATCAAGCTAGTTGAGTTATCTCTTTCAAATGACTCTCACCAAAATTAAGGTCAGAAGACAGTCATCTCACCCCAAACCCCTAGGGAGATGGGACTCATAGCACTGCTCGTGTCAAATAAATACTTTAATTCCCAACTTAACTGTGGGCTTTTCCAACTTCTCTGACAGGCTGGAGATGGTTGGTCAGATAAGAGTAATAAAACAGACAAATTCTTGCTCCCTTCCTTGGCAAGCGAATATGGTCTTTCACCTCATATTAAAATGTGAGTTTCATTTTGAGAAGGAGACAAGCCAGTACTGAAACAGAATCTAATTTCATATACTAATGGTCACTGTGTATGTGTGTGTTTAATACAGAAGACTGTTTTTATTTACCCTCCACATAATGAGGTACCAGCTTGATGCATGAGAACATTCACCACTGAAATGATGCATGGCTTCCAGTGGTTTTCTGTTTACAAACCTATGAAACATGCTGATCTCTTGCTACTGTCTTCTAGGCCATTTGTAAGCAAAAGCTCTGAGAAGCTTTGTTAGGAACATAGCAGGGCAGAAAAATAACGAATGGGGTGCAAATGGAACATAAAAATAATATTGGGCTCAAATTCCAAGTTCTTTTCTTAAGGAAATACAAACGGATGTACTTAAATTCTATGTAGAAAAATCATAAACTTTTTAGGGATTATCTCAAAAATAAGGTAACAATTCACATTTACAAGATGGTTAGGAGTAAACACAATGATAAAAATAAAAGTATTCTATAGGATGCAAAATGCAGCCTTTATGGACATTAGAAATTCTGGCATACTCTCATACACAGGGACGAACTACTGAAGATATTTAATAAGGAAAGACAAAATATGATAATCTGATAAAAATATATGTGGTAGATTAGAGTAACTAAAGACTGGAGGCAGGGAAACCACTTGGGAGGCCATGATGATATTTGATTTATATAATAACAAGTAATATATAAATAGAGGTAGGAATTAGGAAGAAAATATTCTATGTATTTGTGCAGAAATGGAAAATGCAATAGGGGATAGAACTTACAGTATTTCGTAGATAATTTGGTGTCATCTAAACGTTACAGACCACCAGCTGTTAAGCTCCCCATGTAATGGCAATTGACATGGGGCCAAGCTGATTTCCCACATAAGGCATAAGGCTTTTATTTTTGGTTTATACTCAAGTGCAAGGGAGACAGCAGAGGTGCAAGGATTCTCTGGCTGGCTCCCCAAAAAGAGCCGGTAGGGATTTTTATATCTGGCAAAGTCTGAGAATTGACATCAGGGATAAGATACACAGGCTGGGCTGGGCAAAGCACATGAAGAATAGGGTATGCAGGTCAATATCTGGTTTCGATGGTTCTCTTGAGGAATGAGCCACCCGGTGGTCTGGTTAATAGCAATAAGACTGTGAATAAATTGTTCAGCATTCCTTGCCAAGATGGGACACTCTGGAACCTTGATTCGATTTTGGATCTCCTAAGGCCAGTTTTTGAAATTCTTAAAGTCATGATTAAGCATCATGGGAGCTCAATAGAACAATATAGATTGGCCATTTTCTTTGTATAACTAGTAATGGGTATGGCATTAGTGAGGTAGTGTTGTGGGTTTTGTGATCTCTGGGAGTGATCTTGTTGGGGTGAGCTAAAGCCAATCCTTGTTCTTACTTTGTCTCATAAATGCTCACAATGTGCTTAAAAAGAGCTACAGCAAAGGGAGTGAACACATAAAGTTGCCATCTAACAGATATTCCTTTACCACTCACAATCCCCTAAAGTGTTTGTAGCTTCCCACTGGAAACTGCAGTCTGGATCCATAAGTCTTTACCCCAGATCTCTTTCTGCCCACAGAAAGAGCTTGGTCCATGCTTGGGGCAAGTTGAAAGCATCTAGGAATTAGTGCAGTATGCAACAGCCTTCATCCAATATGAGAGGGAAATTGGTGGACAAAAAGTCAGTCCAATGCACTCAGTGAATGCGATAACCCTGAAGGCATTCTAGGCTGTCTTCCAGCATTTCCAGTGGGATTGTGTGCAGGTTGCCCTGATAGTAACCTGCCGATTAAAGCTGCCAATATTGGCTTCCTTCCCGCCCATGTATCATTTCATCATTCCCCTATTCATGTTGTCTAATATCACCTTTTAGGTAAATTAACTATCTGCATGCAAACCTTACATTAGCGTCTAATTCTGAGGAACACAACCTATGATGAAGAGAGATGAGGGATGGCATCACCTGGTTCCTGACCTTAAGGTGTCTATATAATTTACCAGAGAGGCAAGAGTAATTCATTGCCTCCTTTATTATATTTAGATGTTTACACATCTTAATAGATCTTAATTTCCTTGGGAAAATTATGTATTACTCACCCGTGACTTCTTTAGCAAGTGGCATATTGTATTACCCAGAAAAATGCACAGTAGTATTTGTTGAAAGGACAAGCTATAAAGAACTAAAAAGCTTCTTTACTACAAGCACTGCTCTCGGGTTGCTGTAATAAACTGATAACCTTTGCATTCAAACCTTTCTCACATGATTTTCCTACTGGGCTAGTGTACTTTATTCAGGAAATAGACTTTCCTATGCTTTCTTTTGAATCTAGGCAATATTATTGTTATGCCTATGCAGGAACTCAAAAGAACAAAACACACTAGTGCCCAGAGTTAGGTTGATAGCAGATTCATCATAGCTCTTTTTCTGTGGCCTTTAGTGTATATTGACAAAATCATAAGTTAAATGCCAGACTTTCAAATGTAAAGCAAAATTGTTTCCTATTACTGACTAAACGATTGTTGTGTTAGGCATTTCAGACTGACAGTTCATTCTACAGTGATTGGTTTACTGTTCTATGCACGCAGTTTCAGGAATACATCCTAATTCCAATAGGAAAACAAAGCTTACTGTGTCTTGAATGAAGCTGGAATTCTATTCTCAGTTGAGGACACTACTGTGAACATAAAACAGATTTAGAACCCCAAATTGACATAAAGTATTCCCTAAAGATTGCTCAGTACTATTTGCCATATGCATATTTGCCATATGCAGCAATCTCTCAATTCATGTGCTTTCTTTGCTTGATTGAGAGTTGGCTAACGAGGTTGCAGCAATCCTGTTAGTTGATATGAAGAACAGAAACACCATGCACGCAGGTATACAACAGGAAGAAATTCTTCAGATGACAGTTTTACCTTCGGACAATGCAATTATACTAATATATTTAGCAAAATATAAATTAAAATAAGAGAGAAAATAAAGTTGAATATGACATATATGTTTTATTTAATAGGCTATAAAATCCAGCATATGTGTGAAATAATCATTTGTAATCACCTTACTACAAAGACAGAACAATACTTATTTATAGTTTGTTTTATGTTAGACGATCCTTTTTAAAAAAGTGGGCAGATGAATACATTGACAATTCTACTTTCCAGTGAGTTG
Organism: Sapajus apella; assembly: GCF_009761245.1. NCBI lineage: Eukaryota > Metazoa > Chordata > Mammalia > Primates > Cebidae > Sapajus > Sapajus apella. The sequence continues at coordinate 13,270,206 of NW_022436976.1, read as the reverse complement.
GAAAAAATATCATTTTTCTATTAGAGCAAATTTATAGGTTTGGACACCCTTTGTAAGCATGCTGGACCAGTTCTCATGATAGAAATACCTGAAGCTGTTTTCATGATCAGCAGGTCTTGGCAGTTGCGCCTCAGTTTTTCCTGAGGACCTAGGCCAAGTGCTGAATGGCCCAGGTATAGTGTCTAACCTGCTATTTCCATAGTCTTACAAAAGTACTGTGCTATCTGAAGTCGAATTGGTGGCCACATTCCTGTACCCCTAGGCTGTAGTCATTAAAGAACCACTGCGGCCTCTCTGCAGCTGGCTCAGAGCATGTGAGATTTTTCCCAGGGTCTTTTTGTAAGTGCAACTAGTTGAAAAGTGAATTTTCTCTTGGAGGCTGCATCCAAACAGAGTAAGTGGAGTGGAAAAGGAAAGAAATCATTCAGTTGTCTGTGAAAACTTGGAGTATATTATCAAAGCTGAAACCCATAATTGACTTCTCTTGTCTACACTTTCTTAAAAGCCTTAACATATCATAGTTAGGGGGAAAGGCTTTTATCTTGACAGTAGAACTGGAAGAGAAGTGTTAGAGAGGAGAAGGAAAAGGACAGGGTTCTTGGTTTTACTTAAGTGAAAAATTATGCACTAAGGAGTAGAGTCTTCCTTTTAGAAAGCTACAGAGTCATTCTTTCAGCTCTCATTTTGTAGTCATAAAATCTGAGGTTTAATTTTTTTCTTTTTCTTTTTTTTCTTTTTTTTGAGACAGAGTCTCCCTCTGTCACCCAGGTTGAAGTGTAGTGGTGCAATCTTGGCTCACTGAAGCCTCTGCTTCCCGAGCTCAAGCAATCCTCACACCTCAGCCTTCCAAGTAGCTGGGACTATATGTATAGGTTAGCACGCCTAAGTTTTAAATATTTTTGGAGAGACAAGTTCTCAGTATACTGCCCAGGCTGGAAGATGAGGCTGAAATATCTGTGTATTCCAGTGTTATACATATTAATTGTTATCCAGCTGGCAAATATTTGAGTTTGGATTTATTAAAGTTAATTTGAATAAGGGAACATTTGCTAGGGACTTATTTCACTTAATAAAAGTTAAAAATTAAATTTGAATGATGTAAAGTTCAATTTTATCATAGTCATAGAGTTAACATATTTTTTGAGCCAAAAGGGTCTTCAAGAATTATGTATTACAAATTTGTAATTGAAAAAATCAGGAAGGTATAGCCCAACATAATTAAGTGATTTCCTGGGTGATAACAAAACCCGAGTTAGAAACCTGATTCTCAAACAAGCTCTCTACCCCTTTCTGTCTGAAAGGTGACAGATAAAAAATGTTACTGCCTATGGGACATCATTTTTTCCTTCACTTTGTATTCAAGACTTAGGGAAATTTAGGAAATTCTGAATATTGTATTAAGAAATAAGAAAGAATTTGTATTTAGAATCCATGTTGTTTAGAGACTAAACTGGTAATTACAAAGGAATGGATGGTATAGGCTTCCATAGAAGCACATGACTGATTCATGAAAGAGCAAAGCCTGAGATTTTATCTCCATGAATGTGGGAGAATGGAGATACTATGAGATGCAGGGAGAGAGAATTATAATATAATGATATCCTTAGGCTAAAGATTTAGCGGGACATCCCCGAAGTGCTGCCTATACAATTTCCATAATATCTGTACAATTATAAACGTTTTAAGAAACTCATGCAGCTAGAGAAGTCAAATTTCCAAAACCAGGCTTAGTGATTTTGTGGCACATGGCTCACCGAAAAGAAACACACACATACATGAATACATAAAAATGCACACATGTATGCTGACACACCTGTAACAGAAGCGAGTAAGTTTGTGTTTTTTAGCAGACTACCCTTCTGTTATGTTAACCTATATTTGTTAAAATCCATGCTCTGAATGTAGAGGCCTCCCAAACAGGCTTTGTGTGAGCAACATGGCTATTTATTCACCCTGGTGTGGGCAGCCTGTGTCCAAAAAGACAGTCAGCAGAAGGCAATGGGATAGGAGTTGGTTTTATAGGTTTGGGGTAAACAGTGGAAAGTTACAGAAGTTACAGTTTAGGGTGTTTTCTTGCAACCGGGGCGGGGTCATAGGTTTGCAAGCTGGGATGGGGTCGTTGGGTCTGGAGTCATGAGGTTGACCAAGGTTGGTTACAAAGCCCAATAGCCTAATCAATTGAGGCTGGAATAAGAAACAATAGGAGAATGTCTCAAGTTAGTTAGGCACTGGAGGGGTTGATCATTCTTCCAGGAACTTATCTGGGGTGTAGGTGCAGGTCACAGAGGTTACCATGCTGTTCATGGTGCAGTCAGTCGGCCTAAAAGACCTTACAATATTAATCACAACTCATTCTCTGTTTAACGTGGAATGTTCTTTGCTTCAGGGGTAGTTTGCAGAGAGCGTTGCTAGTTGATAATAATATATATTTTTCGAGGTATTTAAACTGGAGGTAAATTTATGTGAAGTGGGAGATTGTAGAATATTAAGCACATTTTTAAAACATTTGTAATAATTAATACTTGTACAGTTGTTTGTAGTTTACCCTATGCTTTGATGTACAGAATCTTATCTAAATAATCAGGATCAATGCACAGCCATTGCTCAGGGAAGAAATATTAATTGATATGTTGACACGTATTCTGTGATTTTGGTTGGTACTCTCCTTCCTCCCTCCCTCTTACACTCCCTTTCCTTTCTCCCTCCCTTCCTCCCTCCCTCCCTCCTTTCCTTCCTTCCTTCCTTCTCCCTCTCTATCTTTCTTCCCCTTCTTCTGCTTACTATGGTTTGCTTAATGAAGATGAACTCTAGTGTGCCTGATAAATATACCAAAATGCAATGCTCTTTGTTGTGATCATCATTTTTAAAGGTAGCTTTAAAAACTCAGATTGAGGCAAAGCTCATACTTTATAACAGAGAAGTGGTAGCAGTGACAGCCTCAAATTGATTGTGAGATTTGGCCCAGTAATTGAAATCACATGTTTTATCTCAGTTTCATTTTCATGGGCTACAGGCTATAATTAACATCAAGTGGCAAGACAAGATCACATACAATTGAGTCCTGGAGTACAATCAGGCCACCAACATTGAAACATGCTTTTTGCTACTTAACTATGAAAGACTGGGTCTCTATGGCCATAGAGAAATGACTATGTGGGTATTTAATGACCAATTATGTGAGGAGGATAAAGAGAAGTGGACCAAATTCAGCACTAAATATAGTGGTAAGTAAGATTGTATTTTATTTTGATACCTTTTAACTTATTTTTCAATGCTTAATGCCTAAATTACTTAGTAATCTGGTCTTTGCAAACTTAACATAGAATTCTACCATATGCCCAAGGTAGACAGATATAACATGAAACTCCCTGCCAAAATCAAAACAAATCCTGCTTCACAGTAAGAATGTTTCACACACGCTTCTTCCTTTCAATAACTCTCTATATTTTGGGACTAATTCTTAATCATTCTCCAATAATCAACTTAATTGTCACCACTTCTTGAATGGTTTTCCCAAATTTGACCCAGGCTGAGTTAGGTTCTGCTATGATTTGAATGTTTCTGTTAGCCCAAAACTCTTATGTTGAAATGAAACCTTCAAGGTCATGTTATTATGAGCTGGGACTTTGAGGGGTGATTATGTTGTGAGGGCAGACACCTCATGAATGTGATCAGCACCCTTATAAGAGAGAAAGAGGCCCAAAAGAGTCTTCATTCATTCAACCTTGTGAGGACACAGAGAAAAAGCAGCCATCTATGAGCCAGAAAAATGGGAACTTACCAGACATTGAATCTGCCAACACATTGATCTTGAATGTCCCAGTCTCTAGAACTATAGGAAATAAATTTCTATTTTTCATAAGTCACCCAGTTTATGGTATTTTGCTATATTAGCCAAGCAAACTAAGAGAGGGTCACTGTTTTTATTGCATTTATGACACTGAACCATTATTATCTAACTACAAATCTTTGAGTTTTTCTGTTACTTCTCTATTATTACTTTATAGCATAATGTCTGACATCTATAAAGGGATCTATAAGTGCCTATCTAATAAATGCACATGGGCTGGGTGCAGTGGCTCAAGCCTGTAATCCTAACGCTTTGGGAAGTAGAGGTGGGAGGATCACCTGAAATCAGGAGTTCCAGACCAGCCTGGCCAACACAGTGAAACCCATTTCTACTAAAAATGCAAAAATTAGTGGCGTGGAGGTGGGTGCCTGTAATCCCAGCTACTCAGGAAGCTGAGGCAGGAGAATCGCTTGAACCCAGGAGGCAAAAGTTGCAGTGAGCCAAGATGGTGCCATTGCACTCCAGCCTTAGTGACAAGAATGAAAGTCCATCTTGAAAATAGAAATAAGTTAAGTAATTAAATAAAATAAATATAAATACATGCTCCCTTCCTCTTCCATACAGTCTCATTCTTCTGTCCCAAATACCTAAATTGTGTTCAGTTCATATAAGTTGTTTCTAGATCAAAAGTTATAAGCCTTCATATATCTAAGGAGTATGCATATTTCAGACTTACGGTACTTTTGAAGTTTGGAAAGCCTCTAAAAAATAAAGAGGATAATGCTGAAATGATAGATGAGACTTGTAATATTTTTGGAAGTGGTGACATTTGCAAGCTCATTTTCTTTGATTTGTAGAGCAGAGGGTAAATTTCTATCTTCCAAATGAATTGTTATAATTACTGAATTCATATTGAATGACACTGTGTCCTCTTAGAAACAACTCATCCTCAGAGGATGTCTGAGGTAATCTGTAGATAATTGCCTCTAGCTGGGTTGGTTTAATCATATGCACGCCTTGGACCCCAGACCCTAGCTCTTGAAATCCTAGTTGCTCCTCAAGAGCCTTCTTCATTGCTTTAATGGGATGTGAATGAGATTATCTCTCAGGACTGCTCTTCCTGGTACTGTATGTGCATGCTGCATAATTGAATCTGCAAGTGGTTTTGGTAGGACTAAATCAAACCATAGGGATCCCATGGGGTGTGTTTCTTATGTACTGTAATCTACTGCCTGGAATTCTTTGTCAGTGACATTTAAAATCTGCCCTTAATATTTTTGTAACATGTAGGGAAGTAGTTTCATTAATAGAGTCATTTTCTTTAGCCGTTATGAGAATCATTCAAGTTTAGCCAAAAGATATCATTGGAATATAATTTCCACAAACTGGGGAAAATGCACCTTCATGTAATTGATGGGTAATTATTGCTCATGTTAAAAGTATTCAAGCTAATAAATAAAAAAGGGCTTATAAACTTATATCATCATATCACCATTTTGCAGCACTAGTAAAATAATGTATTTAAGCAATTATCATTAATGGCTACTAATATTATCAAGATATAGGCAGCACAACATCATGCAGATTCTGATTGAAGTACAGCTAAAAAGTCTTCATGGCCAAACAAAATCAAGCTTGGATATGATCAAGTCTATAGCTCTAACCATCAATGAAGATAAAATCTATAGGAAAATATATACTGAATATTGGGAATATGATATGGAAAATGTAGCTGTGTGAATCTTAACAAGTCAGTAAAATATAGGACAAGCAATCTAAGTTTTCAAACAAAAAACTTGAAGAAAATTACTAGGAGATACAGGAGCCTAAAGATCCATATTACCTGGGAGAGTTAAAATGTAAGTCACAAATGCAAATCACATGCTAATTTTAAATTTTCTCTTAGTCATATTACATTTTAAAGTGGTAAAATATACGGTTTTTGTTTGTTTTACAAGAAATTGACGTATAGGATTATGGGAACTAGCTAGACAAGTCTAAAAGCCAATGGGCAGCTCAGCAGGCCAGAAACTCTTGGTTAGGAGCTCCTACTGAAGTCTAGTAGTGGAATTTCCTCTTCCTCTCAGTTTTACTATTAAGGCCTTACAAATGATTAGATGAATCATACCTAGATTATTTAGGACAGAATAGTCTTCTTTACTTAAAGTCAAGCTTTTATATGTTAATGACACATAAAATACATTTGCAGCACACTTAGATTAATACTGAATTGAAAAACTGGATACTACAGCCTAGCCAAGTTGACACATAAGACCAGCCATCATACTAACAAACCACTTATGGGAAAGAAGTATTGATAGACTTAAATTTTGGTTCTAGAGTAACTCATTGCTACTGGTTGGTTACTGTTTATAGGTCCTTTTAGCAGACAGAGTTAGAAAATAGGTATTTTTTAAAAGATAAATACTTTGGGTTTAAACAGATACTTCATATTCAAATTCAGAACTGTATGCTTTTATTTAACCTTACAAATTTAATCTACATTTTATCCTCTTTCTCATACAATGGTCATCCCAATTAATAACTACATTAGCATGAATAATTATTTATTTCCTTTATCCACAAATATATACTTAGCTTTAGAATCACTATCCCAACCCTACCACCAAGAATGTGATTCCTGAATCATTTACAAATAATTATTGCAGTGCTTTGTGTCCTTGGAATATCTCATTACAGATGTGCAGTCAAACCACCTTGACAAAAAAAAAAAAAAAACAACTTTTTTAGAGTAATGTTAGGTTGACAGCAAAACTGACCAGAAAGTACAGAGACTTCTCATATACTTCCTCTCCCACACCCACACATATAACCCAATTGTTGTGTGTATGGGTTGGAAAGAGAGAGTACATTGTTGACATTCTGCATCAGATGATAGATTTCTTACAATCAGTGATCCTACATCTATAAATCATTATCACTGACAGTCCATAGCATACATTAGCATTCACTCTTGATGTTGTACACTCTACAGGTTTGACAAATGTGTAATGATATGTATGCACCAGTGTAGTATACAGAATAGTTTCACTACTCTAAAAATACTCTTTGCTCTGCTTATTTATCCATCTCTCCCTCCAATCCTTGGCAAACATTTTTTTTTTTACTTTATTCATAGTTTAGACTTTTCCAGGTTTCATATAGTTGGAATCATGCAGCTTACAGTAAGTCTTGAATTTGAATAGCGTCAGTCCTCTGCCTTTTCCTTCAATATTAAGTTGGTTATTCTGGATTTTTTGCTTTTACATAAACTTTAAAATCAGTTTGTTGGTTTGTTGGTGTCCACAAAATAACATTGGGATTTTGTTTGGGGTTGCATTGAATCTATAAGTCAAGTTTATAAGAACTGACATCTTGGCAATATTGAGTCTTTATATCCAAGATCATAAAATATCTGTGCCTTTATTTACTTATTTGATATATTTCACTATAGTTTTTTTAGTTTTCCTCATATAGATTTTTATGTGTGTGTGTGAGCTAATTTTATAATCATAGCAAACATTGGTTATACATTTAACCACACTAAACATTCTTTTTCTCAGCTGAGCAAAAGGCCCTTGAGCACAAGACTTAATAACATTTTTACACCTTTACTTTTTAGCATATATATGATGTGTACAATTAGTATTTTTCTTTTTAAAATTTTATTTTATTTTAAATTAACAGAAAATAATTCTATATAAATTTTATGTGGTACAATGTGGTGTTGTAATTCATATAGATCTTACACATATTTTGTTATAGTAATACATAAGTATATGATTTTTGGTAGTGCTAACATAGATGACAATGTATTTTTAACTTCAAATGCTGCTTCTTCATTGCTGATATGTAGGAAAGTGACTGATTTTTTATATTAACCTTATATCTTGCAATCTTGTCATAATCACATTAATTTCAAGAATTTCTAATACTAGGTGACTTAATTGAGGGTGATACAAGATAAAGTCAGAGGTAACAGAGGCCAGATTGTGTAGTGCCTTATATAGTCAGGCATTCCTTAATAAGTGAAATGCATTCTTTAAAATTAATCAATAGGATTTTATCATTGTATGAATATCATACACTACCTACACAAACTTAGTATAGACTACTATACACCTAGGTATACAGGCTATTGCTCCCAGGCTGCAAACCTGTACATCATGTTACTGCACTAAATATTACAGGCAATTGTAATACAATGGTATGTATTTGCGTATCTAAACACAGAAAAGGTACAAAAATATGATCTTATGGAATCATCATTGTATACATGGTTCATCTTTGACTAAAGCATTGTTATGCAATACATGACTGTAATTTATACTCTTTTTTTCTTTACTTAGTGTGGCTTGAGGCTTATCAATTTTATTGATCTTTTCAAAGAACCAGCTTTTGGTTTTGTTGATTTTTCTCAGTTGATTTTCTGTTTTCAATTTTATTAATTTCTGCTCTAATTTTTATTATTTATGTTCATGTTTATTTTGGAGTTAATTTGATCTTATTTTTCTAGTTACTTAAGGTAGAAATTCAGATGATTGGATTTAGATTTTTTTCCTTTTTAGTAGACACGTTAAATGATATAAACTTTTAAGCACTGGTTTTACTACATGTCATACACTAATGTTTTGAGACAATGTATTTTCATTTACATTTAATTCAAAATAATTTTTAAAAATTTATCTTGATATTTTTTCTTTGACCAGGTATTATTTAAAAGTGATTTGTTTAGTCTCCAAGTATTTTGGTAGTTTCTAGCTATCATTTTGTTGTTGATTTCCAGTTACACTTTATTCTGGTCTGAGAGCAGTCATTGTGTGATTTCTAGTTCAATGTATTACCGTATGCTTTATGTCCCAGAATGTAGGCTTTCTCGGTGAACATTCCGATAAGTTTGAGACAGCTGTGCAATATTATGTTTTATTTTACATTCACAAATTCATTTTTTGTTGGCTTTGCTCCCTTTATGGTTTCTGACTCTTATCATTTTCTTTCTCCCTGAAGAACTCCTTTTAACATTTATTCAAGGCAGTTATATCAGCAATCAGCTCCCTCAATTTTTGTCTAAAGAAAGTCTGTATTTTTCCTTCATTTTACAGGGTACAATATTCTAGGATGGTGTTTTTGTTATTATTTTAATATTTTAAATATTGCACTCATTCGCTTCTTGCTTGCAGGATATTTGGGGAGGAGTGAATGTAATTATTATATTTATTCCTCTGTTGGTCAGATGTTTTCTTCTTCAGGCTACTCTCAAGATTATTTTCTTTGTCTTTGATTTTCTGCAGTTTGAATATTGTATACCTAAGCTGTTTTGTTTGTTTGTTGTTTGATCATCTATCCTACCTGGTGTTCTGCAAGGTTTCTGGGTCTGTGGTTTTGTCTGACATTGATTAGAAAAAATTTCAGATATTATTGCTTGAAATACTGTTCATTTCTTCCTTCTGTGATATTCTATTACATGTATGTTATACCATCTCTAGTTGTCCAGTGCTTCTTGGATATTTTTAGGTATTTTATTTTCAGGCTTATTTCACTTTTTTTTTTTTTTCAATTTTGGACATTTCTACCTGCATAACTTCAAGCTCACAGATTCTTTTCTAGTAGTGTACAGTCTGATAGGCCTATCAAAGCCATTCTTCATTTCTATTACTATATTTTTGATTTCTAACATTTCCTTTTTTTACTTTATCAGAATTTTCATCTCTCTAGTTGCATTATTCATCTGTAACTTTATGAAATTCCCATCTGTTGAGTGAGGACACGATCAGTGACTTACTTCTAGCAACAGAATATGGTAAAGTTAAAACCTGTGTATGTCATTACATATACATATGATGTATATGTAATTATGTGACCTCACATTGTAACACCAGCATTGCAAGGAGACACATCCCTTTACTGGCTTTAGGAAACAAGCAGCCATGTTGGGAAGGTCCATGTAGCAAGGAACTGAGGGCAGCCTTTAGCCCTTGCTGACAGACAGCAAGAAACTGAGCCCCTCTCAGTCAAAGTCCAATAGCCCACAAAGAACTGAATGCTGCCAACAATTATGCAAGCATGTAAATAAATTATTCCTCACTTGAGCCTCAGAAGGGACCATAACCCTGACTGATAACTAATTAGAGTTTTGTGAGATCCTGATAGCAGAGAATACTCAGACTCCTCATTCATAGAAGCTGCAGGATAATTCATGTATATTGTTTAAGTTTCTAATTTTGTGGCAATATTGTTATACTTTAATGGCTAATAAAATAATGGCTGGAAAAATAAAGCTACCAACTCAACAGAAATTCAGATTAAATTGTATACTTTGGCTTTAGGATCTTAAGGTGTCAGTCCAAATTTGTTTTCAAACAAGACCCGGTATTTTTTGCTGGAAAGAATAATATGGCTATAATAATTTGCCAAGAATTAATAGTCCTTAGCAAAGTACATTGAACAAACTCTTCTATGATCAAATTACATCTTGATTTACTACAGCATATAATGATAAGACACAAAAATCAACACTTCAGTAACTAAGAACTATAGTGTAATTTGCATATAAGCAGCACAAAATATTTTTTACTGTATAAGAGAAAGAAAACTTATTTAAGAAAAATTATGACTAAAAATGGTTTTTCTTGGACAATATAGCAATTTGAGTATTTCATCCTGGGAACTAAAATTATACCATAGAAAATGTCTTGAATAGTTTTGAGATTTTGCTTTTATTCAGTTTATAACTTTTAGTTGTAGTGTTGAATAAGTCCCTTAAATTATCAATTTTGTAACCTCTGAAATATGACTATCTAAATGCTAAGACTTATCCTACATCCATGTTCTCACAATTCTCTGAAATAGGTTGGAAAACTTGGAGAAATGGAAATCATTGGAGTAATATAAAATTCACTCCCCCACACTCAGTGTTGCATCAACCATTCATAAACATTATGACTTGTGTTTAAATTTTATATTTTTCAAGATGGATATACCACTTGTATGATATGTGGAAAGATAAGAATTTATAGTTGCTTTAGAAAAGTGTAGGCTAAATAAGATTATCATTATATTTATTGATTTTTACTAATAATTCTCAAGAGATTTTTTTCTCCACTCTTAGTTTGGTCCATAATTTGCTAAAGGCTTTTTAGGACTGTTTATTTCCATTAGTTTTTTTAAAAACCTGCAAATTATATTACTTCAATAAATTTGAGATGATACATCCAAAGATACAGGAAATATGCTTTTATTTGTATTAGTCTGTTTAACTGATCTCACTTAAAGCTTTTATCTTTTTCAGTGAATTATCATTGTCAATTACAGGTAAATTATTTAGACATTTATAGCAAGCACTATAAACCAATGCTGCACAATTAGGAAGTCACATATATTAAACAGACCCATGAAGCACTCTTGAAAGGTCTGATTCAACTTTCCTTATCATAAGAAAACTTTCCAGTCTCTACAGGCTAGCCTAATAGTCTGAAATAGAATTCTAGAACAACAATTCAAAGAATGTGTACTCGATGGCTGATACTTCACATGCTTATTAGCGTAGCATGAAAGAAAATGATAATACAATAGCATTTCACAGTGTGAAATGTACAAAGTTGGAGAGAGACAGCATGTGTTGTCATCGGTTAATGTGCAAATGTTCACTGCCAGGGTGAGCAACCAGGAGTGAACCATGAAATGACTGCATTCACCCTGAAATGTCAGCAAATCAAGGGGGTGATGAGTAGTAAGCAACTTTTCCTGAGCATGATAAAATACTTACTAGAGCAGCAAAAATAACTTATTTAATATTTATATTTTATTAGGAGAGGAATAACTCTGACTTTGCATACTATGACTTCAGGAAGCACAGGCTGGGCTTAATATGTAAATGCTTATTTTGATGTGTCACCATATGTAGCCCCTTTCCTTTCCAGCTGGCTGGCCTTACTGCCTCTCTTCTTTCCTTTATATCCAACCCAAAGCTCACCAGGAAACTGTTCCTAATTAACTTTATCCATTTTCCTGTTTTACAGATTCATGGACTTTTAGACTATCAGCATTGGAACAGACTTCACAAATAATTTAGTTCAGTATCATTTGCCCCTTCATCTCAATTAAATAACTGTATTTGTGTATACTGTACACTTACACCGATATGCATACAAACACATGTTTCTGATTCTCATGTGTCAGTGTACTCTTCATCAACAATTTACATTTAAAGTTAACTGCAGAAAAGATTTATTTAGTAAATTTTCTTTATATCCTTGGATATTTGAGAAAATCTTATTGACAAATGAATTCAAAGTGTTGATGACCACTTTTGCAATTCTGGGGGGAGAGAATATGTAGGTGATATGGAATACGCCCCAGACTGGATTTACTGAGGTGAATGATGCAAAATGCCAGTAATATAATCAAGAACAATCATATTTAAAAAAATGGTAAGCAGCATAATTGCCTCAAAATCATGAGACATACAGGGTAGAGCCTTAAAAAGAAAATAAATATATTTACATTGCCTTCAAAATTCAAACTACTTCAAATATATTTTCTAACTAGAGATTGGGAAATGTATAACTAATGCTTGAAGAACAACTTTTACCTTTCCAAGCCAAAGTGCTACCTCATGTTATGGTACATAAGGCAGAAATTATGTACATAATGCAGAATGATATGGTGATAATGGCATTAGTAGCAAAAACAGCAGTAATGGTTCTTGTCATTCTATGTAGTAAAGAGTTAACATGCATTATCTCAGGAAAAACACTTTATAGAAGTTACTATTTATTACAGATGAGAAAGGAGAATCACAGGGGGCAAAGCTTGCCTAAAAAAATAAGAATTTGTGGCAGAATTGAAACTTTTTATAGTACACCAATAATGCCACTATAAGAGAGTTCTTAGCTACACTACTCCTCTCTCCTGCCGTTTATTTTTGAAACAGAATCATCAATTAATTAGTTTATTTAGAAAGCAATTTTTGGCCAGACGCGGTGGCTCACACCTGTAAATCCCAGCATTTTGGGAGGCCAAAGCAGGCAGATCGCTTAAGACCAGGGGTACAAGACCTGGCCAACATGGTGAAAGCCCATTTCTACTAAAAATACAAAAATTAGCTGGGTGTGGTGGTGCACGCTTGTAATCCCAGCTACTTGGGAGGCTGAAGCAGGAGGATCACTTGAACTCAGGAGGTGGAGGTTGCAGCAGTGAGCCAGGATCTTGCCACTGCCCTCGAGACTGGGAGACAGAGTAAGACTCCGTCTCAAAAAAAAAAAAAAAATTGCCAAACAATCTCATTCATGGAATTTTTAGAAGGACTAAAGAAAAAGACTCCAGGAGCATTTCCAGGAATGACTACCATAACTCCAAACTGGCCTGACAAAGTTGCTTCTACCATTAGGCAGCCCCAAAATCAGGAAAGCCTCTTGACAGCTGCTAGCCTCACAACTGTTCCACCTTTGCCACAATCGACAACAAGCTGCTGAATTGGAAACTACTGATATGGTCAATAATTCTAGAATTCCACTCCCTCTACCACATTTCACACTATCAAAATAAATGTCTCCAAATGTGGCATCTTTCTCCACGTAACTTAATTTCAAATTTAAGCTTCATGTAGATATGGCTGATTAGCAGAAACTATATAATGAATGTTCCCCTTTGGTGCAATGGCAGCTGGGCTACCCAACTGTGGGACTGTGTACTGTTAATTTCACCATGAGTGAAGAGAAAATTCAGGGAAATCTTCCTAATAATGCAGACAGCCTCTATTTAGAGCTGTCCAATACAATTTCCATGAACTTATTCAATGCCTCATATATATAAAATACCCAATGTAAAGATTCACACCTACAAATTGAATTAAATATATTATCTGTATTTGCCATTTCTGGCAAGGGCTATGCTGGAGACTGGGAATAAAAAGTCACAATAAAATGTGTCCCTAACACCACAGTATTTCACTGAGGTAAATGAAGCTTACCACTAGTTATAATCATTTTCTCTTTTGAGAAAGAGATTACTTAAAATAAAGTGAGGATCTTTTTTGCATATCATTTTTATATGCAGTGTTCTTCTCAATATATATGCACATTAAATACACCCTATTGTAAAATAGGTTCAATGTTAATAGGGTTTATGGGGAATATTAGAAAAAATTGATACTTCTAAACTGGACAATATAAATAATGCACATTCTTAAGCAGAATTTTCTTCATTTATTTTCATATATAGTTGTTTAATATCAGTAAAATATTTTCTATATGCTGTAAGGAAGTCATACTCATTTGGCTTTTATTGACTAATCAATAATAATCATTCTGTAACAATAATAGCTGGACATGTGTTTGGAATTTTTACATCATCAGAACATTAAATTTCAACTTAAGTTGAGGAATAAATAACTTAAATTTTATTATTATTATATGTATATACTACAAAGAAATAAACACTAATAGAGTATAAGTGAACAGGCAAATCTACTCAGCAGACTTGGGTTGCTTAAATCCTACACATTCTGAATAAAGACCTGTCTTCAGGATTGGCCTCTGGCAGGCTCTAACCTCTGTCTTTGGAATATTCTGCCTTATAGGAGCATTTTTTTTTTAAATGTTTGATGCCTTGGGTCACTCTGCTGTAGAGGTTATGCTAATAATATGATTTATGGTGAAGGCCTGTTTTTGCTTGCATAAGGGTTGAGTGGTGGGGCTGGAGGGCTAGAATCTGAACAATTAAGCGATTTAGGTGCTGCATGTGTATGTGACTTATCTTCAATAAAAATATCTGCACAACAAGGCTTGAGCTTTCCCTAGCGACATTACTTCACATGTGTTGTCCCACATCACTGCCAGGACAATTAAACACATCCTATGCAACTCCACTGGGAAGGAAGACCTGGAAACTTGCACCTGATTCCCCCAGACCTTGAGACTATCTCCTTTGCTGATTTTGATCTGTATCCTTTTGCTGCAATAAACCATATCTGTGAGTATAAGAGCTTCTAAATTCTATGATATCAACCAGTGAATCATTAAGCTTAACCATGATGATAGGGACCCTTGACACAGTAAGGTGTGCTAGGCACCACACGACTTCACAGGATAAGCCCCAGTATTTTAAGTGAAAATCATCACACATTTTCTTCAAGAGCACATGACTTTTACATATATGACAATAGCATAATTTTGCAGAGCTGCAGGCATGTTATCTTCCCTTTGGTAATGTAAATGTTATAAGCAGAGGTAGTCTGCCTTCCAGCACTCATCAATATTGTCTTAAAGAATTGGAATATTCATTGCTCATGAAAAGTAAAGCACAGCTGTGTTCTGTAAGTTAGATATTATGGACAAATTGGGCTTTGTAATGGTTTTCTAACTTCATTTTTAGAGGTGAGGATGAACTGTGTTCTCGGAATCTTTCTCTCATTTGAAACTATTCAATAGAGAAAATATTGATCTTGATCCTGCTTTTCTGTAATCTCAGTGGGTGGCTCTTCCTTTGGCTTAGTTTGCAATAATACTCAAGCTGTCTTCTGGATAGAAAATGTCACTGGCTTAGCATCTTACAGGTACAATAATTCTATTGGGATCATTGCTTCACTCTTCTGTTTTCTTAGTTGAATTATTTTGTTTTATGTTGATTTAAGACATTAATTGGTATCATCATGCTATTCCTTGATTTTATTTTATTTGTTGTGATATCAAGAAGTCACTATATTTATCTCATATCTTCATAGTTACTAAGAACTAGATGTATCTGTTACCTTTGAAGTCATGTTCGGTCTAGATACTTTTTGTGTTTGTTCATTTGTTTCCCCTAAGTGTGAAATTGACTACATTTATAAACCAAGATATTCTATTTCTGTTAGTAAATACATAATAGTTTCATATGATAAAACTGAAAAATAATTGATATGGTTGAGATTTTTAGTGTCTTACTTTAGTTTTAACTTTAAAATAGTAGAGAAATGCAAATCAAAACTACACTGAGATACCATCTCACGCCGGTTAGAATGGCGATCATTAAAAAATCTGGAGACAACAGATGCTGGAGAGGATGTGGATAAATAGGAACACTTTTGCACTGTTGGTGGGAGTGTAAATTAGTGCAACCATTGTGGAAGACAGTGTGGCGATTCCTCAAGGACCTAGAAATAGAAATTCCATTTGACCCAGCAATCCCATTACTGGGTATATATCCAAAGGATTACAAATCGTTCTACTATAAGGACACGTGTACACGAATGTTCATTGCAGCACTGTTTACAATAGCAAAGACCTGGAACCAACCCAAATGCCCATCGACGATAGACTGGATAGGGAAAATGTGGCACATATACACCATGGAATATTATGCAGCCATCAGAAACGATGAGTTTGTGTCCTTTGTAGGGACATGGATGAACCTGGAAACCATCATTCTCAGCAAACTGACAGAAGAGCAGAAGATCAAACACCGCATGTTCTCACTCATAGGCGGGTGTTGAACAATGAGAACACATGGACACAGGGAGGGGAGCACTACACACTGGGGTCAGTTGGGGGGAAATAGGGGAGGGAGGGTGGGGGGTGGGAAGCTGGGGAGAGATAGCAAGGGGAGAAATGCCAGATGTAGGTGATGGGGAGGAAGGCAGCAAATCACACTGCCACGTGTGTTCCTATGCAACAATTTTGCATGTTCTTCACATGTACCCCAAAATGTAAAATGCAATAAAATAAATAAATGGGGAAAAAAAAAAGAAATTGGAATACTTGAAATTTCAAATATTGAATATCCACAAAGGGAAAAGAGAAAAAAATTCAATAGTAGTTTAGTGGGATATAAACCCTGCAGGCCTAACTATTTCATTCCATCTGGTTCATGTTTATTTCTGGGGTAGGAACACAAGCTACACACTGAAATGAACCTGATGATTTTCTATAGCTGGCCAACAAGCTGTTGCATCTCAGTCAGTTATAATATTCATATGTTATTCAGTTAGTTTTACTTTGAAATTATTTTCCAGTTTAATGAGATTTAAGGATTTCCTTTGACATGGAGATTTTCTACATGGTTTATGTTTATTGTTATCTTCCTGTCTTTTTTTAAAAGTCCTGCAAAATAAAATTTAAAGAAAAAACTATCACAACATGCTATTTTGTTCTAGTTTTGACTGTAGGCCATATGTATTATTCAAGAAGCATACCAACTAGAACACAAAAGTATGGCACAGAAGTATTTTTATTATGGTCATATAGGATTATCTGAATTTCATTAGCTGCTGTATGTTTGTGCCTGAAAGAAATGCCCTTCACTACCATTGCAAACTTCTAAAATTTCCTTTCTTGAGACCAGGCTAAACTGAGATCTGTGATTTAGTAAAATAGTTGGGAAGTGGTATATTTATATATAACCCAAAATGTTGATGATCTACCAGTTTACTTGCTTTATAAATTTATTTGATCTTCTTTTTGGGCAATATCATTTCATGCCAAAATGTGCCTATTCTGGAAGCAAATTAAATAGATGTGAATGCCAACTTTAGTGCCTTCTATTTAGATTACCCTGGCAAATTATCTTTATCTGTAAAATAGGAACAATGGTATCTGTCTGTCTAGAACTCTTTGAGAATTAAGTTAGATAATGCTGATGAAGTCACTAGAATGTAATAAACAGTCATAAATGTAATTTCTAGGCTTTAAAAACAAAATTGGTCTTTTTAAAGCTCTTTTAGTTGAATAACATTGCTGACTATGATAGACAAAACACTCAAATAGTAATAGCATTTTTTTTTAAAATTTTTGAGTGTGAAAACCAGTTTAAGAAGCTAGTTTAAGATTTAGAAAGAGTGCTAGGATGAATTACCATGACATCTTATGAGTTCGGAAATATTTAATAGCAGTAACACTTATTTGTCATCACTTTGCCATAAAGGATATCCTGTTTGCTTTTGAGTCTTGACTTTTTCCCCTCAAAATTGATACTAGTTTCAAAATCTTAGAATGAAAGAACTGAAAACTACTCATCCCCCAAATCTAAAAGTTATGCTAAACATTTTATCTGAGTTCCATTATTAAACAATTGTTATACCTATCACATCTCCTCTGGACTACTGAAGCTATGTTCTGCCTGCTTCTGGTCCATTTTTTCCGTAGTACTGACAGACAGAGAACATTCTATAGCAAAGTGGAAAAGTATAGATACAGTACCAAGAAACATCCTTAGGGACTAAATACTCACTCTGCCTCATTTAACTTCTCCCTGCCTCAGTTTCCCTATATCTACAAAGTGGATATTATGGTATTTATCTCAGAGAGTTAAGACTTAAATGCAAAGCTCATCGTATATGTTTACATTTTAATTTGGAAAGGATACTAGGTTTCCACCCATGATTCTGAGATCTGAGCAGTTAACAGTTTTTCTCTTCATTAAACCTTATAGATCCGAATCCTCATATGTTAATGCCCAAACTTACTGCAATTTACTCAAACAGTTGTGTTGCTAGTCTATTTCTTTAAATTAATCATATTTCTTATTTTTAATTATTTTTTCTTTGTGCTCCAGTCAGCACTGAGGTATGCGCACCTTATTTTCTCATCAGAAATCGTGGCTACTAAAGACCAACATATCAAAAAATATGGGTAATATATAAAGGCATGCCAACATCACTTGAGGCTATTTCCAAAATGCATTTGCTCCCCTGGAGCCTTTAAAGTATCAAGTGATTTAAGCAGTTCCTAAGCAGCAACAGCTAGGGCAACTGCTAGACTGATTTGTTTCACTTCCATAGATTTGGTCAATAAGGAGACAATTAACATTAATGATTTGTGACATTTTATTACTCTGGCATAATAGGCAGCATGAACTTCACAGTCCCATCAGTTTTCTATGTCCTCTTAGTCCCATGGGCCTGGCACAGAGGCAGGCCCAGGTAGATGTGGCACACACAGTAGATTTGTCACTTCTAAGGGACTCTGAGATTTTGATATCCCATTCTTACATAAGGGATTCTGGCAAAATCTCCTCTCCTCTAGAGTAAGAAATACAGGATAGTACTGGAATGTCCCTCAAAGAAGAGAGAAATGCCTCTAGTTTTTTTTCACTTTAGAAAGTACCCAGATAAACAGCCCAAAATATCTCCAGAAGCCACTATCTTCATGTTTCCAAGGTCATTAAGGCAAACATCTTTGAACACATTTGTCAATATCCCCTGCTCAGAAGACGTGCATAAACATCAGACCCTCAGATAATTAATTCCGAAAGAGGGGGTTATGCACACTATTCACTCTGAGAATCATATAAGTATTCCAATCTGATGATTTTGAATATGATAAAAGTCAAAATAAATTAGAGAAGAGCTACGGTTGAAACATAGGTTTCACACTTGAATCCAAAGTAACACACTCAAAACTTGATTGAATAGTATTTTCTTCTAGATCATTACTTCTGCTATCTGATTTGTATGCATATATACACATATTATGTATTACAACACTGCAATATATATAAGTACATGTCTATTCTAGCTACTATATATGTTGTGTATATATATTAGAATATCATAAACTATTGTTATAAAATTATTTCCTGGAAGTGGGCTTTTTTTTAAAATTCAGTGTAGCATCAAGAGACTTGATTTTTATCTTTCTCCAAAGTTTTCTGTATTAACCATTTGTCTTTTGCTGTCACAGACTGAAGATGTTATCAATGAAGATAGCACTTTCATAGAGTCTCCTTTAAGCTAATAAGTTACACATTTTAGTATCAAAACTCAAAAGTGAGAATGAAAGCCTACTTACAATTTTTCATCAACACATCTTCAGAAGAGTAGATCATTCTATAGGAATATTATGTTGAATTTTGAAACAAGTATTTGATTTTTAATTTATTTATTTTTATTTTTTAATTTTATTTATTTATTTTTTTTTTTGAGACGGAGTTTCACTCTTGTTACCCAGGCTGGAGTGCAATGGCGCGATCTCGGCTCACTGCAACCTCCACCTCCTGGGTTCAGGCAATTCTCCTGCCTCAGCCTCCTGAGTAGCTGGGATTACAGGCATGCACCACCATGCCCAGCTAATTTTTTGTATTTTTAGTAGAGACGGGGTTTCACCATGTTGACCAGGATGGTCTCGATCTCTTGACCTCGTGATCCACCCGCCTCGGCCTCCCAAAGTGCTGGGATTACAGGCTTGAGCCACCGCGTCCAGCCAAATTTATTTTTAATACAATTTCTTTTTTAAAATAAAGATCATTCAAATATATGTATTTAAAACGGTCTTTAGAAATATCTATGTATGTCATGTGTGTACAAATATAACATGATGCTCGCAAAAAAGACACACTTTTGAGTTACACTGTATGAGGCATGAATAAATGGGAAAAATAGAAGGACCTAGTAAAATGCAGGTCCTTTTATTTTTGCTACAACATTGTTTTGATCTAATATGATTACTTGTAGGTCATATGTATAGATTTTCTACATTTAAAAAAATCCAAAAGACAATTTCAAAACAGATAAGAGAGAAAATTAAAAAATGAGATATCAAAAAATAAGGTGCCAATTCATGACAGTAGATGGTGATCTTTCATGGAATTTACTAAACTGCCTTAATTCATAAGAGTCAATAATGCAGTAGATAATTATTCCCCAAATTCCAGGGAAATCAGTCCTGCATTGGAGTAAAGCTGCTGATAGAGAATGGATAGTAAGTGTATGAATTATACAACTTTACCTGCTACAGCCACTTTTGACTTAATCTTTTGCATATTTTTTGGTGATACAACAATAATAGCTTTTTACACTATTTCAGGCACTAGGATAAGAGCTTTACATAAATTAAGCCTATGGATAGCTGCTATTTTATTGATGATAGCATCATTAAATTCCACTAGACTATATGTAAGCTTCATGTGAGCAGAAATCATTTGTTCAATTCATATTCAGTATTATGGTACTCAGCAAAGAACAGATGCTAATATTTTTTAACAAATGCATATGCAAATACTTATTTTTAATGTAAAGTATTTGCATTAAAATACTTTACATTAAAAATAAGTATTTGCATATGCATTTGTTAAAAGTAATTATTATGAAACTGTAAATGAGTAATTTGGTCAGAGCTGTCACTGACAAAATTACTCATTTACAGTTTCATAATAATAAAATGTTGTAATTAGTTCTCTAGCCCTAGTCTGTTTGGCAGCTCCAAAGTTCAGCCTTATAGGTACAATTCTAAGGAATCAAACGTTGAGAATCAAAGCAAACTTTGAGATTGCGATGTACTGTATTTTCTTTCCCTTCTACATCAGTAAGAGTAAAAATGAGAGTAACCCTTCTTTGAGTTTCTGGGACCTTGGAGATTGCATTTATCTCATTGATCTCAGAAGGATGATTTAAATTCAACATCTCCACTTGGTTGAAGATATTATGCTAGGGGGATAAATTTGTGCCTATATTTTTTTTTTGTCTTGGAGAATAAAACTAATATGTTAATTGCCAGTGATCATGTAAAAATCATCGAAATATTCTTGTCCCTAACACCCCCACTAAAAGAAAAGAGGGAGAGAGAGAGAGAAGAGGAGGAGGTAAGGAAGGAAGGAAGGGAGGAAGGGAGGGAAGGAGGGTAAGATGTTTTATCCTAGTAGTTCTATCCAGAAGTTACCTGCAGCTTAAATGTATATTTTCATTTCACAACGGAATCTTTCTTTCTTTACCTTCTCAGTACAATGCCTGTCTGGTTGAATTTATGACCACTGAACTGCATTTTGCTTTATTCTTCTAAAAGTGGTTTAAAAGTGTTCTGGAACTCTCTAAACAATAAAACCTAACAAGAGTGATGTCTCCTAAACAATAACTCATTTTTTAAATGGTCAATAAATACAGACAAGGCAGGTCCCCAAAGTTGTCTTTGTAACTTACTAGTGAGAACAAGGATTAGGAAGAAAAGCCCATGTGGACTTGTTGCATAGTGACAGTTATATGGATCCCTTCCAGGGTAGCACTGAACCCCAAGTCAGTTCACTGTAGGTCATTCGGCACACTGTAGTTGGAAAACACCTGGAAACAATGGCTCTTGTCTTTTAGACCAGTTTATCTTCAGAAGTTCCAGTAGGTGAGATTGGAAAAGAATGGGAGATTCTATTAATTATGAAGCTAATTTGGCTTCTGCTTAATCCTAGTTACCAGATCCGGTGTGACAGATGGTGACTATATAATTAGTCGTCTGAATCAGAACAATTTAAAAGTAAAAGATAATGCCACTAATAATTACAATGAAGGAACTTGCTCAAAGAAGGGATCTCTCATGCAGACTGGGACCTATGTTAAACCTAAACATGACAAATTTGGAGAGTTCTTATATATCTTTGGACCCTATATGAATAACATGGATCATATACTCTTAATCCTTATTATCAAACACATAATAACATTTGCATAATCTATACCATATTATGATCACACCTACATTTTTTGAAACCTAATAATTCCTGATAAGTATTACAAACTTTTTTGTCTGTCTTTCTGCCTTTCTTTGATTGTTTTGCAGTCTTTAAATTTACTCACTGCTATAACATTGATTATATGTATGTAATCAATACATCTTATAAATGTTATATCTTTGAATATATTGACAACAATTAGTTCAGAAATTCAACTTTATTTTGTAAAAAAATTAAAATGTAGCAAATTTAATTTTTAAAATATTAAACTGAATTTAGATTTTGCTATTTATTTTCTCTCATCTGATGATCTCAAAAAGGAAAGTAAGTTTTCCTTTTTAAACATACACACACATAAATGCACATACAACAAACAAAAGCTTCATGTTATACACCATTTATTGTTACCTCCCTGAGTCACAAATTTGTGACTATATTAAAGCTTCATTTTCCTGGAGATTGAAAACTATAAGTTCACAGCCTTTGATATAGAAAAGTGATTAAATAACCTTGAGCCCAACAAAAGTACCTGCCTCCCCAAAAGTTGTATCTTAATAACTATATCCAGATTTTACATATAACTTAAATGTGCTATTCATGGCCCATTAAAGAGTTTAAACAGATGATGACCATAAATCAGAATCAATAGGATAGTGCAAAACAAATATTAATTTCTCACTGGATTGTGTTTTGGAGTTATTTTGATAGTGGCTGCAACACCTTTTAATTGGGCTCTTCTCTCCTTTCCTGCCCTCCACTTCTACCCCCACTGCTTGACCCTGGCTTTGTTTTTGCCACTGCTTCTGGTCAAGCCCAAAGGTCTCATTCTTTGCTTGATTCTTGCGGTTGAGGCTTGGGAGAACATTTAATTACTCCATCTTCTGTCTGCCTATTCTGAAACTAACATGTGTCAGTGTTTATAAGGCCTCGGGAAGAGGTTAATTTGTGTCTTTTATGAAACTTTCATAAAGTTAAATATTTACTGCAAATTGTGAAGAGCATAAGAGATGAGATTTTATCCATAATTATGTTTAAATAAGTTCTTATAATAAATATTTGAATGGGTTAAAAATCTTATAATTTTTCAGGGCTGAAGCAGCCCACTCTATCTTTAATATGCATAGCTTTTCTTTAATCAAAGATATTAACTAATTTTGTATACAGCATTCTATTCTCTATATTTGAGTTTCACATTAGATTATATTTGCTTTTAGGTCATTTTAATATCAGGCAATATGGCACATATTTGTTTTATCTTATTTAGTATTCACAACAATCCTATAGAGTGACTACTGATTATCTTCATTTTGCAAATAAGGGAGCTCTAGGGAAACATGACTAATAAGTGAAGGGCCATACCCAGGTATTCCTTATTTTTCAACCTCCAAAATTCCCTACATATATGAATAATTGCATTCAGCCATAATTCTCTACTAACAGAAATATAAGATTCAACTTCTAGTATTGTATGTTTAATTGGACCCCTTACACGCATGTAGGGCAACCATGATTTTCAGCTTACTTCACGCTTGACTTTATACTTCTGAGATCCCTAAATACCATCTCATTTTATATTGAATAAGTTGGATTCAGTGAAATCAGTGAATGTAAATTATTACAGTATTAATAAGTGAGTCATTTTTGGTAAATTGCAGCTGTTTCCTCAAAATCTCTATAAATGCCATTTCCTAAATTGGCAACAAGCAAAGCAGTTTTATTTTCATCTTGATGTCAAGGTACAATGTGAGCTATAATGGTTCTTGTGGATGCTGGTAATTACTTAATATACTTTAAATTCTATTTAACTTGGTATTTCAAAATTCATTCTGATAACAGGTAAGGTGTGGAGTAAGAAAAAAACAAAAATAAAATAAAGCAGGTTTTTAGGAGTTACAATAAGGATAATATTGCAAACAAAATGTTTAAATTTCATATGATAGTCATGACAAAAGGCTGCATAAAGAAATCATAAAACACTCAAAGGGTTCAACTCCCTTGCTGTATGTAGCTTAAATTGCAGCATTAAAGATTTGCTTAACATAATTAACAAGAGAGAGACCTATGGGAAAGATAGTGATAATTTCTGACTCTTTTCTCTTCACAGAGATTATACATGCATTAGCATTCATTTCTACTTGTCACTAAGTGAAAACCTCATTCTCTGTTTTCTCTCCCAATGACAGATGGTATGAGGAAGAGAGAAAGGAAAATACTAGTAGATTATTCTTTGAATTATAATTTATTAAATTTCAGAAAGAGAAATCCAAACTAACTGAAATCAAAGAGGATAGGATTGTCTTTAGGGTAAAGACAGGCCTCATAGAAATTTTTAAAAATTCTGAGCATTCTGACATTACAAAGGGAACAAATTTCATCACTCAGTACAGCTGGGGAGCAGGTTATTAGCCGGTGCACTAATATTGGGCTGTTAACATCAATCATTAATACCCAATGTGTATTTTTTATGTTACTCTGACTGACCACCTCTTCATATGCTTTCTGATTCATAAGCCAGAGAACAAACATCTTTTTTTTCTAAGCAGGTAATATATTGGAAATCCAGAGATGTCTAGTTGAACATACAGGATCACATAATACAGCTGGCCAGGTCCAAGGGTTGTAAGGAGGGTGGAACATGCTAAGTTAAAATGGGAATAACTGACATACCAATTCCTTTTCAAACATGTTTTTGCAGAATTTGTATTAGGACAGTTAATCTATTCTTGATTATATTTCTTATCACAAGTCATACAATTCACTTCTTTTGCATTAGAATGAAAGAAAAGTGCAAAGAATTCTGTATCTCTGTTTTAAATTATCTAGAGCTCAGTCTTTAAAATTCATCAACAGTTTTCTTAATCCTCCAAGAATCATCGCTCCTGTTTTCTCTTTCAGAAATTCATGAAATGCTGAAGATGTTCATCCCCTAGAGTTATCAATGATTCTACAAACCATTATATATGTGCCTTCACCAGATATGGCTTAATGGTTTTTAGGCTCCTTTGGGTTAAGTGTGCCCATTACATTTTTCTATTCTTATTTAGAAGTCCTAAATTCTATTTTTTTTTCTGTCTCCTACCATCACAAAATACTTCAGCATCTCAATCCTGTTTCCCTGTGTTTTTTGGTGTTTTAACTTCTCACTAATTCTATGTGACTTGTACTTATTTCAAATGTGTGTCCCATAAGCAATGATATGGATGATAACAATATATAGGCTTTGAAATATTATTTTATTCTTACTTAGGAGTAATGTCCTGAAAAATAACAAAAACTAATAATTTAGAAATAAAAAATGAAGTTTCTATAAAATGTATGCTTTAACACAAAAATTATTGAACACAAATTAGAGAAGTTTATTGGTGTTCTATGATGCTAGAAGAGTGATTTAATCCAAAAGACTTGAGACGGTATTTAACAAAAAACAAAGAACAAAACACAGCATTACCCATTGTGCTGTCCATTCAGTAAGTTTCATCCAGTTTATCTAATAGAATCAGAGGCAGAGCTCTCAGTCAATCTGAAACAATGGGGGCTTTTGCATTTCCATGACCTCTCAGCATAAGAATCAACTGGAAAAATGATAGACACATTTAATATGGAGACATCAGGCCACAATCTCAGAGATCCTGAATCAGTAGGAATTTGTACTTTTAAACAATACTCCAGTGTTTTGGAAATTACTGAACCTATGAAATTATGGCTGACATTTAGATTAAAGGAGATCTGATAACTAATAACAGATTCCAAAACTTATTGACCATGGGAAAAATAACATACTTAACCATTTAAAGCCTCAATTTCCTCATCTATAAAATTGATATTTATAATAATGCATGTAAAATAATTAATTTCAGGTCTTGTACATATGTTTCCCAAAACACAATAGTAAATAAATTTTAATAGTATAGTCCTCCTAATCATCAATAATAACTGGTCCATTAGCTTTGTTTGTTTGGAAAAATTACAGAAAATTTCTGAGTCTCAGTCTTTTACCTATAAATGATAATCAAAAACAACCTACTTCACATAGACATGAGTCTAATATGTAAAATAGTACATGACTTAAAGCACCTAACATATTACCTGTATAACGTTGGTTTTCAAATTGTAATAAGCATTATTTTTAATTTCACTGAATGAAAAGTATTATTCTACTAATGCCTGAGAAACTGGTAACTCATTAAAATCAGTTACTAAGAGAGAGGAGTGTAGCTCTTCTATACGTTATTTTACAATAACATGGGCCCACACAGGTGCTACCAGTTCTCTTCCCAACCTGTATCATTACTGAATGCAGGTATCTGTCCAAAATTCATATGGTAAAAACTAATCACCAAGGAATTGGTTTTAGAAGGTGGGGCTTTTTGGAAAGTGATTAGGTCATGAGGGCTCTAGTCACATGAATGGGATTAATGACTTTATAGATAAGGTGTGAGGGAGCTGCTTGTTCCTTTTTCTCTTTTCCCCTTTCATCCCTTTTGCCATGTGAAGACACAGTGTTCAGGTGCCATCTTTGAGGCAGATAGTGAGGCAGGATAGGTAGCCAAGGAAGTAACCATGTCCTCAGATGCAACAACTATGGCCATTGCACTAACACAATAAGCTCCAGCATATGCACTGTAGTCAAGTTCATTCAAGCAAAGTGATCTTCAGTAGGAAATTTCCCAAGTAGAGAACATGTGCATTTTGACTTTACTTGTCCTTAGACTGACACTTTGCTCATTATAATAATAAAAACACGCTATTTTGGACATTTAAGGTGATAATGAGATATTCGAGGTATGAACAAGCATATACAGCTGCTATGCATGTGCACCCAGACGACCAACCGTAACATGATTACTAGTAACACCTGCTCCCACTTCCTTATGAATAATCATGTAAAACTCCCGTAAAGGGAGTCTCCTTAGTGCCAGTCTTTGCTGTCTCATCCTTAGCACAGCCCATCCTGAATCTTGTTCTCTCAGGGTGTACTGTCTAGTCTGCACCTAACTTTCAGAGTATTACTTCTCCTTTGCAATATATTGCTCTTAAGCTTCATCTTCTTTGTTGCATGTCTCTTGTTTAAAGTATTTTAAACTGAGAAGATAAGAATCAAGATTTCACAACAGCTGTCAAAAAGAGCAGGCCTTCATGAGACTTCAAATCTAATGGCACCTTGATTTTGGACTTCCCAGGCTCTAGAACTATGAGAAAATAAATTTCTATTGTTTATTAATTATATTAAATGTATACATAATTTCTATTAATTACAAATTGTTGCAGTAGCACTAACAAATTAAATAATTACCAAGCAGAGAGAAAAATACCTCTTACTTTCCCATACATATTAAACAGAAAATCTTCTAAAACGCTGACTGCTAAATAACATTGCCAATTTCACAAATAAAAACCTATGTTACTTAATAAAACTTAAATTTCAGATAAACAAAAGATACCTTTTTAGTATTTTATGATTAATAGGCCTCATGCATATTTTACATAGATATATCCCACAAAATATTTGGGAAATACATGTACAAAGTAAAACATTTCCCAATATTTTACTATGTACATAGTAAAATATTTCCAGTATTTGGGAATATTGGGAAACACATGTACATAGTAAACTACTTTTACTAAAATTATTCATTGCTTATCTAAAATTCAGACATTTCTTTTGGTAAAAAATTGTACTTTATGTTCTGGGGTACATGTGCAGATCATGCAGGATTATTGAATAGGTACACACATGGCAGTGTGGTTTGCTGCCTACATCCCCCTGTCACCTACATCTGGCATTTCTCTCCATTTTATCCCTCCCCAACCTCCCCACCTCCTCACTGTCCCTTCCCTGCCCCCCCAACAGACCCCAGTGTGTGATGCTCCCTTCCCTGTGTCCATGTGTACTCATTGTTCAACACCTGCCTATGAGTGAGAACATGCAGTGTTTGATTTTCTGTTCTTGTGTCAGTTTGCTGAGAATGATGGTTTCCAGATTCATACATGTCCCTATAAAGGACATGGTCTCATCATTTTTTAGAGCTGCATAGTATTCCATGGTATATATGTGCCACATTTTCCTTGTCCAGTCTATAGACATTTCTAAATGTCCTGTTTTGTTTTGTTGTTTGGCAATCCTACTCTTAAGGAAAATACTAGATATTTATCTTAAACTGTTTCTTTACCTGGATAAAAATGTTCATCAAAGTTGAACCCACAGGCTAGATAATTCCCTCTTCCATAAAGATATGTGGTTGAGCCTGACTGTGGGTAGCCTCAGAATGAATTTTCTGACTCTTGATCACAAAGATTGAGAAACTTGGGCAGTAAATAATTATCTATTTGACTAACCTGTAATTTTCCTCAGTTGGCTAGACAATGTCAGTTATTTTAAGTCATTTCTGCATACTCTTTTTTCTCCTTAAGCTTTTCAGAATTTTTGCCTTCTTCAGAAAATAGAAGATATCCATAATGTGTTTCTTATTGCTACTTTGCTGAGTGTCCCTGGGGACCCATCTGTCTGAAAAAGCTTTCCTGTCAGCAGTAGGATGTAAAGGGTGACTGCCAACCCGAGAAAGACATCACCACTATTCTTGACATGGTGCTTTCTCTTATTTCTCAACTTTTATTTCAAAACCAATATGAAAATAGAAAGCTAAGTTTTATAAGTAACACATAATAAAATATTGTCTGGGACTGATCAAGAGGAAAAATTTCACGTTTATACATTCCAAGATCAATAGATCTAGAAGCTACATCAAAAGTTGGGCTAAACAACAACAAACCAAACTACTAGTATAGTGGATTATGCAGGATCATGGTAGTGGAAGTGCCACCACTCGCTATCACTCCTAGTGACCACTAGCAAAACTTTTGGTGTCTGTTCTGATGACATTATGGTCTGTTGACCTAGAGGTCTTAGTTCCAGAGGGAGGAATGCTGCCACTAGGAGACACAGCAATGATTCTGTTGAACTGGAATTTAAGATGGCCACGTGGCAACTTTGGGCTCCTCCTATCTCTACCTCAACAAGCTCAGAAGAGAATTACAGTGTTGGCT
Source organism: Sapajus apella (assembly GCF_009761245.1). Lineage (NCBI taxonomy): Eukaryota > Metazoa > Chordata > Mammalia > Primates > Cebidae > Sapajus > Sapajus apella. Next base: position 13,240,964 of record NW_022436976.1, on the reverse strand, counting down.
TGGGTGATCCACTCAGACTATCAAGATGAAATTAGTCTACTACTCCATAATAGGGGTAAGGAAGAGTATGTGTGCAATACAGGAGATCCCTTAGGGCATCGCTTAGTATTACTATGCCCTGTGATTAAAGTCAATGAAAAATTACAAAAACCCAATCCAGGCAGGATTACAAATGGCCCAGGCCCTTCAGGAATGAAGGTTTGGGTCACTACACTAGGTAAAATTCATGGCCTGCTGAGGTGCTTGCTGAGGGTATAGGGAATGTAGAATGGGTAGTAGAAGAAGGTATTCATTAATGCCTCTGTGACCAGAGGCAGAAATGAGGAATGTTCTTAGTATAAGTATATACATGTACAAACATGTTCCTGTTTTGTTAAGAACATGCTTGTGCATGTATATACTTATACTAAGAATATATCTTCATTTTATTTCCTTTCTTTTTGCATTGTCATGAGACATAAGATCTACTGACTTCACATTAGCATTTAACTGTTGTTCACTTTATGTAATAGCATTTAGGTTAAGGATTGGTGTGCTTACAGTATGCACAAAGAATAGCTTTATTTTGTCAGGTGGAATTATGACCTTATCATTGTTTTTATTTGGAGATTATGTATGATTTCAGGAGATGCGCATGTGTTCAGGTTGACAACAGGTGGACTTGTGATGGTTAATAGTAAGTGTCAACTTGGTTGGACTGAAAGATGCAAAGTATCTTTGTTTCTGGATGTATTTAGGTGTTGCCAGAAGAGATTGATATTTGAGTCAGTGGACTGGGAGAGGAAGACCTACCCTTGGGAAGGCTCATTCACAATGTGGGTGGGCACCATCCAATCAGCTGCCAGCCTGCCCAGAAAAAGCAGGTGGAAGAAGGTGGAAGAAGCTGACCTGTTGACTCTTCCAGCTTTCATCTTTTTTCTGTTCTAAATGCTTTCTGTCCGTGAGTGTCAGACTCCGAGTTCTTCAGATTTTGGACTCTTCAGCTTATACCAGTGGTTTCCCAGGAGCTCTCAGGCCTTTGGCCACAGATTGAAGGATGCACTGTCTGCTTCCCTACTTTTGAGGTTTAGGGACTGGTTTCCTTGCTCCTCAGCTTGCAGATGGCCTATCATGGGACTTCACCTAGTGATCGTGTGAGTGAATTCTCCTTAATAGACTCCCTTTCATATATACATATATCCTATTAGTTCTGTCCCTCTAGAGAACCTTAACTAATACAATGGACTACCTGTGAAACAGGAGATTCTTGTTGTAGTCCATACTGTACTGAGGGATTCTGGCAAATAATGAGGGTTTCAAATGCATTTCCCTTCTTTATAATTATATGCCAATATATCTACTGAGAGATAGAAATATTTTAAAAATAATGATATACTTCATACTAATCTAGTTTTTATTTTAAATATTCCATGATATAGTTTCAAAATAACTTGAATGCATGTTTTAAAAATGACCACTCTGAAGTCTGTGTAGCCAAATAACATCAAATAAGCTGAGAGTAAACCATTCTGCAGCGATTGGGAGCACAGTGTTGGAAAACTATGGGCATGCTCACTCTCTTATTAGAGTCTCCCAGCTCTGAGACGGTGCAGTGATTTGTCTCTTACAGGCTCTTAATGAACCTTTGTTCATTTCCCTTCTAGTGTGTGTCATACAGGGCAGGTATGGTGGACTGACCACATTGTAAGCTTCTGGAAGGCAAAATGCATCTCTAAATAAGAATGGTAAAGTAGCACTGCTATTGACTGCTTTTGTGATGGACACTCTACTGAGTTCTTTCTAAACATCATTTCTTTTAATCATCATCACAGTATTATAAGTTAGATATACTTATCCCAGTTTAAGCAGTTTGTTCAGGGTAATCTAGATACTAGATATTTTGAATTAAATTCAAATTGTATACATTCAAAGCTTCTGATAATATAAAGTTGTGTGTGTCACATAACCCTTTTGTTCAGGGTGTGCTATAGTGAGTAACTTGGCATAAAAAGATTACTTAAAAAAATAACTAATGCCAAAGTTACATATTCATGGCCCTGATTTTACTTCTGCTTCTTCCTTTTTAATTATTTGATACTCAAAAAATAAGAAATGCATTCATTCTATTGCAATACATAGTACATATTATAAAATTTTCTAATAATCTGAATAGAAGTAACAAAAATTATGTACCAAAAATCTATAGTTGCTAGAATAAATGGAATATTTACATAAAGAGGAAATGGAATCTTTTTTCATTCAGGCTTCAAGGATTTAGACTTCTCTCAGAACTCCAAAAATTATCATGTTTATAAAGAAATAATATTTTGGGCAGCTATTCACAACATGCCCTCAAGGCAGAATCATTATTATACTTACGCCACACAATAAATATATATGTGTGGATACATACATAAAATCTACACACACACACACACACACACACGGAGAGAGATGATTAAATATTATGTATGAGGAAGTCAGAGTGAAGAAAAAATAGCAGAGCAAATGCAATTGTAAAATCACAGAATAAGCTTTAAAACATGGATGTGATATGCATCTAAGTTGTATTTGGGATTTGACACAACCTAGATAATGAAGATAAAAGTTATACTTATTAAAAAGTGGAGTATCTGTACAGCTAGGTGCCTATTTTTTAAATGAAAAAATATGTCAAACGTCAGAGTTCCTTTTCCTAATATAAATAAATAAATAAGTCCTCGAGTACAGTGCATGCAAATCCTCATTGAATTATTTTATTCCTATTCTTACATCTTCTTATGTTTCTAGTTTATTACATGGAATCAATGTAAGGGAAAGAGGTAAAATGATTCAATATGATAACTTTTATGAATAATACTTTCTAAGGCATTACGTTCAACTTTCAGTGATTTGAAAAAAACATATGCATCAAAGTATTCCAGAAACATTATTAGTGAAACTTAAGGAAAGCTTGGAAATATCATTACTCTTACATTAAGCTGTCTAATACGTAATTTATTTCTGAGTTTTTCCTACTGGCATTTGCTTGCTGGCATTGAAATTCTTGTCAATCATCAGTAAGAACTTTTTTCCCATGTAATAAGGCCAATGTCTGCAATAAAACATTACAAAAGGACAAAAATATACCCTTTAATGATTCCATATGATTATGCTGATCATTTAATCACATATTTTTCTTAATTTATTTTAAATCTTAATCTTAGAAGAGGAGCTTTCGACTCAAATTAATTGTGTTTTTCCTCAGCAGTTTTTATTTTAAAAGTAGTAGTTTATCTAATTGTTAAGTTGTGTGTTCTATTTCTTTTTTTTTTTTTTTTTTTTTTTTTTTTTTTTTTTTTTTTTTTGAGACGGAGTTTCGCTCTTGCTACCCAGGCTGGAGTGCAATGGCGCGATCTCGGCTCATCGCAACCTCCGTCTCCTGGGTTCAGGCAATTCTCCTGCCTTAGCCTCCTGAGTCGCTGGGATTACAGGCACACGCCACCATGCCCAGCTAATTTTTTGTATTTTTAGTAGAGACGGGGTTTCACCATGTTGACCAGGATGGTCTTGATCTCTTGACCTCGTGATCCACCCTCCTCGGCCTCCCAAAGTGCTGGGATTACAGGCTTGAGCCACCGCGCCCGGCCTGTTCTATTTCTTAATTAAAGACACTGCCATATTTACAAGTTTTTACTTCTGAACAATTTTTATTTAAATATTAGCTGGCCTTCACACATATGATACTGCTTGACTCTCCTGCCCAGCTTTATTACAAATTACTATGATATTGCTTCTGAGGAACTCAGAGATAGTTTCCAATAGCCCTTCCACAATAGGACATCACAAAAAGGGAATGTCTATGTCCTTCATTCTGATGATTCACTATCAGACAGCAGTATTCAGTTTCCAGAATACTCTGACCCTTACTTCATTCAGTTTGGAGTTATCATCATCTTCCAGAAAAAAAAATCTATCCATTTTAAATGGAAGTACATTTTCTCATTTAGACATCCTCCCCAAAGGCATAAAAAGTAATTTTCTACTCTTGAAACTTCTGTGCTTAACATTTTATTTTGTCTGATCTTATGAAGCACAATACAAGTAGATTTCACTAGAGTTGTATGCAATAGAAAGCATTGAGAACAATAAGAATGCTCTTTCATTTAATAAGCACCAAACTGAAACTAACATCATATTCAAAATGATTCTAAAAAAATGAGAGATTTCACCATAGTGAATACAATTTTATGTATACAATGTGTTTCAATAAGTGTTTACTGTAATATAATATGTATTCTTTAGTTTACAAGGAAACTTGAAGCACATTTGATTTTCACAGAAACATTATATAACTTAAATGCAGATACATTATTATATCTACTTTAGCGATGAGAAAAGTAAAATTCAGAGATCTTAATCTCTGAATTAGTTCTAGGACAAATAGATGATTCTAGGCCAAACAGCCAATTAGAGTCGAGTCATGACGCTGTGAAAGGCATTACGTATCCAACTCTGGTGCTTCTCCCAGTATTCTATTCTCTGCACAAGACATGTGCAACAACCTATCGCTAAATATATAGCTAATATGTGAACCATGACCTTGAGGAGTTAAAACTCCATAGACGTAAAATATAGTGAGTCCAAGAGTTAGAAATTAGGGAAAATGGGATAAATATTTATTTTGCTTACTTGCTTACCTACTGGTTATTGTCTCTATTCAACTACTAGGATATAAATTTCATAAGGGCAGGGATCTTAATCTGTTTTCTTTTCTTTTTTTTTTTTTTTCTTTAAGGCTATATCCAGAAAATCTAAAACGATGGCTACCAGTCATTCAACAAGCAGTTTTAAATGAATGAATACAAGATAAGAGTGAAATATTATTGAAGAGATGAGGAAGCACTGAAGTAGGGTGATGTCTTTCCAGCAAAACTTATGGCCAACTTTACATCTGGACCCTAGTTATATCTATAACCTTACCTCCCACCATGCTCCTGCCTCCTCACTGTTTCATCTCCTTTGGCATACATTGTCCAACCAATTAAAAGTAACCAAGCAAGCTCTCCAACACATCCTAGTCCTTTCTACTACCTATTAATTAATTAATAATTATGATTTTGTATTGCTGATTCTGGTTGTTGTTCCCTCATATCTAAGGAATAATCTCAATGATAGCAGGTATCCTGCTTTTCTAACCTAACATTTATCCCCAGGGCTTAGAAAAACCAGATACATAAGAGTTTGATATTTGATTACTGAAGAAATGAATATAGAAGTAGGGTGAGAAATTGAAGATTAGGTGAGTAGGACATTAATAGCTAATCAGATCAATGAGATTCTTTTTAGAAATTCAATTTGAGAAACATTGAGAAAATCTAATTGTTAGAAAACTGGCACAAAAGGAAGTTTTGTTTTGGAGACCCCCTTAAGGAACAATGAACTGCACCTTCCGAAATGCAAAGGTAAGTCTTATCTCTAGAGTTTCGTGGGCCCTACCTGACTTTCTAGGTCTAGTTTTCATGAAATCCAACAAGGTATTTGTTTCTGTTTCATCTCTGGAGTTATGAATTTGTATCCCCTAATGTGATGTCTGTTTTTACGTCATACCTTTATAGCTTAGTGTAGTCTGAATAAAATCTGTCACCTACAAACATAAGAGCACAATGCAAAGATCAATCAGATCTCTTCAGGCCCCTCTCAAAACAGATCTTTTGTTTTCTTATTAGTGGGCTATTTTTCTGTGACACTTATTATAAACAATTCAGAATTGGAGTCCACTTTCCACATCATTTTATCCATGTAGACCATATTCAGTCAGGGAAGATATTAGAAACATCACTCTTCTATCTTCTACCAGCCTCACTTGTCTTAGGAGTTTCTAAAAATAGGAAGATCTCAGGGAGCATTGCTATCCATCAATGCATAATTAGAAGGACACTGAAAGAATTACCTAATCAACCGTATTTCCATGATATGCCCTCCCCTGTTATTCTTTAAATGTCTATTTTGAAAAGCCCTCTAGTTTCTTAAGGTATTAAAATATATTTGTCAATCTGTGGAATTTTCAATGTCAGAAATTGTAATAATAAAAAAGAGTATTATTGAGAAAGATGCAAAAGAAGAAAAACTGGTCTAAAATAAGTGACGGCTTTTAAAAACGTAAGTATTGGTACTTTTATCTTCTTCCCCCGTCAAACTTGCTACCATTGTTTTACATTCTATTTGAATACTATTTCACATCTTGCTTTTTTTTTTTTTTTGGTCCCATCTGCAGAAATGTTTCATCATGGGCTTCACTGATTGATCTATAAATAGAAAGGTTATACACATATACCTCCTAAAGAATAATGCTCTCCTAGTTGTCCTTCAAGTACTTGTCAAGCTGCTTACTGTTTTGTCACAACCCACTTTCCCTTTTCCAGCAAAAAAATTAGAAGAAAAAAAATGTAGACAGAAAAAAATCCAGAGGTTACCCAGACTGATCATCTCATTTTCCAGATGAAAAAACTAAAACACTGAGAGATGACATGACTTCATAAGGATCACTGAGACAGTCCCCGACCTATGTGAAATCAACCAGCCATTTGTGAGAGTAAGTAATCCAGGCAACCAAAACCTTATAACTTTTGTGAAGGTATTATAGTGCAGTATTTGCTGTGGGACCTGTGGTAAAGATTTGCTAATTTTAATTATAACAGTATGTGAAGGGTACACATTACATTCTAAGTGTCATTTCACTTAAAACAGCATTCATCTTGACCTTTGTCTCATTGTGTGAATTATGCAAAGACTTTATACATTTGTTCTTTAAAAAATTTTTGTCTTTATTTTTTATTCATTTTTTTATTCATTTTTATTTTATTAATTTTTATTCATTTTTTTATTAGACTTTAAGTTCTGGGGTACATGTGTAGAATGTGCAGGATTGCTATACATTAGTATACACGTGCCATAGTGGTTTGCTGCATCCATCACCCTGTCATCTATATTACGTATTTCTCCTAATGCTGTCCATCCCCATCCCCCCACCTCCCTGCTATCCTTCCCCTAACCCCTCCATCCCACAACAGGCCCCTGGTATGTGATGTTCCTCTCCCGGTGTCCATGCATTCTCAAAATTTTGTTAGTTTTTTATGTCCTAGTTTCCAGTCCTTTCCAAGCAAATTTATAAGTAAAACAAGATCCTGATTATACTCTTGGCCAATATGGGTAACAGTGCGGTTCTGTGATGCCAATATAGATAATAGTGCGGTTCTGTGATTACATTTCTTTAAACATCTGTATTATGTATGTTCTTTGGAGCCAATCCATTTTATCAGTTAATTATGTAATTAGGGCATTTTTTATAACATATTATGCACTTCTTAAAATGGGATGGCTTCTTCAAAGCCATTCTGGTCTATCATATAATTAAGTAATTAAGCTTGATGCTCAATAAAGAAAATACCCTTTGAATAATTAGTAAAAAAGAGAGAACATAAGCAGAGTGCAATATGTTTTCTTTCACAAATTCGTTACTGAAAACATAATGTATCATGATAATACACATCCCTGATTACCATAATATGAAAATGATGGAACAGTATTTTTTACTATAATGAAAACATCAAGAACAATTTACTCATATATAAATAAAATTTCAACATAGCAAAATCCAGACTCATTTGATTACTAAGTAAACAAAGGTGGGTTGCTATTAAGATAGTATAAAATATGCTTATACTTTAAAAATAAACTAAACAAATGGTAAAATTTACTCAGAAAGAGATTATAATCCTAATGTCATCATGTTTTCTTTCTAGGCCTCGTATTTTATTTTAAATAATAAATTTATTTTAGGTGCAACAAATAGACTAATTATATTTTAAGACTATTCAAAAATTATATTATTTTAAAATAAATGAGTTTATAAGAAAATGAAGAAAATAACATAAAATAGTTTGTAAAGAATATCACCACAATTTTGTTTGAGCCTCAATTAGAATTAATTTTACAAATTATTAGAAAACAGTTCAGAGAGTAAATTTATTTCTAAATATTAAGATAAAAAAATTCCCAGATCATTTAATATCCCTTCAGTGGGAACCAATGATCCATTTTTGTAATAACACTTAGAAGAGACAAGGCTGCTGGACATCCACGGGCAAGTGTCTGGGACCTGAGCAGATCAATTCTTGAGTTCTAAACACATGCTTGGTACTCTAAAGATGTGACACACAGCTTGGGGAAATTGTCAATTCAATATGATGACTTCAGTAATGCTTATGTGATAGAGGACAAGTTGATTAAATTGTTGCTGGGGCTTAGCAGAGGCTTCAAGTAAGTAAAGAATAACTCAGAGGGTTCCAGGCAGAAAAAAAAAAAAAAATGGAAAGGGCATTGTAACAAGAAGGACAACACTTGTAAACACTCAGAACCATGATTAAAACACTTTTAAGATCAGGGAAATGCAAACGATTTTATATTGCAGGTATATTGAAGATAAGTTGAAATTGAAGTCCTGTGGCAGGAAATGAACAAGAATTCAAACAGAATCCAAACCTTTGAAGAACTTTATGTGCTTTACTAAGCAATATGAACATTCTTCTCTAGTTAATGGCAAGATCTTAAATAATTTTAAGCAGGAGATTTGAATGACCAGAAAGATAATTTTAAAGTTCATTTTAGTAAATAAAAAGGGAAACTGATTGGGAAAGGAAGAGATAGGAGGAATAACACCTCAGTGCCAAAAAATACGTTAATTGCAAGAAACACTTTAGGCCTAGTGCGGTGACTCACGCCTGTAATCCCAACACTTTGGGAAGCTGAGGCAGGTGGATCACCTGAGGTCAGGAGTTGGAGATCAGCCTGGCCAACATGGTGAAAACCTGTCTCTACTAAAAATACAAAAATTAGCTAGGTGTGGTGACACACACCTGTAATCCCAGCTACTCCAGAGGTTGAGACAAGAGAATTCCATGAACCCTGGAGGCAGAAGTTGCAGTGAGTTGAGATTGCCCCACTGCACTCCAGGCTGGGCCACAGAGTGAGACTCTGTCACCAAAAAAAAAGGAAACACTTAAGACAAATTTAAATTTAGCAGAGTTTACTTGATTAAGAAAAAATTCATATATTGGGTAGCGCACTAAATGGATAACATTTCAGAGTTCCACCCAGCAATGTGGGCAGATGGTATTTATATACAGAAAAATAAAGTGACTTACAGAAATAGCCTAATTGATTACAGCGCAGTGTTTGCCTTATTTGGGTGTGTTTGAACAGTCTGCAGCCTGTGATTGGCTGAAAGCTCAGTTGCTATGATTGGCTGAGACTTGTTTATTATAAGAATACAGTCTCAAGTTCAGTTACAATTTGTTCACATATTAAGTTAGTTTATAGTTTGCTACATTCCAAAACAGATTTAGGCCAAACATATTTTATTTTAACAATTCAAAAGAGAAGGTCTAACTGAAAAAGTAGTAATGGGAATTAGAGAGTAACTTCACCATTGCTAAAACTTGGGCAGATGAAATAAAGGAGGAGTGTGGTGTTCAGCTTCCAAGATGGCCTGCAGTGATTCCTGGTCTCCCGGCTTCATAGCCTTATGTAGTTTTCTGTATTGTTGGACCAGAATTGTTCTCTGTGACAAATAAAACAAAGGAATTGATGGTATGTCACTTTTGAGATTAAGCTATAAAATATTTTGCATCTTCCTTTTGGGGCAGACAATCTCTGTATTTTGGATCATTTTCTCTGGGAGAAATAGCTGTATGTGCTGAGAAGCCCTATGGAGAGGCCCATGCCAACAATGCTATGCATAAGCCATGTAGGACACAGCTTCTCCAACCTCATTCAAGCAATCAGATGGCTGAGGTCCCAGATAATAGTTCCACTGCAACTTCATGAAGGACCTAAGGCAGCACCACATAGATTTGGAATATTATTTACTATATTTTAATCTTTCAAGCTTTGGAGTGTTTTTTAATTCAGTAGAATAACTAATAAAAATGGGAATAAAAAATGGTGCCCAATTTTCTACATTTTTGCAACTAAGAAGATGGTGGAACCATGAGGAAGCATATTTTAGAAAAGATGGATGAGGAATGGTCAAAGGCAGAAAAGTTGTCAGTTAAGAGATGTCTGTAGGTAGTTTCCCAATGGAGAAGTAGACAATAGAGCAGCACAAAAGAATGATATCAACTAAATATAATGATTTAGGTCATCGATAAGCAAGAAAGTATGTTTGAGAAATTACTAAGTTTACCCTTATGTTGGTAGCTTAATAGAAGAACAGCAATCTAACTGCTACTGAATATATTTTGAAAATGAAAAGTTTGTAGCATCTCACAACTATCTGCTAAATAATGCCTAAGCTCATTGCCTTTAACTTACTTCCCCAGCATTACTTCCAACTAACAATTTATACATATCCTATATTTTATCAAAAGTATCTTGCTATTATGACAATCTCTGAAATAGATCTCAATCTCAGTGTGTTTTTCTTACTGGGTTTTCCTGATAACAACTAATTTTACTAATCAAATTCCTTCTCTATATTCTCAGTTCAAAAGCCACGTTATTTGTTAAAACTTTCCTCAATACTTCCGAGAGAATTCACTGTCTCTCCTTTGAACTGTCAAGTTCATCATATGCTACAGCTATATTTTATTTTACAATTGGACTTACAGTATACTTACACTTATTTGTGTACATCTCCAAATACAATGTAGACTTTTGAGGGCATGGAATATTCATTTATTTAAAAACACCACAGAACCCAAGGGGATCTCTTGCACATGTAGATCTTGCCTCCTAAATGAAAAAATACATTACATGCTTTGGCTACACAAACATAGGTCAGCTGACCTCAAAGTTGTGAGTTATTTCAATCATAGAATTTCACTATAGAGAGGTTACATCATAGAGTTAATGTATTTTCTTGATTCTAAAATTGCATTTAATCATACATAACTTTACATATGGATGATTGTTACTAATAATATCATGTAAGTCAGCAGCACCAAGCCAAATGAATACCTTTTGATGCAGTTATTATTTCTAGCACATGTGCAACATATTCAAAGTAGTTGTTCATGACTTTCACATCAGCTGAATTATTTACCTCAGCAAAACCCTGAAACATGGGTATTCACTAAAATCTGGATTTTTTCTTTTTTTGAGTTAGAGTCTTACTCTGTTGCCCAGACTGGAATAGAGTGGTGAGTTCTCGGCTCACTGCAGCTTCCGCCTCCTGGTTCAGGTGATTCTCCTGCCTCAGACTCCGTAGTTGCTGGGACTAAAATGTCCTAAAAAAAATGTCATCCTGTGTTTCAGTTCTGGAAAACATTATCTTATTTATGAGGATGGTTTGTTGTCACATTAATACAATATAACTAAAGGAATTGCCAAATATCTCAGAGTATATCTTGGTAATTTAATATGGCGGTTAGGCTGGCATGATGATTTTATAAAACTTGCAGAGCTACTACATACATGCCAACTATCTGTTAATAACTTCTGACACACTTTCAGGTAAATTTATTTAAATTATAGCATCATCTAGCCTCTGTCACAGACTAAGTAGAAAATACAGATAGAACCTCAAAAATCTTCACTGTGCTAAAAATGTATATCACCAAATCTAAAGGAGTTTATGGAATCAGTTTACAAATAGAACTGCCGTATTGCACAAACACAGAGACTTCTTTTCACACAATATAAAGACTGAATGGTATATTTTGGAGGTATACAAAGAAGGAGATATGCTAAAAAAAATCTCAGTTTGGAACATAATGTTTTAGCCTGATGCTATGCACACCATCTAATTGCCAAACAATTCCTGAAGAATGTGTAACAAATGTTAATTCTATTCTGATGTTCCACAAAATAGTAATAGGTATATAAAAGTGTATACTCTTGATAGTTCTTTTTCACATTGGTGCCTGGTTACATAGTGTTTTGTTACTTTTTAAAATTTATGTCCCTCAATTTGTTATCATATAAATGGCACAGCTAAAATAGCAAAATATTAAAGTTAGAATATACGGTACTCCTGATCCAACAGTGTTCTACCAATTTAGCTTATCTTCATTTCTGCTTATTTAAATAAAAGCCTTTGCAAGGTGCTACAGTTTTTATTTGAGGAGAGATGGCAGTTAAAGTACTTCATTGTGCTTGTTTGTTTTGTTTTCAGGTAGTCAAGTGAAGACAGAACATAAAAATATCCATGTAATTAGAATGTGTATAACTACACAGACTTGAGAAATACAGATTTTCTCTTTATTCTGTTTTGTTTCAGTGTGTGTGTGTGTGTGTGTGTGTGTGTGTGTGTGTGTGGACATGGAGAGACAGAGAGAGGGACAGCAGCTGTTTTTCTAGAATACACATGTATAACTGAAGAGGGCATATGAAAAAACTGACTTCAGTAGAGATATTATTCGTAAATTTGACCGAAAATGAATACTGAGTCAATCAGGACCTATGCCTTTTATTTTTACTGATGTCAAAAATAAAATTCTTAATTTTTAAATGATTTAATTTTACCATAGTAAAGCTTGAAAACTATGTGGTTAAATTTCCTCAACTGCTGGAGTTTTAGCCTTTCTTTGCATAGGCTTATGTACAATTAGAGATACTGAATTAATGCATCTGGTATTTCTTCATATATTTCCTGGGCTTTGGGATTTGAGATGCTTCATCTTTTTATTAGTCTTGAAGTTGGTTGTTTCATTTACTGTTAAGGCACTGTGAACCTTTAGTAAAATATTATTTGTTTTTGAAAGAAAATGTATGTTTGGCATTTGTCTTCAGTAATTCAGTAATTATTCCAAATATACAAATCACATTTACTATGCCTTTTTCTACCTGTAATATTTAAGCTTCATTTTTCCCTTCTGAACTTTTCTGTAAAAACCATATCGTTATGTATCTTTATTGTATAACCTCATATTCTTTGCTTTCATATTAAGTATCGTTAGCCATATAAAAGATAGATAGCTTTTATAGCATATTTTAAAAAACATCATTCAATATTAATTTTAATTGCTTAAAATTCTTCTGGAAAATTAAAATATTATTTATTGACCCATACTTTGTGAAGGTATACTTTTCAACTCAAAATTGAGAACAATTGGATTATGATCTGATCAATCTGTTATAAGAATATTACATTTTTCTGTCTCAAAGATTCTCCCCTGGGCAGTAAACAATAATCAATTCCAGTGTGTCATTTATTTATTACGGGGAATATGTAAAGCCTTTTTCATTAAGATGTGTTCAATCCTCATGGTTCAAGTTGCAATATAAAATTATATTTTAGTTGATTATAAGTTGATATATGTTTCATTAGGATATATCAATCTTCATAAATGACTAATGCACAAAAACATTTAAATTTGCAAAGTTACTATCATGCTTTTATTTTCTTTAAGAAAATCTGAACATGTAATTATTCTCCTGTTTCACTTGATAAATGGCCAAAGTCAAAATAAATGTTTTAATGATTTCAAATATATAATATGTACTGGAGTCATTATTCACAGCTGAATATATTTTACTTCTGAGAAACTTCTGGTCTTTTCAGAGTGGCTAAAAGTAGTAAAAATTTTTGTTTACAGAATTGGAGAAAAATACATACTAACAATCCTAATTACAAAGAGGTATCTCAAGAAATGAGTTGTTTGTATAAGACCCAACAGGAAAGATGGACTTCAACCCAGCTAATAATTTGAGGTCATTTTTTATGTAATTGTCCATCCTATATTTTCTCAATGAGTATTGCATGAGGAAAGAGGAAAGAATTAGGGCTCCTAGTAGAAGAACATTTTATTTTCTTTATTGATCTTGCTATAAACTGATCTGTGTCCCCACCCCCCAAATTCATATGTGGATTCCCTAATTTCCAATGTGACTGTATTCAGCAATAAGGCCCCTAAGAAAGTAATTAAGTTTAAATGAAGTCATAAGGGTAGGGTAGGGCCCTGGTCTAGTAGGATTAGTGTCCTTATAAGAAGAGACACTGGGATTATAAATTGTTCTATTATAAAGACACATGCACACATATGTTCATTGCGGCACTGTTTACAACAGCAAAGACCTGGAACCAATCCAAATTCCAAATTCCCATCGATGATAGACTGGACAAGGAAAATGTGGCACATATACGCCATGGAATACTATGCAGCCATAAACAATGATAAGTTCATTTCCTTTGTAGGGACATGGATGAATCTGGAAACCATCATTCTCAGCAAACTGACACAAGAACAGAAAATCAAACACTGCATGTTCTCACTCATAGGCAGGTGTTGAACAATGAGAACACATGAACACAGGGAAGGGAGCATCACACACTGGGGTCTGTTGGTGGGGGAAAAAGGGAGGTAGGGAAGTTGGGGAGGGATAAAATGGGGAGAAATGCCAGATGTAAGTGACGGGGGAATGGAAACAGCAAACCACATTGCCATGTATATAAGTATGTACCTATGAAACAATCCTGCATGCTCTGCACATGTACCCCAGAACCTAAAGTACAATTTTATATATATATATATGACACTAGAGATTTCTCTCTTATCTCTCTCAGGTCTCTGTCTCTTTTTCTTTCTTATCCATGTGATGACACAGCAAGAAGGTACCAAATGCAACTCAGGAAGAGAGAGATCTCAACAGAACCCAAACATGCTAGCATCCTGATCTTGGACACTCAGTTTCCCCAGAACTGCAAAAACAAATTTCTATTGTTTAAGCAATCCAGTCTATGATATTTTGTTATGGAAGCCCAAGCTGATTAATAATTGCCTTGAACAATTAGGTTCCAGTGAATTTATTAACACAATGGAGAACTTACTTTCTTTGAAAAGGTAAATCTAGAGCATTACTTGAGAATGTAGTATAACCCCAAGGGAGCTCTTATTGTATGTCTTCCAACAATATACTCTATTTTCCCTGTACTTGGTTTTCTCAATCTTAGTACCCTTCCAGTGTTGTTTAGTACCTTTTATTAGACTGCATCTTAGGCCTTCTACCAGATGGCAGACTTCTAATTCAGATTTTATTGATGCTATATATCTCTATAACTTATTACCAACTCTGGCACTACAGACTCCTTAACTAAGACATTTGGCCTGTTGCATCAAACATTAAGAATGCTATCATCAACTCCTGAACTACCCATCTCAAATTTTAATATTTAAATGATGGTCCTCTGATCATTGGATAAATAAAACAAAAATAACACAAGTATTATGTAATGAAAGCTTATGCTATTACTAATCTCTTGTTACCACCCTGGCAATAAAGTCAAACATTCTTAAAGGCAAAGAAAACCTATAATACCTTTGGATAACTACACAGTCATCTCTAATTATTTTCCTCTTTTTATACTATGTCATAATCATAATATTTAAGTTCTGAGTGTGTAAGATTGTAAAATAAGTGCAGTTATTTCAGCTCTTCTCATCAAGAAGTATAGCCTGTTTCCCCTTCCCCTGAATCTTCCTTGGTCTTGTGATTTGCTTTCACAAGTAGAATGCAACAAAACATTTGTGAGTACTGAACCTGGGCCATAAGAAGCTTTGTATTCTTATATTCTTGATCTTGGAACTCTGCAGGCATCACGTGAGCAAGTCTGGGCTAGCTTGTTGAAGTATGAGTGATCATGTGGAGAGAGGCCACAGATGATTCAACTTTCTCAAAGGCAGCCATCATAAAGGAATTGGCCCAAGCCAGTCCACAGCTGATTAAAGATTCATTAGGGAATGTAGTCAAGATTAACAAAGATAAGCTGAAATCAGAAAAAGCATGCAGCTGAAACTAGCATAAATTGTTCACCTGCAAAATCTGAGTTTATTTTTTTAAGCTACTAAATTTTGAAGTAGTTCATTACGAAGAAAAATCTAACTACTATAGAATTGCTTCCATTGACTAGATTACTCTCATCAAAGTCTCTTCCCTCCCATTAATCTTGAGTTCAACACTGATGACCATTCAAGTCTCATATTTACCCCATACAATTTTCAGAAAGATAATATGGTTTGAATTGCTTGTATTGTTAAGATTCCTTAACAAACTCTGTGCACAGTAACAGAAGTCTCTGATCAGCATGGTGTGTGTCATGTTGCTCCAAGAAAGGAGCCAGTGATGATGATATCCCATGACTAACAGATGAATCCAAACCAGATAGAATAGAGGAGCAGCTATTTAAAAAAAAAAAAAAAAAAAAAAAAAAAACAGAGATAAGCATTCCAGAGAATGAAAGTTTGAAAGTCATCTGGGCTATGGAAAGCAGTAGCCTCTACAATCTATTCCTCTCTCTTCTCTCTGTGTGTGTATGTCAGTACAATCTATTCCTCTCTCTTCTCTCTGTGTGTGTATGTCAGCCTGGGCATGCTTCTACATATTACACCCTAGACATATTTATCACATTTTATCTGCTTATCTGTCTTCACGCAAAATTATCAATTCCTGGCATTTAGGGGCAATATTTTATTCATCTCTATTTCCACAAAAATTAACACAATGCCAGACACATTTTAGATAACAAGATATTTGTTGAATTAATACATGATTATTATGTCGTAAGCTTTGCATACATAGTATTTTATCTTCACGACCTTGCAAATTATTTTTAATTTTAGATGTGAAAAAGATATTTATTGAAACTGAATAAATACTTAAAGTAAAAACTCACCTGAATAAACTTTTTTTTTTCCTTTGATATACAGTCTTGCTGTGTCCCCTAGGCTGGAGCTCAGTGGCATCATCTTGGCTCACTGCAATCCCTGCCTCTCTGTTTCAAGCGACTCTCCTGCCTCAGCCTCTGAGTAGCTGGGATACAAGCTAACTTTTGTATTTTTAGAAGAGATGGGGTTTCACCAGTTTGGCTAGGCTCATCTCGAACTCCTGAACTCAGGTTATTCACCCACCTCAGCCTCCCAAAGTGCTAGGATTACAGGCTTGAGCCACTGTGCCCGACCAAGAATCCTTCTAAAAGGCACAGATATTTACAATTAATTGGGGGGAAAAAAAAGGATGTGGGAAAGCATAATCCATCTGTGAGGTGCTTGTCAATGTGTACGGTTAAAGATGGTCACAGGTGAATATTATGCAATTCCCAGAGCACTCTCTGCTTCCATCCTTAAGCATGATTAAAGCTAACCTATGACATTATAGATAATAATATTAAGCTCATTAAAATATTTATAAATAATGAAGGTAAAGTTTCCAGCAAGCCCAGGGCTTAAAGGTGATAATAACAAAAATGCTACCCCCTTTTATTTCTTTAAAATTACACCGATTTCCTTGTAAACTACACTTAGTAGTAGAATGTAGACACATTTTATGGTCTGAATTATTTCCGGTAAAAAGAAGCTAGATTGAACCAAATCCTTCAATTTCACTGATTTTCTCTGTCAACTATTGAATATAATCATGGAACAATTCTTGGACTGCTCTGGGACTAATGGGTAGCTGAAATGACTAATTCATAAGTTCTTCAGAAAATGGAATATGCATTGCCAATTTGTACAATACTTTCAAACTTAAAAGCTCTATGTCCAGTAGTTCTGCAGCCCAGATGGATATAACTACATTTTTTAAAAACTAAAATCTTGATATTTTTATTCATGGAATAATGAGACATTAAAGCACCTTGGAGATCACCAGTAAGAGTTCTAACCCAGTGTATTCTTGCCTTAAATTCCCTCAACCACATGTTATACAAGTTCTTTTTTTCACATCTCATACAGTTTTCAAACATACAGAAAAGATTATAGAGTGAAAACCCATATATCACTGCCTACATTTTTCAACTAACTTTTTTTGCTGTACTTTCTTTCTGATAAATCCAGTCTTTTATTCCTTATCCTATGCATCCATTGACCAATCCTTCTATCTTTTAGATTTTTAGTTGCAAATAGTATTACACTAAAGCCTTCAGCATGTATATAAGTAAAGCAAGAATGTGACTTCTTTAAAATTCTATATATTATGTGATTATCACTAAATAATGAAACGTTATTTCTTTTTCCCAAATGCATCAAGCTTTTTTGAAGACATGGTCCTGTGCATATGCTATGTTCTCTGGTTTGAAAATTTGAATTCTTCACGCTCTCCTAGCAATAAAACTCCCACTTATCCTTCAAATGTCATCATAAATTTCATTTCTGAAGACATCTTCCTTATGTCCTGAGTCTAAACTAGACACATCCTACTATTCTGTGTTAGGCCATCTTGTTATTTCAACTATGTATTTACTATTTGTTAGTTATTTGTTTTATATAGGATTCCCCCAGCAGATTATAAGCATAATAGTTCTCTGCTATAGGCTTGTCACCTAGTCCAATGTCCAGCAGACTGTTTCTGAAAACTACTTGTCACATGTATACATGGAATGTACAAACTATCCATCTACTACTAAGGGATTAATAACCAGAATATGTAAAGAGCTCAAACAACTCAACAGGGAACAATTTGGTCATCTGCTTTTAAAATATGCAAAAGATTTGAATAAACAATTCTCAGAGAAGACATACAAATGGCAAACAGGCATATGAAAAAGTGCTCCACATTGTTGATCATCAGAGAAATGCAAATCAAAACTACAATGAGATATCAGCTAACTGCAGTTAAAATGGCTTTTATCCAAAAGACAGGTAATAATGAATGTTGGCAAGGATGTGAAGAAACAGGTACCCTCATACACCCGTTGGTAGAAATGTAAATTAGTATAGCCACTATGAAGAACAGTATGGAGGTTCCTCAAAAAAACTAAACATAGAAGTACCATATGATCCAGAATCCCATTACTAGGTATACACCCAAAGGAAAGGAAATCAGTATACTGAAGGAAAATCTGCACTCTTGTGTTTACCACTCTTGTGTTTACTCACAATAGTCAAGATTTGGAAACAAACTAAATATCCGTCAAAAGATGAATGGATAAAGAAAATGTGGTATGGATATGCAATAGAGTACTCTTCAGGCATAAAAAGAATGAGGTCCTGCTATTTTTAACAACATGGATGGAATAGGAGGACATTATGTTAAGTGAGCGGGGTTGGGGGAAATGGTGTTGGTTAATGGGTATAAAAATATATTTAGATATAATAAATAAGATCTAATATTTGTTAGAACAACAGGATGAGTATAGTCAATAATTCAATCTATATTTTTAAATAACTCACAAAGTATAATTGGAATATTTGTAAAACAAAGAAAGGATAAATACTTGAGGGGATGGATACGCCTTTTAATCTGCTGTGATTACTACTCATCATGTGACTATATCAATATATCTCACGTACCTGGTAAATACATATACCTAATATGTGCTCACAAAAATAAAAAAAATACATGGAAATAAAATACAAAAAAATAAATGTTGTTAAGAAATGACTGATAAATACATTTAAGAGTTATGTGAAAATGGTGAGTGCTATTATTAAGCAGAAAATTGCAATTCCCTCCACTTTTTCAGGAGACGTGTGTGTGTGTGTGTGTGTGTGTGTGTGTGTGTGTGTGTGTATTTTTTTCAACCATTATTTGTTAAGGCCATACTCTTCTCTTCTCTCATCGCTTATCTCCCTGCTCTTTCCCACGGCTCCTCAAATATGTCTCTACAAAGGGCGATGTATCTGTGTACAAAGAGGGGATAAAATAAAGCAAAGCCAGAAAAACAATCTCAAATCTGAAAGAGAAAAAAAAAAGAAAATCTTCTGTGAGCTGGCAGCACCTCGCTTGTCAAGTCTACTCCAAAAGATTCCCAACAGAGTTAATATCGCAAAATTAATTCATCCACTTTTGGCAAATGAAATGCTGAGTCAATGCTGGCAGGGTATTTTAGTTGCTTTCCAAGTGTTACTTTCAATAAATATACAGGAGAAAAACAAGGAAGGCTAATCCAAACCTCTTTCAATATAGACATCTATCTTTTGATACTGAAGAAGTAGACCTGTAATAATAGTCTGGGATGGTGAATGCCAGTATCTTTCAAATGTTTCTGATTAATTAAAATTTCAGGGAAAGGAAAAGATAAACACTTGGGGAAAGTGAAATGCTGTATCATTGGAGATTGAGAATACAGATTAGCATTTTAAAAGCTTTAAAAATTCCATTATAAAGAAATATGTTCACCAAGCCTAACATTTCCAACACTTTTGATCCAATAATTCCCTGACATCTTTCTAGTAGTAACTTTTAATAACCCATATTGTTAACTCATATTAATAACTTATATGCATCGTTTATAACTCCATGAAACAGTTTGAGAAATGATTTACTTCTTAAGTTTTAACTCATTTGTATGCAGTGTATTGATCTTAGAGTAAGGGTATATTTACAAAATCATGAAAAATCTTAAACTGATTTTAAAAACAATGAGCTTGCTCCCAATCTGAAGTCAATGAATTTATCAAAGATTTTGGTTCTGGGGGCACTAGTGGAAGTTGCCATAATAATTTAGGATATTAATACTCTGGTACTTTGGCAGAAACATCTTCGTTGTAGGCCCATATTGTCCCCCCTTCTCCCACTATCTACTTTCATTACCCTTTTACATTAACGTTTATATTGTAAAACATCTCTGTCACTTGGAATTTATTTTAAGAAAGATTCAATTTCTGAGAAAAATAAATTTTTATTTCTCAAATACTATAATCCAAATTTCTTAGAGCAAACAACTTTAGCTATAATTAAAATAGAATATTCCAGAACTATTTTTTTTTTAATCTATGTTTCAACTAGAGTGACATTCTTCCTTTTACTGTCTAACATGTATACGATGTTTTTAGGTAACATATAAAAATATAAGTTCTAAGAAGTCTGTGGAATTTTTTTAGGTAAAGTCAATGATATTTATCATATATGTGCATAATAGGCAATATTTACGGAGAAATGTGGCACAAATTTTTCAAGCAGGTATTAATAATTTATTAGTCCATTTTGAAAATTGAAACAATTCTAGAGAAAATATGTATTGTCTAAAGCAATACACAATGCATTGAGAATATTTTGTTTGGATAGTTTCCAGCAAGGTATTAGAATTATGATGGATTTTAATAAAGAGTGAATGATTCTAAAACTGTCATTATTGAAAATTACCATTATTATTTTCATACCATTCACTAACTCAGTGATATGCAGCTTGTCAAAAGTTCTTCATTTAGGTTAAAATTAGTTGCATTTCAACTGAAGAACTTTAAAGAGATTAGGATAAATGCATCCTATTATATAAAAGCACAAATTGTCCTTTTTTAGTAATAAGGAATTTTATTCTTTATCTTGCCATGAAAATCTTATTTAAAGAATGGATATTATTTTAAAGTGATAAAACAATTGAGTTCCAACTCTACAGGAAAAAAGATAATTTAGTACTAAAATGATCTAAAAATCATTTTTAAAAATCTTGAAACCCTTGCTAAAACTGTACACACTTTTGATAATTTAGATATATATATATAAATTTTATATATACTATCTATATCTATATGTATTTTATATAGATATAGGTATAAAGAGATGTAAAGACAGACATACACACACACACACAAACACACACACACACACACACACACACACCACACATACATATATTTGAAAAATAAGAATTTGAAAAGTTCCCCCAGTAGGCTCAGAGAGGCCAACAGTTTTTCTAGAAAGAAGGAAGTCAGACTGCAATGATAACAGATGTCCTGTTTTATATAGAAAACACTGAAACTTCTTGCATTTGCCATTTGATACAGTTTTGATCTGAGAAGCTGATACTCTTTTTTATTGTTTTGAATTATAGTCCTTTACTTCCAAAAATAGCATGTCCCACTGAGAAAATGTCCCACTGAGAAAAACTGGAAATACATATAAAACTGTATATGTACACACACACACACACACACACACACACACACACACATAAACATTGTAGTTTTGAAGGTATTTGGAAACGAACAAAATAATAATAATGCAGTACTAAAAATAAACCTTAAGAAAGACAGAAACTTAGCTTTCAATCATCTTTGTTCCTGATATTGGATTTAGGTTATTCCTGATTCCAGATACCAACAAGCATTAAAAACAAATCAGTTTTTGAGGAAGACAACATAATCTTAGCTGACAAACTATTTTTTAACCTGATTTTGCATGTATAATGGTTAGCAAATAAGCAAACAAACAACAAAAACACAGTCACATGAGGAGTCAAGGCAACACAAATGAGTAATAAAAAGCAAAACCAATAAAGCAGATCCACTGGGGTCTCACCAGCAATTAATCAATTTTATTAGTCTGTGTTCCAAGGAACCAACTTTGAATCTGCAATCAAAGTATTTTCATTAAGAAAATTCTACACCTGGATGTCTATACCAGTGAATTCTACCAATTTTTAAGGAAGACAAATTATACAAACCCCTCTAGAGTGAAGAAAAAAATGAATGTATTCCCAGACATATTCTGTGAGCCAGGTATAACACTGATACCAAAACCTAACAAGAATTTTAGGAGAATGGAAAATTGTACGGTGTTCACACTTATAAACATAGATGTAGAAACCTTTTTCAAAAGTCAAAGTCAACAAAATTTATCTGGAATATATAAAAATATAGCACATCACAAACAAATTGAAATTATTACATGGATTTAAAGTAGGTTCTATGTTAAATATCAATCAATGCAATACATATTTACATAATGAGGAGAAAAAACATTTGATTATTTCAATTGATTTAGAAAAATATATAAAACAAAGTTATAAGGCAATTCATAATGAACACCCTCAGAAAACTTCTTTCTATGGGAATTCTGAGGGAACTTTCTTTTATTCATAATTATAGCAAGGGTATTAAATATTATAGCAAACCCATAAAGTAGTAAAAAGCTTTTCTTCTTTGATATCAGAAACTAAACAAGAATATCTGCTGTTATCTAACAGAGCATTGTTTTATAAAGAATGCAATTACAAGCCATCCCACCAGACTAAATTTGTGATATTTCAATGGTTTCAGCATGAACTGTGTAAAACTGATGACCTAAAAGATGGTACACAATTAACTTTGTAATGAAGAACATTTCTGTACTTAAAGAATATTGATAAGAAGTTTCATGTATTCTTGATTTTAGTGAGTCATAGATTAATTTTTTACTATGTTTTCAATCTATTCAAATTGTATACAAATGAGTATTAAACACTCAAATTTTCTAATAAAATATTTGTAGTTATCAAAAGAGTACAAATATTCTCCCAATTTTGCATAATACTCTACAACATAAAATACATTTAATTAAATAAAAATCCATAATCTTAGCATCTGGCACATAGAAAATTTCCATTCATAACATAATCAGGAGTTTCTCTGTACCAATACTTCTTGCTTAGAAAGTATGCTAATTCACTCAATATTCACTAATTGAGTGTATTCTGTGGATTACAGTCCCTTCTCTTAAGAAGACAGCACTCATAAAGTGTGAAAAATACAAACAACAGTAATACAACATGGAAAATGAAAAGTGCTATTAGAAAGGAACAGAGAAAGGGGCACACATGTTCAGAAAAATGAGAGATTTCATTGGTAAAGAGGTGATTCAGGGCTGGTTACAAATGCCATGTTTAATATCTATTGAATATATCCTTTACAATTCTTACCCTGCTTAGTGGAAGTTGGAGCAAGATGGTATTCATCAATGATTCATGAAAATTCAAAATATGTATTTTCCTTGATCTATGATACCTAATAATGTATATTGTCTTACATAAAGAGTATGATCCACTAGATGGGAAACATCTGTTTCAGAAAGTTTATACATAGAGTACAGTTTAATTACCTTATAATTTAAATACTTTAAAATATTTTCAATGTTGTTTTAGGACCCTGTCAGGGACCATTTTCAGTAGGCAAGAGGGAAGTACTCTACTGTGTTTGTAGGGCTCCCTCTAGACCTCTTCCTTCACAGGAGAGAACTACTCAACTTTCATCTCTTTTACATATCCAATAGTCTTCATAAAATTTTACTTTCATTTTGGACAACAAGTTTTCTGGTAAAATTAAAAAATGAAAGAAAAAAAGAAATAAAATTTTTTAAAAGCCCCAAAAAGGTTTAGTCCATTCACTTGCTACTTATAGAAATGCTGACTATCTTAATTATGCAAAATTTGACACTTTCGTAATCAGTGTGCTTTTGACGGATTCATTTGAAGTTCCTCTTGAATGCCTGCAATCCAGTACTTGCAATCCTGCCTTATTTTCCCAATTCTACTGAAATGCCTGCCAATAATCTTCTACTTTCAGAATATGTACATTTCATCATTCATTCATTCCTTCATTCAATGAAAAGGTATTTCTTATCCACTACTTGGGAGATAGAGACAATATATTGGTGGGGGGAAAAAGACATTCCCTGGTAACTTTCTCCCTGGATTCACTTGTGTTCAAATTAAAACTTTGATCTCTGCTGTTGGCCATATCTTGTTATGACTTCTCATCTCATTTTTCTTGCCTTATTGTTTTTATTTAATTTAGCCTCTCACATCAGCCTTTCTCATTGTGATGAAGACATTTTGGCTGTCTTAGACACACAAGGTCTTATTACTGTCTCCATCCTTAAGATGGAGACTATTGTTCTTACAATAATTTGTTTCTACATCTTCTCCACCATTAAAACATTTTTAAAATAATTGTCAAAACTCAAGTCCTACTTCATCACTTTCTTTTTCCTACAGTCACTCTAAAAAATGTTGAATAAATCACTTTGGCATGGCATGTGTATATGTACATAATAATCCTGCATGATCTGCACATGTACCCCAGAACTTAAAGTATAAATAAATAAATAAATAAATAAACCACTATGGTCAAACCTTCTGCTCAAATCTGCTAATTTCATCTTGTAAAACTCATCAGATTATAATTTCTAATATTAGTTAATCTCTCTTCAGCATTTTCAGTGTTAATCATTCATTTTCCCAGAGTCACCTTTTTCAACTTCCTTTGAGAATACTCCCATCTTGAAATGTTTTTCCTACCTTGGTAACCACCTTCAGTGCACTTTCTTGGATGAGCACTCCTCAATATCTCAATAGTGGAGAGTTTCAGTGCTCAGTCTTATTTCTGTTCCACTTTATATCTGCATTAAAAAATTTGGTGATCTTCTCCAGTCCTATGAATTTAATACCATCTCCAAATTGATCACTCACAAATTCACATTAAGAAACAGACTGATATTGGAACATTTCGCATGTCCAAGATAAAACTCTTTCTCATCCATACCTTAACACACACACATACATACACACACACACACACACTCTCTCTCTCTCTCTCTCTCTCTCTCTCTCTCTCTCTCTCGATCCTTTCTAAAGGTTCTGTAAATGATAGCATATCACCCAGTTCTCAAGCTAAGACCTCGCAATTACCCTTCATGTCTCTTTTCTCATGGAATTCTCTTCAGAGAGTTGTTCTGAAATAACTTCTCCCTCTTTTACTGCCCCACTTCACTCACTTATTAGGATTTATCATCATACACTGATTATTCTGTGAAGTAATAGATTTGTAACGTTTAAAAATCTACTAGAATGCAGCAGGAGGGCAGGGGCATTGTATTTTCTGAAAGTATTATCAGAACCTAGAAATTCTGGCATATTACAGGCACTGAATAAATCTTAACTAAAAGAATAAATATGTATACAACGGAGATTTAAATATACAAGCATATAACTATATAGGTACCATCTACTTTTCTGTTAATGTTTTCCTTATCCATCTGATTGTCTCCCAACATTTGTAGAATAAAATGCTTTTTAATTCTGTCAGTAATAAAATAGACTTTTTTGAAGTTTTTTTGGATTTCTCCAGGAAGTTGTAGATGCTCACCCTGTTAGGATTCTACACCTTGCACAAATCTTCACTGCAGCAGTGACAGTGCGTGCTGCAATTTCGTGATTTTATGTCTTTTTCACCTACAGTATATATGTTTTTCCAAGGCTCTGGCTTCCACATCTGTGGATTCAACCAACCACGGGTCAAAAATACATTTAAAAAATGGATGGTTGCATCTGTACAAAACATGTAAGGACTATTGTTTTCTTATTATTTTCTATACAATACAGTCCAACAACTATTTAAATAGCTTTTAATAAATTTTTAAAAATACTTTTAATGTTTCCTGAAGCTTGTTGTAATATGGTAACTATCCATAGCACTGGTATTCCCAAGAAGTCACTAAAAGTTCCTGGAATTCCAACTGACAGAAAAGATGGATTTAATTAAAAGGAAAAAAATGCAGAATATAGTCCTTGGAAAGTATGCTGATATGTTATTTTTTTCCTTTCTTTTTTAATTATACTTTAAGCTCTGGGATACATATGCAGAACGTGTAGGATTGTTACATAGGTATACACATGCCATGGTAGTTTGCTGCACCCATCAATCTGTCATCTACATCTGGTATTTCTCCTAATGCTATCCCTCCCCTAGCCCCCTAGCCCCCACAACCGCAGTGTGTGATGTTCCCCTCCCTGTATCCATGTGTTCTCATTGTTGAACCTCCACTTATGAGTGAGAACATGCAGTGTTTGGTTTTCTGTTTCAGTGTTAGTTTGCTAAGAATGATGATTTCCAGCTTCATCCATGTCCCTGCAAAGGACATGAACTCATCCATTTTATGGTTGCACAGTGTTCCATGGTGTATACGTGCCACATTTTCTTTATCTTCTTTATCCAGTCTATCATTGATGGGCATTTGGGTTGGTTCCAAGTCTTTGCGGGTGAACAGTGCTGTAATAAACCATACATGTGCATGTGTCTTTATAATAGAATTATTTATAATCCTTTGGTTATATACCCAGTAATGGGATTGCTGGGTCAAATAGTATTTCTGGTTATAGATCCTTGAGGAATCACCACACTGTTTTCCACAATGGTTGAACTAGTTTGCACTCCCACCAACAGTGTAAAAGTGTTCCCATTTCTCCACATTCTTTCCAGCATCTGTTGTTTCCTGACATTTTAATGATCGTCATTCTAACCAGCATAAGATGGTATTTCATTCCGGTTTTGATTTAGATTTCTCTAATGACCAGGGATGATGAGATTTTTTTCATGTTTGTTGATCACATAAATTTCTTCTTTTGAGAAGTTTCTGTTGATTTCCTTTGCCCAATTTTTGATGGGGTTATTATTATTTTTTGTAAATTTGTTTAAGTTCCTTGTAGATTCTGGATATTAGCCCTTTGTCAGATGGATAGATGGCAAAAATTTTCTTCCATTCTGTAGGTTACCTGTTCACTCTGAAGATATTTTCTTTTGCTGTGCGGAAGCTCTTTAGTTTAATCAGATCCCATTTGTTATTTCTGGCTTTTGGTGCCATTGCCTTTGGTGTTTTCGTCATGAAGCATTTGCCCATGCAAATGTCCTGAATGGAAGTGCCTAGGTTTTCTTCTAGGGTTTTTACAGTCTTAGGTCTTACATTTAAGTCTTGAATCCATCTTGAGTTAATTTTTGTATAAGGTGTAAGGAAGGGGTTCAGTTTCAGTTTTCTGCAAATGGCTAGCCAGTTTACCAATATCATTAATTAAATAAGAAATCCTTTGCCCATTGCTTGTTTTTGTCATGTTTGTCAAAGATCAGATGGTTGTAGATGTGTGGAGTTATTCCTGAGGCCTCAGTTCTGTTCCATTGTTCTATATATCTGTCTTCATACCAGTACCATGCTGTTTTGGTTATTGTAGCTGTGTAGTATACTTTGAAGTCAGGTAGCATGATGCCTCCAGCTTTGTTCTATTTGCCTAGGATTGTCTTGGCTATATGGGCTCTTTTTTGGTTCCACATTAAATTTAAACCCTTTTTTTTTCTCTAATTCTGTGAAGAAAGTAAATGGTAGCTTGATTGGGATAGTACTGAATCCATAATTTACTTCAGGCAGTATGGCCATTTTCATGATATTGATTCTTTCTACACATGACTATGAACTGTTTTTTCCATTTGTTTGTGCTCTCTCTTATTTCCTTGAGCAGTGGTTTGTAGTTCTTCTTGAAGAGATCTTTAAATAGCCTTTACATTGTATTAGCTACATTATGGAGATGATTTAAAATACAATGGAGGATGTGCATTGGTTATATACTAATATTATGACATTTTATAAAAGACTTTAGCATCTGTGGATTTTGGTATTTGAACAAATACCCTGTGAATACTGAGGGGTGACTACTGTGAAAGCTTTTTTTTTTTTTTCCTTTTTCTGGCACGTAAAAGACGGTGATGAAAAAATCCATGATGAAGAAATGAGATTTAAAATGCTTTGCATTAAGATGTATGAGAGAGATACAACTGAAACTCATTCCACAGAGTTTATTTCTCAAGAAATTTAAATAATTTCTTCTCAATAGGCTATGATGGACATATATTATTTTGTACTGAAAGAAGTGTTCAACATTGCAATAAAGGCTTGTCCTTCACTCTGCTGAGAGAGATGTCTTCCTAGTTTCTAAATGCTAATTTCTGTCTAGAGATGATTTCTCAATAAGATAACGTACTTTAGTACATGTTGGGGCAAAGCAATATGCTAAGAACTAGATTAAGTCTGAAAATAAGAATAGAGTTTTCTATTGGATTGGTCTATTCTCCCAAAATGGAGAATTAAGCTACTTGTATAATGCTCATTGATAATTTGCCTATAGTTTAATAGGCATTTAATAATACAATAGGAATAATAAAACACATATAATATCATGTAAAATTTATATCAATGTATCCCCTCGTTAAACAATACAGGATGCAGAAGTCCATATCAGATGACGTGAAAGCTTCAGTTCTAGAGTAACAGGAACTGAATGACAAACAAGGTTTTAAGAAAAGGGCGGCAGTGCTTCATTCCTTATATTTCTACTAAGGGATATTTTAGCTTACTCAGGGAATCTCTTTATTCTTTCAGCTCTACTCTCTTTCCTCCAGAGAAGAGTTACATATAAAATTGGTAACATTGGGTATATATGTGTATATACACATATATATATATGTGTGTGTGTGTGTATACATATATATATATGTTTATATATATTTTAAAACATAGAAAATGCTTCAAATTTACCTCAGTTGACTCAGTCTTCTGTATATTTCCTGCCACGTTGATGAGTAGACAGACAGTGTGCTCTTTACCCCACAGAGTAAACATAGTTGTGTCTCAGCCCAGAATTTGCCTGTCAAAACAATCGGAAAGATTGCTTTCTACTTGTCATTTTACTTTCTGACCTGGCAAGCTTAGAAGCTGGCTGGCAGTGGGTACCACATCTTTCCCAAAAAAGACTCAACAGTCCCAACTTCCCTTTCATGTGGGAACCAAGGTCTATTTTGTGTGAAAAGAGAGTGGGCAGCTGCAGAAAAACACTGAAAGTTTAAGTTGTGTTTATTGTCTATACTGATTTCCCCATTCCAACTTCACTAATAATAAAGCTATTACAATATTTTAGTCTTTATCTGGCTTCTTATGTTTCTTCTTACCCAACATTGTCCAATAAACATGTCAGAATTGTGGTCTGAATTTATGATTAGTTACTGACATTCTAAATAAAATAATTTGTGGTTACCAGATCTAGGAGATGACAGTCACAGGAAATAAAATAACTAGAATTTAAAACAGAAGACAAGGTCTCAGAAGCCAGAAATACGCCAACATAAGTGAGGCAGTCTAACACTGGAGTGTATAGCTACATTTTCACAGAAAGAGAAAAACACCTAGAACAAGAACCAAAATGCTAGCACAATCCCAGAGCCCAGAGTCTCTTCCAGTCTCCTTTCCCCCAAGTTTAAGCATTTTTCTCTAACAGAACAGATTAGTATTTTGCTTTGTTTGGCATCTAAAGGATACTTCTTGGAATGTGACAATTATAGTAAAATATATCTCACCCTTCTTGGCTTAAACTGATTTTGTTCAATGGATGCAGGTTATTTATCTTGGCTGTTTATTTTGGCAAAGCTTTCTCAGGTTCAGTAGAAAAGCCAGAAAAGTTTTGAATAATATGAAAATGATGTCTTCAAAACTACTAAAATACAACTAGGGGCCTATTTGCTTAAAAATGATAGCACTGGATAGTAGAAAAAAACACTACTTTTGGAGTTCACAAACAGACTAGAGGATATTAGTCGAATTGCTGCATCTTTGAGCTTCAGTTTTTCCATCTGTCAAACAGATCTAATAATACAGAAAACATGGGATTATTGTGAGGATTAAATGAGAAACCTAGTGAAATCTCCTTGATTATTTATTCAGCAAGATTTATTTGAACTTAAATGTTATTTGAATGACGTTGATGACTCCCATAAAATTTGTGATTCACATTAAGGAAATGTAGAAAATAAGTTATGGTTTCATGTATGAATTTGGTTGAATGTAACCATTTTTTTTTAGGAAATTTAAAATATTCTTCACTAGAGAAAAATTTTTGATGTTAAATTATATACCGGGCATTTTAAGTGTGGTTCCCTTGGTTTCCACAGAGAATAAATTTTAAAAGAATAAACGATTCCCTGGGTTTTTTTTTATTTAAAGCTTTGTCCTCTGAAGTTCCTTTGATGAATATTGTATTTATAGGCTCTGATGGCAGCCAGTTTAAAATACAAGGTTTCTCTAACTGCCTCTTTCAATTGTTACATTAGAAATGTTCAGAGAACTGGCAGCACAAAATAGCATGATTTGCATTCAATGCAGTATCTGCACAGTTAAACTTTCAAGTGTTAATGAAAGGTCATAAAATCTTACAGTACTGACCAAATAGATTTCCTAGAACACTAAATCCCCCATGAATCCTCCTGTACCACTTTAAACACAGTTAAAATTGCAAATCATAAATACTGAATGCTTTTTTCCTTAATGTAAGTTCACTATTGTAACCTTGTCTGGCAGAGATGCTCCACTTAAAGGTCTGTAACATTTTCATTATCAGCTCTATCTCTGAGGGATTGATAATGCAGCTCTTTCCGTTTGTAATAGGTTGAAAATGCTTATACTGATTTTTTATTTAAGTCAGTTGCTAGTGTAGCTCTTTCTGGGTCCTCAAAGCAAATGAAGTTTCTTTAGTTTTCAACTGTCTTTTCTATTACAACCCAGTTAAAAATACAATTCTGAACTGAAAAATACTTTTCTGTTAATACATTATATCTAGAGCTTTATTCTTCAAATATATTGTGTTGCTTCATTGTGTGTATATATATGTATGTATGTGCATGTATGTATGTATATGTGTGTACATATGAATAAACAGTATTTTCTCAGAGCTTAATATTTTTGTGGTAAAAGAGATTCAAAGGAAAAAAAAAAAACTTCCATTATGATGCATGAAATACCTCCACAAATGAAGTTCCCTACTTGATTGGGAAGAGGAGGCTTCTAGTAGTATGAAGTGTGCTTGAAGTGTACAAAACACTAAAATGTTCTAAACTATATTGCATTTTCACAAAAGCAATAGCTTCACTTGTTGATGAGGCTATATAAAATACATTGTTGAATGAAGTGAAATGTTAATAGGAAATGAGTTTTACTTCTGTGCTATGTTCATGTGTTTGCTATAATGCATTTAGTCTTAGCAATGTCACAGGATTCCAGGCTGGGTCCTATATCTAAGAAACCTAAACCACTACAGTTACCAAGATATTTTGTGCTATTTATCCACCTATGGACAAATGAAACAGGAGGGAGATGCTGAATGGCCAATGATGGGGCTCACTGGATGGCTGAGTAGTCCCTGATTTCATCTCTGAAGTATTACAAGATTGTGTAAACATATTTGTTATCAGAGACAAAACCCAAAACCCATTATCCCATTTTCTATGCCTTCTTAAGTTCCTGGAGAAATTCACTAGAATAAAGAAAATAATCTGACTCTCAGAAACTTGGAAGGGTTTACTGACAACCCAGATTCACCCAGCCATGACAGTCAGGCAATGAAATTATCTCATACATAGGAAAAGTAAACCCCAGTATTACAATACACTCTTTCATCATCTCCAATTCCACTAACTGTTGTCACCAGGTAACACACAGGCTAGGAGATTGTTTTTGATGTTGTCCTGTCCAGACACTATTTCATTCTTTGATGTTTAAGGTTTACAATATCACAAAATAAGCCACATATAGAAGACTTAGGGCATCACATCATATACCATGTATTTCAAGTTGTGTGGATTTAATATATAAAAGTTTATAAAATATTACATTCTTGATTAATTAACCCTAGGCAAATATTTTGCTAGATTTAAGGAAACATAAGTAATTATCTTTGGATAGAAACATGTAGTATTACGTTAAATTTATAGAAAACAAATTGATGCCTATTTTAGACACTTTTACTTTGAGAACAAAATGCCAAATTTCTATCAGGGTTGAGCTGTGCAAGATCCAAAGTTTTCCGTTCAGGTGAATTTATGTCAATTATTTTTGAATATCTGATACTATTATTCTTAGGTCTCTACTATGGCAGGCCTCTATAACGTGTTACATGGGTTTGTGCAAAAATGATTGTTTTTACCATTAAAAAGTAATGGCAAAAACTGTAATCACTTTTGCACAAAACCAATGTGTGTGTGTATATATATATATATATGTATATAATATATATGCACACATGTGTCTGTGCATATATAATACATACATATGATACATACATATATATTTGATCTTGCAACAAAAGTGTATGTATATATGCATATATATATATACACATGTGTACATATATATTACATACATATATGATACATACACATATATATTTGAACTTGCAACAAAAATAAATAACTCCTGAGCTTCCCTTGGAAGGCATTCTGAAATCTGATGCCACTTGAAATCTTTTCCTTCATTTATCAAATAACAACTTAATTACTCTTTTTATTTCTTTCACTGAAATACTTGAAAATCTAATAGATTCTGTCTTATCAATTCAGAGGGAATAGTAACTGTTGTACAGAATCAGAAAAGAAGCAATTAGATTCACCAGGGGCTCTTTTAAGACTTTTATTTACACACTAGGTAAAGGTGAAAGGTCCTCATTGGGTCCCTTTAGTCCTATCTCCCTCCTCTACTTTTATCACTGGGATGGTAATGCTCTGACCCTGCAATCCACATCTCCAGATTAGGTAACTTATTTCACTCATTTTCTCCATTACCAAGTTGCTCCAGTGCTTAATGCTCTGATCAAGGGCATGCCTATCTCTTTTTTCTACCTGAATTGGAAGTGCTAGACACTTGTGATCACTTTTGACTTCACAGTTAGGGTAATTTGAATTTTGGCTGGCTGCCCTACCAGACAGGTGGGGCTGCTATGCTCAGCCAAGGATCGAAGTTAGAGATCATTGGGCTAGTATAAAGCGCTTTACGTGAAGGAAGAAGCCTGGACCATGAATACCCATTTTTGTAAGATAAGCTTGGAATCTGTGTGTGTGTGTGTGTGTGTGTGTGTGTGTGTGTGTGTGTGTGTGTGATGTGTGCGTGTGATATGCCTTACTTTGTAAGTTGTAAGCCCATTGTAGATAGGGCATGTAAAAATAAATTAGCTGATTTCACTGACCTTTATTTTCCCTCTACCATCTTTCTTTGGTATTGTTTGTCTCATTACAGAGATCCAGAAGTCTTCCTCTTCCCTACAGCACTAAGACTGTCTTCTTCTGCCAGGTGCCAGGTCTTGTATATTTTTGACTAGTAGACTTGTTCTAATCTTTATTTTCTGTTCACCCTGATTCTGTAAAATCTGGTCTTAGGTATTTGGTAGAAAAATATAATTTAAAAACCATTTTAAAAAGTGTTCATACTTATAATAAAATTAAATATTAATACACACATATATAACTTAGTGACAGCTACCAAAAACAAGGCTCAAAATTATAATATACTTAGTTGAGAAAAAGATACCATTTTTCTAAGAATAAATAGGAGAAAAAAAAGGTTATTCTAATCATTTAAGTCAACTAAATGTAATTTGTTTACCTGTATCATTCTGGGAGAATTTTCTTCTCTCCCTGCTAGTTAATCACTTCAACTCAAAATTGAATATTATCTTTATACGTATGGCAAATACATTTTATAAAGTCATGAGTTTATTCATATGACATGTAAAATAACATTATACACTTCCTAGTGTATGCATACTACAATTTAAGAAACTTTCTTCTATTTATCATGTGGCTTATTGGCCCTTCAGGGAAAACAAGAAAAGGGATTTAAAAGAGAGCATTAGTTACAATACTGTCTGTACACACAAACACACACACACATACACACATACAGACACGCAATTTCATATATCAATAAAAGAAACTAAAGATTAGCAGTTAGAAAATTATGTTTATAAATTAGAAAAATATCATCAGAGTGTAAAGAGAAAACAAGAAATCAGTACAGAGTAGCATCACAGAGTTAAGTTGGAAGAATGTTCTAAGGTAGTTATGATCAACAGTTCCAACAGATGATTAAAAATGAATGGCATATTTCACTTAACACAATGTCTTCCAGGTTCATCCATGTTGTTGCAAATAACGAGATTTCCTTCTTGTTCAAGGCTTAATAGTATTCCATTGTGCATATAAACCACATTTTTTTACTCCATTCATCTGTCGATGTCTGTATCTTGGCTCTTAAGAATAATGCTGCAATGAACAAGGGAGTGCAGGTATGTTTTTAACATGTTATTTTTATTTCCTTTGGATAAATGCCCAGTATTGGGATTTCTGAATCATAAAGTAGGTCTATTTTTACTTTTTTGAAAACTGTTTTTATAATGTTTGTACTAATTTGCATTGTCACCAATAGACTGCAAGTGTTCTTTTTTCACATTCTCTTCAACCTTTGTTACTTTTTTCTTTTTAATGCATTCTAACAGGTGTAAAGTGATATCTCCTTGTGATTTTAATTTGCATATCTTTGATGACTGGTAATCTTGTGCATTTAAAAAATATACTGTTGGCTACTTGTGTGTCTTCTTTCGAAAAATATCTATTTAGGTTCTTTGTCCATCTTTTAATCAGCCTGTTTGTTTCCTTACAATTGAGTTGTTTCAATTCCTTATATATTTTGGACATTAACTTCTTATAAGATATATGGTGTGCAAATATTTTCTCCCATAACATAGGTTGTCTCTTCACTCTGTTAGTTGTTTCCTTGACTATACAGAACCTTTTTAGTTTGACGTAGTCTACCTTGTCTAACTTTGTTTTTGCTACCTGTGCTTTGGTGGGTTTATATCCAAAAAATTATTACCCAAATTGACATCTTATATTTAAGATGTGTTAAATAATTACTTTACTATATGCTATTTCATTTACATCATGCTATATCAAATTAACCAGGCACAAAAAAAGATTATAAATCTCATGATCTCACTTACAAGAGGAATTTAAAAACATTTTACTCACAGTAGAGAGCAGAATGGCTACCAGGGACTAGAGGGAGGGAAGGGGAGATTAAAGAGATTTTGGTCAAAGGATATAATATTTTAGTTAGATAGGAAAAATAAGTTCAAGAGATCTATTGTGCAACATAGTGCTATAGTTTAATAACAAATCTATTTTATACTTGAAAATTGCTAGAGTAGATATTAAGTATCCTCATCACAAAATATGGTAATAAGTGAAGTAACGCATGTTAATTAGCATGGTTTAGCCATTCTGCAATGTATATGTATTTCAAAAAAACATATTGTGCATGATAAATGCATACCACTTTTATTTATTTATAAATTAAATAGATAAATGAATTTTTTAAAAAATGAATAGCAGACTTTGACTTCAAACAACACAGGCTGACAAAAAAGTATGAGACTGAAAAGGTGAGCTACTCGATTTGTTGATTAATTGATCAATGGCAACCCTTCAAATCCCAACATTAAGGGGAATAATGTACTAGTGGACCCTGGGTTAAAGTAGGCAAGAGTTGTATGTCACTTTACTACTAATAAAAGAAGAGAATAATAGCAGTTTAGATCACTGCCATTTTCAAGGATACATGCATTTTTGAAGATATAATTTCAAGGGTCTGCCAAAAGTATATTTGATTGATGGACTTTGATACTGTCAGTTTTCAAATTTCATTTAATGTGCAACTTCTAAGTTACTACGGTGTTCGTTATCATTAATCCCTATTAATGTGCAACTGGAGAACTTGTTAAAACTTAGATTGCTGTAATCCACCCACAAAGTTTATTGTTCTGAAAGTGTGAGGTGAGTCTGAGAATTTGCTTTAGTAACAATTTCCTAAGTCATGCTGCTCTGGGTACATGGACTGCACTTTATATATATTCAAAGATGCTATTGTAAAAGGGCACTTATTTTTTCTCCATTCCACTAGGTAAAGCTACAGATCATCTTAAATTCAGTTCAACTGAGAACAAAACAGGAGAACAGGATCATTCAAATTATTATGGTGCTGGAATGGACTGAAAATAAATACCATCTCACCTAATTTTGAAATATAACTGACCATGCTGTGATAGTTATTGCATAATCATTCATTTTTATGGGAAAAACTGCTGACCTGGACAATATTCTTTTGCCAGATCCCACTGCTGAGGATTTTTTTTCTAGGTACATAGATTTTGAAGCTCATAAAAATCACTCATAATTTTCTCCCCTATATTTATTTATAAAGACAGCAATCAAAATATATGAATCAATTTTTGGCCATTTTCTGAAATTTAGAAAAATAGTTCATACATAAATAAGTGTTATTTAAATATTACATTAGTGATTCACTGTGTCCTTTGTTCATATCAGAGTTTTAAATTTTATGTATCTTGAATCAGGATTTCTTCATATGTAATTGTTTTAAAACTTTAATGGCATGAAATAAGAGATATTTTAGAAAAAAATACTCAGATTTATTATTTTATTTTGTAATTAATTTGACTTTTTGTATTAGTTAAACATAATGATTGGAACATTTCATGAAAAAAAAAAAACACGCATTTTTGATGGTTAAGAAGTAAACTGTAGAGTTTCTGGGGGAAAAAGCACACCTCTATCACACATATTTGACCCCTGAACAACACAGATCGGAGTTGCGTGGGTACACTTACACGTAGATTTTTTTCAACCTAACAGGGATCAAAAATACAATATCCATGAAATGCAATGGTCCTGGAATTAGTTCCCCTCTGCGTATACTGAGGGGCGATTTTATTCTGATATATTTACAACTTTTGGGCCATTTGTTAGTTGACAGCTCTTCAAATGAGCAGGCAGGACAGGAAGAAAAGATAGCATAAGAAGTAAACATCAGGAAGTTCTCTATGAACTTGATGGTGGGTAAATGGATGTGTTATTTTTGTTTGTTTGTTTGTTTTTTGAGACGAAGTCTTGCTCTGTCACCCAGGCTAGAGTGCAGTGGCACAATCTTGGCTCACTGCAACCTTCGCCTCCCAGGTTCAAGAGATTCTCCTGCTTCAGCCTTCCAAATATTTGGGATAACAGAGTTTGCCACCACACCTGGGTAATGTTTTGTATTTTGAGTAAAGATGGGATTTTCCATATTGGTCAGGCTGGTATCGAACTCCTGACCTCAGGTTATGTAACCTCTCCACCTCCCCAAGTGCTGGGATTACAGGCATAAGCTACTGCTTCCAGCCTGAATGTGTCTTTTATTTATCTTACTTCTATGTTACATATGTTATAATGTTTTAGCATATATTCAATATTTAATAAAAAATAAGAATAAAATTAACAAGGCCTCTGCTTTCTTAAGTGGTAAGGCATAACCGAAGGCAGCCAATATTTTTAGATATGAAAGATTTGAAGATCTGAATCTTCTTCCAATGCCCTAATCATACACAGTAAATTCATTTTATGTTTTGAACACACTAGATGAATTTGGATAAAACATTTGCTTGATGATAGATGCTTCCTTTACTTTGTCTGTAAAACAAACGTTTGGACCAGATGACCTTTATATTCCTCACAATAATAACATACTTTGCTCTTCTGATATACTTGATTCTGAACTTGTACAGCTGTCATAAAGAGAAGCTGAAGAATTGGACAACAGCATTATGAAAATATATTTTGAATGTTTTTGAATATTATTAAGACAAGTTCTTACCTTTCAATCTTTAGATTCCAATTACCGAAATGTTTCAGACAACATATTTTTCTTACCCCATTTCTATTTTTATGCTAATGTAGTGAGCTTCTCTAAAATATGATAGTTTTTTCAAAAGCAGACAGAAAACTACAGAATCTATGCATGTAATAGGATTATATTTGTACTCCATAATTTTTGTTAGTTTGTTTGAGACAGGGTCTTACTCTGTCACTCAAGCTGGAGTGCAGTGGCATGATTATGGCTCACTGAAGCCTCAACCTTTCAGGCTCAAGTGATCCTTCCACCTCAGTCTCCCAAGTAGCTGAGACCACATGTGCGTACAACCAGACATGGCTAATTTTTAAATTTTCTGCAGAAAGTCTCACCCTGTTGCCCAGGTTGGTTTTGAAACTCCAGGGCTCAAGCCATCCTCTTGCTTTGGCCTCCCAAAGCACTGCGATTAGGAGGAATGAGCTGCTGCTCCTGGCTTAATAAATTTACACACACACAAAAGAGAAAAACTTATCCATTAAGGAAAGAATACATTACATCAAATTGTCTAACTGTTCTTCACATTCCCCTATAAACTAGAAAACAATTAACAATAAATTGTATCTAAGTTAATATTTGTGTGTGTGTGTGTGTGTGTGTGTGTGTGATGGAGCCTGGCTCTGTTGCCAGGCTGGAGTGCAATGGCACGATCTTGGCTCACTGCAACCTCTACCACTGGGGTTTAAGTGATTCTCCTGCCTCAGCCTCCTGAGTAGCAGGAATTACCGGTGCCAACCACCACACCTTGCTAAGTTTTTGTATTTTTGGTAGAGATGGGCGTTGGGAGATCTTGACGTTTATGTGATGGAATGTATATTGTTTGCTGAGAAGCAATGGCAAGGAATACTGAGCTATCCCCAGACAGAAACTGCTAAAATCAGCAAGCAATATGTACCAGTCATGCACTAGTTAAACCAGTTCCCAAAACAGGATATGTGACCTTATTCTCATTGCTGACTCACAAAGAGTGCTTTCTAGCTTATTTCTATTTTAGAAGTGAACAGGCACTATCTGCGTGTTTATCTTTTTTCTATGAAGAAACACTAAGCACCTGCTTATTAAAAATAATCACTTGTTCACAAAGAATAAAAACATGGGTCAGAGTCTCCTCTGGACTTTCAGCTGGGAAATGCTGTCAGTCCCCTGACATCCCACTCTGATCCGACTTTTGCACTCTTTGTTTCTGTTTCTTAATTCCTTCAGTGTCGCCTGGGTTGGGGTCTCTACGACTGAGCTTGTCTCGGCAGACAGGGTTTCACTATGTTGGCCAGACTGGTCTCAAACTCCTCATTTTGTGATCTACCTGCCTTAGCCTCCCAGAATGCTGGGATTACAGGTGTGAGCCACCACGTCCAATAGTAAATAATTTTTTAGAAAAAATATTTATGGAAATAAAGACACTGAGAAATGGAAAATAATCTTTAACATATGTTCCTTATAAACTGGACATTCTATAAGAATTTTTTTTATAGAAAAGATACAATATTTACAAAATATAAGATTCTTGCTCTGTAGTTATAGTGGTACTCTAAACCTGTGAAAACCACAATTGGAAAACTGACTTAATGGAGGAGTATCTTTGTTTAAATTTGCAGAGAAAATTGTATCATTAAAGTATACTATTCCATAATTAGTATTAACATAATTAGTATACATTAACAATATTTCAGAGCAAGGAAGTCATTTTTCAGTAGTACCAACTGATTCACACCAAGAAGTTTAAGTGACTTAGTCAGTACTTGGCAGTAGAAGAGTTGAAATTTTACTCAGATGATTCCTTTCCCATTAGTTTACATGAGAGTTTTCAGAGACATATTTAAAATTAATACATTTTAATCGGATTGTAAACTTCCTGCAGGCATATGTTGTTAGTTGTATTGCTCACTTTTGTTTATGTGTTTGATGTATTCTAGAAAAGTCATGTAGCTGTGAAAACAGCAGGTAGGTGAGGCTCAATAAAGGTTGACAGATTATGTTTCCACCACCTCCCCTTGCTTGACATACGCCTTTATCCTAATTGTGCTATCCTACCTGTACCAATAATACAAATAAATTAACAATATTCAACATCTCAAACTTGATTTCACACTTCTTACTGAGTTTTGTGAAATTTCCATGCTTCATCATTTACATCTACTCACAAAAAGTATGTGCGAAATAACTGTGAAGGCACAGAAGCAAAATATGAAGAAGTAATAATTCATCAGTAAAAAAAAATCTGTATATGGTATGTGAGCACTGACAGAACTTTTTTCTTGGCATTCAATTCCAACACTATAGAATTCTACAACTGTCTAAGAAACAGGAAAATGAGTATTACAGGGCTGCCAAAACAAGGTGATGCTGTAATTATCAGGCCTTTTTAAACTTCCCCATATTTTTCCATACACTGACAATGACTTATGCATAGCATAATCATGTCTTATCCAGTGAATTATATGTTTTTCCCCTTTTAACTTAGCTTTTTAAGCAATCCTTTGTTAAACTTCAGCTTCAAAATAATTTTTAAATTTTATAATTTTTCCCTTTTTATATATCCTTACACTTAACTCACTGACAAATACTAAGTATGCAGCAATAGATACAGTCTCCAAAAAGGAAACATAATTGACATCATTATTTATGAGCTTTTCTGTTATACAATTCATACTCCTCTCAATAAAACAAGCACTCACTTTTCCATATGCTGCATTTCCGATATCTGTAAGAATGATATCTTACTTGTACATTTATTGAACACTACTGTCAAAAAGAAAAGACTGAAAGCTTAGTTCTAATTATTAATACAAATATTCTGTGTTCAATGTGTATTAAAAGAATTTCAATTCATCAAGAACTAATCACATTTTACTCTGTATTTTTTATTCTTGTTGTGGTCAGCACATACGAAGCAGTTAAGGTGTAAGATAATCAAAGAACTGTTAGTGGTTGAATAAATTTAATACTCTTACTTCATCAGCGCAGCATATTAGAAAGTCCCCTGGCATATTTAGCTAGATAGATATTACATAGGATTAGATATTACATAGGATTTCTGATATTACAGATTTCAAATACAATAGAGGCAGAGTGAGGGATTGCTTTCATTCATCTCTTACATGACATGAAAATTGTCATGAAAATAATTTTCTTTTCAAAAACAAACACAAATAAATTAATAAAACTATAATCCAATCTTCATCATATTAATGGAAAAATAAATATTCATTTTCTTTTATAAGAAGGGATTACCATAAACATCTCAGGTATACTTGGGACTTCAAAAATAATCCAGTGATGTAATACAAGAAGTAGACGGTTTTCTCAGCAACCTCATATTTTTTAAAATCCAGCATATTCTAAATATTAGGTGGACTATGATGGTCTAATATAATATGTATTTAGCAACACATTATCTAACTCCATATCTCTTCGTAGAGTTATATAAATTCATGTATTCATTTTTACTTTCTAGTCTTCCTCTCAAAATATTTATATTCTATAAACTTCTATTGCTAATGCACACACAGACACGTTTTACAAGAATGTTTGTCTTGTTAAAATTAAGAGATCTAAACACAAAAC
Source organism: Sapajus apella (assembly GCF_009761245.1). NCBI lineage: Eukaryota > Metazoa > Chordata > Mammalia > Primates > Cebidae > Sapajus > Sapajus apella. The sequence goes on along the minus strand of NW_022436976.1, from coordinate 13,199,372 downwards.
AATAACAGAACTACAAATAGAAAATATTTATTCTTACATATATAAACTTCTCAAAACTTTCACTTATATAGTTTATATATGGTATTCCTCCTTCTGGATTAGAATTCTTTTGGAACAATATATTTTACTTATTTGATTCCCAGAGTTTAATATGATATGATACATGACACATAGTAACACAACAGAAGACTTTTCTTTTTAAAATTATATTCAGAAACAACTATTTCAGTTTTTGTCTCACCCTCATTTCCCCCCATCTGCCCTGCTCCCCATTCTTTCATTAAAGTAAAATAAGATATGGAAAATAATTCATATAATTCTATCTTCAGATCAGAACCAACAAACTAGCATTTGATGTGCCTTCTTCAGTGGAAGAAAGACAGGGCAATTAAACAATTATTAGTCAAACTATACATGAACACAAATACTAAGAGTAGAACATGACTTCCAATCAATTCTTAAGTATACTCTATGGGAATATAATACCAAAATAAGTAATTGGTAGTTATTACTAATTAGTAAAGCAAACACAGATGAATCAAAATATTTTTCCACTTACCTAAACTTAGTGGCTTACAATAAATGCTGAATTATAAACTGTATTAAAAATAAACCAGCACACACATTTTCTCAGTGAAGGATTAATAAGATATTAATAGAAGTCTTAAGAGAGCAACATACTTGATGTTTAAGAAACCTGGGGAGAAAGAGGAATAAATAAAGTGAGCATATACTTTTTGTTGGTAGAATGGCATCAGCATTTTGAATGTATATTGTAACCACAATTCTTTATAGGAATTCCATAGGTGAAACTTTTTTTTTCCTTATATCTAGAGCTTTATCTAGCTGACTTACATGTTCCTTAGGTAAATATAAAGGTATTACATAGCCATTGAAGTGTTTGCTACCAAGTGATATTAAACTACTATATTTAAATATGATCTTTAATACCTTAATATTAAAAAGACAATCAGTGAAAATTAAGTTTAATAATGTATAATCTGAGCAGCTAATTATACTGAGAATTTAGAAGTGCAGGCTTAAACGTGTATGTGATATTCATCTGACACCTCAGGAATAACTAATTAGATCACTCATAATTCCCTAGGAAATAAGTAAAGGGCACAGGAGAATGGATATAGCTTTGGTTCAAACATGATTTTATTATAGTCTGGACATTTAAAAGTACTTAAAATGATGTAGAAAGGCAACTGGAAGTCATTTGACTCTTCCTCTCTAATTAAACCTGCCTGATATGGATTAGTGATCCATGAAATAGGGACAACTTTAGTACTTCTAATATTAGGAATCTTGACCATTTAATTGGTCCCCAGCATCTTGTTAATGATGCTGTTTTCCAAAAGATCATGCCTTCTTACCAGGTGAAAGTGATTATTTTTTTCATTTTGGTGTGTATTATACTGTATAAATGTTGTGTATTGCTTTTCAAATCAAGACTGATTCTCCTATAGTTAAGAATTTTCAAGATATACCAATCTTTGTGTTTTCTGTCTACAAAATTTCAATGAGCACTGGCCATAATGCACAGTAACAGAATGACCTTATAAAATGCTCAGTGTCCTCAGACTGAGCAGATAAATTATAGGATGGTGAATCATTAAAACTTTGCATGAAGTTGAATGGGGTCTGAACCTTGGCTACCAGTTCATTAAATGTTTGACTTTGGAAAATTCACTGACTGATCTTGCTTAGTCATAGTTTCCTCATTTATCCAAAGTAGACAATAATAGTTACCAAATAAGGTTGTTGTGTAGATTGGGGAATACTGGTAAAATATTTGACCTATTATACTATCGCTGGCATTTAAATTATTCTATTGATTGGTAATGAATTTTATTTTTAATAATTTTTGTAATATATTTTACTGTTAGCAAAGGAATAATAAACAGTTTGAGGACAGTTAGTAGCAGAAGGTGGCAGCACAGGGATTTTAATCCAGTTAGTCCTGGTATTAAGCACTACACTGTACACTCTTACCTGGATCTATGGCACCAGGTTTCAATGAGGCTGCTTTGGGCTGCACTTCCCTCTGAAGTTGCAACCTGTTACTCTGGAGTGGCTCCCTTTCACTGCCATGGTGGCTGAAAATCCAGTGGTCCTCTTCTCTGCTACTTCTAGCTGCCAGCCAAGTGTTCTAAAGAAAGAGAAAGCTTTTATCCACCTTGAAAGAAAGCAATTATTCTTTTTTCTTATGGGTATTAGCAAAGATAAATACTCCTATGATAAATCCTGGCATTTTCTTGCTTACATTTTCATTGATAATGTTCTTAAATTCTGGATACAAGAATATACACATTTTGAATATTAATGAATGCTGGCAAATTATATTCTGAAAAGGCAATGCCAAATCTTACTATCACAATAAATGAAAGGGCCTATTTCACTATATATTCACTAAAAACTGGATATTCTCAAAGTTTTCTAAAATTCTTCATCAATTGTATGGGTTTAAAAATGTGTTATTATAATTTACAATAAGGCTGAAAAATCTTAAGTTTATTGGACACTTTCTCTTTTCTAAATTAATATATAAAAGTTAACGTATGTGACATACATCACAGAATAATTGGCATGTGTCTGGTCCTATGCTAAGAAGATTTTATTGATAGCCTACCGGGTATTCAAAAATTTTGGGTATGGTATGTTGTATTTTTGCCTCTATTTGACTGATAATTTACAGAAAACGTCTATTGTACCCTCCAAGTCACGCAACCAGCAAGAGTTGAAGCTAGATACAAATTTGTATTTGTAATCCAGCTACATAAATAATTCTACTTTTCAAGCTCTAACCACATATGTTTGTATCCCTTATCTATTTTCTTATGTGGCTTTTTGTTCTTGATTTATTAATGCAAAAGGAATTTGTTTTTAATAGAAACAAAACAGTATTTGTTTTATTTCAATACTAGGCTTAAACCTGTGTGTAAAACAAGCAAGCCTAATAATAGCACCATAGTTAGACTAGCCTGCATTTCCAAGCCATGATTTTACAATGTATTAAGCAAACAAGTGATCAAATATCTCTCCATCCACCTGATGTGATCTTTTTTATGCACATAGCTAATGAGTTCCATTCAGAACAGCTGAAAATCTTTTAGTAGCAGCTTTAAAGATGAGCTCATGAGTTCAGTTTAAATTTCACCAATTAAATTAGGTCAAATGGAAGGAACTCAAATGAGTATTGCCCAATCAGAACCCATTATTTGTAAGTGATCAGTAACATTAAAACTCCACTTAGATCTAATTATTGAAAACCTGCATATAAGTGAAAAGATTAGTTTCCATTTATCAATCTCTGAATCCCAGGTTTTCAAAGAAAAACCTATCGAAGGAATACTTACCAAAATCAGATAGGAACATTAAAACCTGCATAGTTTATCAGATTTGTTCCACTACAACCAGTTTGCATACAGTTACACATCAGTTCATTCTGTATACACTCTAGACTGACTAGAACAAAGTTTAGCATAGAAAAGCTTTAAGAAACAGATTCCTAATTACAGAAGTTGCAGAGTTCAAAAGGGTATGAAAAAAACTAATGTAAATTCAAGACTCCTTTTCCTTTGTTTCAAAGAAACAGACTTTCTGTAAAAATATACACAATTTTTACAAATACATTTACAATTTATTTGTCTTAAAAACTGAGGATAGCCATATTCAAAACTAATATCTGAGACTTCCGTCAAGTATTCTTGGCCATAAACTAGGCTAATAAACTAAGAATCATGGAAGCCAAGCCAAAGTATAACAAGTATAAAAGTCCTGAACACCTGGACTTTCTATTAGGAAAGCTAATTATAGAGGGGAAAAGCTTCCCTTGTACAGTACTGAGGCTTGCTGTCATAGTTCTATTACTTGTAGCTTTTATACAGGTCACTGGCATTGTTAGTGCTTCTCTTAACACTACAGAAAATTAATGAATTCGGTGGGTATATTTAATCAATTCTATGACTTGCCTGGCTACTGGCCACTCTCCTGTTCTCAACAAGGAAATTAAGTCTTTCCACTCTACCATCTTCACTAAATCCAAAAGTCCTCCTCCATAGCCTCCCAAACAAACTTTGCTTTTTGCTGAAACCGAACTTTGCTTCTTTCAGACAGTGCCTCTTCAATCAAGGGGTAGATCTTTTCCCATGTATTTATTCTTGTTAGCCATAATGCATGCCACTTGGCTAGGTTGCCAGAGCGCAACTCTTGGAAGTCACAGCTTGGAGTCCAGCTGATGTCACAGATGTTACCTGGTTTTGGTGGTGGTGGTTGGTTAAAAGTCAACTATTGCACTTATAAGCCTATCTTAGATATGCCAAATCAGCTCCTACTCCAGCAACACCTGCAAAACCAGCAGCACATTTCTGATGCCACCTTCTAGGTCCTCTACATGGAAGAACTCCACAAACCCATCCCAGCCTACTTGTTTAACTAGCCAGTCCCGTTTTGTCCTAACGAGAACTTCTGATACTTTCTGCTAATGGTTCGATGCAACTTTCTTGGTTTATGGTCTTCAAGTGTTTGGCCACAAAGGCACCAAAATAAATGAGAGTCACAATCCTACCCCAGCTTGTTACGCCGTCGCTGAAAACATGGGCCTCACTCGAGACAAAGATTTGACGTCGTCTTCGTTTTTGATGTCCAGTTTCCGAAGCATGCCTCGTAAGGCCATCTAGCGGTTGCGGGGCACGCCTTCCCTAACGCGTCGTAAGGTGTCCAGCGCCTTCCTGTTGGCGGCCCCAGACCTGCCCATTGGCTTCGTGTCCTTGGTGCCAGTTGCCTGCTACCCAAGGTACCCAGAGATAATCTCCAGCGACTGCCAGTACAACTCGTCCTACTCCGACCCGTACGTACTGGAGCCATTACCAGCCTCCCCGACCAATTCCAGCAGGGGCAGGACAGCCGGCTGCTTGCCGAGAGGCTCCAGCTCTTCTTCAGGCGACATGATGGCGTCAACAGCCGGGGCTTCCATTTCCTCAAGCCGGGCGCGGCGAGAGGGCACGAAGCACAGCAGCCTGGAGAGGGTCGCGGTGACGTCAGGACCTCGTCGCCAATGGGCGGCGCCGCAGGGCCCTCTCGGCATCGCGCGTGAGAGCAGCCAGGGCTAGCGCTGGTGCTTCCACCAATCACCGCGCCGGCCTCCCCTGTCCCTTCCTCTCGCTGGGCCGACGCCTCCTTCTCAGTGGCCAAAAGCCGCCATCCTGGGGGTTGGCGCCGCCGCGGCCGGCCCCTCAACAGTAGAGGTTGTGTCTGATTACCGCTTTGGAAGCCAAACATCGCCAGTCACCACTGCCGCCTGGCTGAGAAACTGGGGAAGACCCTGACTCCCTACTGGAAGAAAGCTGAAGTGAGAAATTTGTTTGTTCAACAAAGGAGAGTTAGATAAGGGCATTTTAGTTGAAGTTTCCCCAGCAGTCATTAAGTCCACTGACTGGAACCAACAAAGATTACGTATATTGGGAATCAAATCACCTCTCTCTCTATATGGGCCAACAGGAAATCAGAACATGAGAACTACAATCATATCTCATGCAGGCCTTCTTCCCTATTCTTTAGGAATTATGGAGGAGCTCCAGAAACCTACCTCATCCTAGACCCCAATACTCAGCATCCAGGCATGACTATCCCCTTTGGGTCCTTCGGGACTAACCACATCATGTCTTTTATTGGTGCTTGAATCTGCTACAACAAAGTCAAAGATGATACAGCGTAAATTTCAAAATAACTAAATTTCACGTCTCACTAGAAATAATGGTAGGTAGGCAGGGTAATAGATACGTTGATTACTTTGATTCAATCATCCCACATTGTATACATGTATTAAAACATTACATTGTACCCCATAAATGTATACAATTATTTGTCAATTTTTTATTATACTTTAAGTTCTGGGGTACATGTGCAGGGCGTGCAGGTTTGTTACATAGGTATACACATGCCATGGTGGTTTGCTGCACCCATCACTTCATCATTTACATTACATATTTCTGCTAATGCTATGCCTCCCCTACTCTCCTACCTCCCAACAGGCCCCAGTGTGTGATGTTTCCCTCCCTATGTCCATGTGTTCTTATTATTCAACTCCAATTTATGAGTTAGAACATGCAGTGTTTGATTTTCTGTTCTTGTGTTAGTTGCTGAGTATGATGGTTTCCAACTTCATCATGTCCCTGCAAAGGACATGAACTTATCCTTTTTATGGCTGCATAGTATTCCATGGTGTATATGTGCCACATTTTCTTTATCCAGTCTATCATTGATGGGCACTTGCCAAAAAAATTCTTAAACCCCACATTCCCAGCTTACCAACGATCCTCAATTCCCTACTCCTTATTCTTACAAAGTTCATATAATTCTTCCACTCTGTATTCACAACTTCAGTTTATTATCAGTAAAATCTGCTGTTCTTGAACTATTTCTGAAAATTCCCATTACTGTTTTGCTCTTGAGAAAAGCTGACAATGCAGTAAGTATGAAGTGTTTTCTGCATCTTCTCAACTGGTAACTTTTTTCTCTCCATAAATCTTTCATCCCCGGGCTGGAAGGAAGAAGATACCTTTGATCCTCATTTTTGCTTTTGGACTATCCTCCTTCCATAACACCCTCTATATTTGTATCTCATATCATCATTTTGTGTGTGTGTGTGTAACACAAACTGAACTTTAATTTGCTCTGGTCCACATGATCTTCAGAGCCTAAAAGTTCCTGTTTTTTAATAACTATGGAAAAATATCTGCAAATGACAAATGTATGAAGGCATGACCAGATGCAAAATTTCAGTTCCACCTTTCTACAGCAGCTGCTTTAGGCAACCATTAAAAAACAACTCCCCGATCCTTATTGTTCAACATGTACTTGACAACATGTGGCAATATGGTACAGTTTATGAAGTTTATAAATATCAGTACCTGTAATAAAATATAAAATACTGAGTATCCCTTTTTCAAATATTAAGTCTCTGAATGCTTCATTCATCCTTTGGTTTCAAACCCATACAATGCACTCATATTACATTGTATATTTTGCATGGAGACAGAACACTGTACATCTGTTGGGGAAGGTGGGGTGCTGTGGGAATACCAAAGCACTACATCATAGAAAGTAAACGTTGAAGCAAAAATACTTTCTGAATATATACTGTACATTATGTAAACACACATTCAGAATAAGAATCAACACAGGCCAAAATATTGTTTTTAGGAAACCAGAATTCATATCATCATATTACAATGACCCACTACTCCTCATATCAGATGTCAACCCCAGGTCCCTTTGCCCTCTATTCTCAATAATGCTCTGTTTTTCATAATGACTTTTTCTAATATTACATGTATCTAAATTCTTAGCAATTTCACCATATATACAATAATCTTTTTTTTTTTTTTTTTGAGACGGAGTTTCGCTCTTGTTACCCAGGCTGGAGTGCAATGGTGCGATCTCGGCTCACCGCAACCTCTGCCTCCCGGGTTCAGGCAATTCTCCTGCCCCAGCCTCCTGAGTAGCTGGGATTACAGGCACGCGCCACCATGCCCAGCTAATTTATTGTATTTTTAGTAGAGACGGGGTTTCACCATGTTGACCAGGATGGTCTCGATCTCTTGACCTCATGATCCACCCGCCTCGGCCTCCCACAGTGCTGGGATTACATACAATAATCTTTTAACATATCAGCCTTTAAATTCTTTAACTCTTCCCATGAGAGATCTTAACTTCCACTCTATCAGGTGGAACTGCAACACTTTCATAATCTTAATTTAATGCATTCCCTTTCAGAAGACCACATAATTCATACAAGCTCACTTTTAGCCAGCACCTGATCCAATCTAATAACCTCTGATCTATTAAGCACAACACATTTTCATTGTTTTCTGCTCACTCAATGTCCCTACTTCCTTCCTTGCCCAGATTATTCTATGGTTAATCATTATAATCATTTGTGTGTGTACTCTCTCAATTATCCTATACCCTTATCTCACTTTCTTACATTTGTTTGATAATGAAAATTCACCAATTTAGTTATGTTCGACACTCTACCTCCATGCTCCTTGCCTCTTTTAGCCAATAACCTTGGTTTTCATTGCATTGAGCTAGGAAATCATCAGACTCTCATTCCCAAATAGAACTACTACCAACCTCCCCTTGTCTAACCATAGTCCAGATTCTCTACTTTGGAACAACTGATATTTTGAGCTAGATAATTCTTCATTGTGGGAACTGTAGGATGTCCAGATAATTCTTCGTTGTGGGAACTGTAGGATGTCCATTTCTGATCTCTATACACTAAATGCCAGTAGAAACCGACTGTGGCCATCAAACATGTCTCCATGCTTTGCCAGCTATTTTTGGCAAGGGAGGGTGGATGCTCTTTCTTGATGAGAACGACTGTCATAGATGAATTTTCTATAGTCCTAACTAAAACCAATTACTTCGTTTGCCCTCTCATCTTTTATTTTCTTCTTTCTCCTATATCATTTATTTTTCCGCACATCTTCATAAGCATACAAATGTGTTTTTCTGTCCCATTTGTTAAAAAAAGCAAAAAAAAATTCTCTTTATCTCATTTCCCTCTGTATCTCCTTTCCTATGTTTTGTTCTGCCATGAAGCTTAAAAATATATAGAGAGAAGAAACTCAAACAACTACCTATTAGCTTTAGTAAGCATGTGAAAGAAAGCCAATGTTTCAGAAGAATTGACTCACAGGAGTTTTTTTAAAGCCATGTTTACGTCCAAAATTGGTAACAAACATTTCAGTTGGGATAATATTTGGGTGTTTGATTAATAGACCAGGTTTTCATTTTTTTTAAATTAGAAAAATACCTAAATTGTTTATGTTTTTTTGGCTTTTCTCAGTATGAAATATTTTCAGTATCTCTGATTTCATATCTATCTTAGAATGTAAATCTTTTTTTTTTTTCCTTTTTTAAAATTGTACTTTAAGTTCTGGGGTACTTGTATAGATCTTGCAGGATTGTTGCATAGGTACACACATGCCATGGTGGTTTGGTGTCTCCATTCCCCCGTCACCTACATCAGGCATTTCTCCCAGTGTTATCCCTCCCCAACCCCTGCTGTCCCTCCCCTAATCCCCCACCACCAACAGATCCCAATGTGTGATGTTCCCTTCTCTGTGCCCATGTTTTATCATTGTTTTAACACCTGCCTATGAGTGAGAACATGTAGTAGTATTTGGTCTTCTGTTCTTGTGTCAGTTTATTGAGAATGATAGTTTCCAGATTCATCCATGTCCCTACAAAGGACACAAACTAATAATTTTTTATGGTTGCATAGTATTCCGTGGTGTATATGTTCCACATTTTCTTTGTCCAGTCTATCATTGATAGGCATTTGGGTTGGTTCCACGTATTTGTTATTGCATACGGTGCCACAATGAACATACATGTGCATGTGTCTTTATACTAGAATGATTTAAAACCCTTTGAACTAATTTATACTCCAGCAACAGTGTAAAAGTGTTCCTATTTCTCCACATCCTCTCCAGCATCTGTTTTCTCCAGATTATGTACTTATTGCCATTCTAACTGGCATGAGATGGTATCTCAATGTGGTTTTGATTAATGACCAGTGATGATGAGCATTTTTTATATGTTTGTTGGCCTCATGTCATCTTTTGAAAAGTGTCTGTTCATATCTTTTGTCCACTTTTGAATGTGTTTGTTTTTTTCTTATAAATCTGCTTTGGTTATTTGTAGATTCTGGATATTAGCCTTTTGTCAGATGGGTAGTTTGCAAAAAAATTTTCCCCCAGACCCTTTACTTCTTTGACTTCATCTCTTGCTATGCTCCCACATTCTCACTGCACCCCAGACATATTACTTTCCTTGCTGTCCTTTGAAACTGTCATGTACACTTCCAATCTTAGACCTTTTCTCTAGCAGTCACACTTTTAGAATGATCTTCCTCCAGATATTTGCAGTGCTAACTTTCAAATGGTTGCTCAAGTCATATTTTCCCAATGAGTTAAACCCTGACTGCTCTAAATAATACTGCATCCTCCAAACTAGTATATCTGATTTAGCTTTTATTATTCTACTTTTTTTTTCCAATATCATTTCTTATCTGTTAACATATTAATGTATTTTAGTGTATTATATATTTTTATTCATACTCCATCTCCCTCCATTAGAACGTAAGCTTCATAAGGGCAGTAGTCTTTGTTTGTACTGATGTTTGCCAAGTGACTGAAATGCTGCCTAATACAGAGTTGGTGCTCTATGGTAATTTATTAAATATTTGTAGATCCAAAAAGTTCCATTTATGAATGTATTGTTATGAACACACTACTCTCTGCCTATATGCTTTTAAGTCTCTTGCTTTTTTTTGTCTCCTCATAGTCTTTTGACAAAACCTTAACTCTGGTTAAAACTTATCCTATAACTGCTCAGTAACTGTACATTAGTAAGGGAGTGTTGCTGGAGAAAAATAATCATATTGAGTTGTTTTACCTTAAATTTAGGACCACAAACAACTATTGGGCCCTTAATTCTGCCAGGCAGATGTACTGCATTTCCTTGTTCCATCCTTTCTCCCTTTCCCAGATGAAAATCAATTGCTTTTTGTTTTCTTTATAAATATCCATCCTCTTATTTTTATTCTCATACTGAAATTCCTTGCCTTCAAATTGGACTAAAAAATAAAAACATCCACAAGAGTACTTCTACAAACTACAACAATTACATACACAGACACTTACATTTCTACTCACATACTATGCTTTTCCTTCAGTCACATTGGATAAACTCTTAACACTCATATCAGAAGCCAACCCTTCCAATTATCTAGTGAATACTATCCTTTGCTTCTTCAAGAATATCTTTCTGGTGTCTGCTCTTACCCACTCTAGAATATAATCAGGATTTCACTCTCTAGAAGGTGATTTTCATTAGGATTTGCCAACGATATAATTCTCTCAACTTAAAAGAAAATTATCTCTATTTCCAGTTATTGTATCAGTTTTCTACTTTTTCTTATTATGAAGATCCTTAGCAAAGTGGTCTGTCTTTGCTGCCTCTAATTCCCCTCAAGGCAGAATTTTCCCTTACTACTCCACTATTCTACATTCATGTTTAATGTGTACACACATATATTCAATGAATTAATCAATGAAAACAAAATATACTATAAAGAAATCAAGACTTGCATCATAATATAAATGAATAAAATTACTTACTAGGGGAGTAATATCAGTGAGTTGGAGATCTAGGAAGCTTTAGGCCTTTTTTCCCCCACAGAACATGAAAACATTACTAGAGACTGGCTAAAGTAACTCACAGAAGCTCTGGAAATAAGTCACAGATCTATAGCAACCAAATGAATGTCAGTTACGAAAAATACACATTAAAAAAAAAATTGGGTGGCATTTTACAAACCCTGGCCCCACTTCCTCCCTGGTGCAGCAAGATGTAGTTTGAAGGAAGTATTGTTTCAGTCCCTAGTTCTTTTCTGAGAACTACAGTATAGAAAATCAGAGCAGAACTAATTAGTGACATTCAAGCCTGGCTACTGGCTGCCTGAGGAATTGATCTATTGGGCTCTGTGTTGATTAAACTGGAGCTCAGAAAGCCAAACCTGGCACATGTCAGATTACAGGCTAGGTCTTTACCTATAGCTTTGGAAAGCTGTAAGGGAACAAACTATAGACTATAGATAACCTGGAGCAAGAGATCACTGATGGAAGAATACAATAGAACAGTTAAGACCAGAAGAAAAAATAGTAATGAGACATGTTCAATATCACTAATCATTAGGGAAATGCAAATCAAAATCATGAGATACTTCACATCATTAGGATAGATGTTTAAATGAATATATAAATAAATGAATGAAGATGTGGAGAAAAAGAAACTGTTTAGAATATAGAGAAATTGTAACCATGCATTACTCATGGGAATGTAAAACATTTCGACCTCTATAGAAAACAATATGGCAGTTCTTCAAAACATTAAAAACAAAATTGCTATATAATCAAGACATTTCACCTCACATTATATACTCAAAATAATTAAAAGCAAGGACTTGAGGAGATATTTGTACACTCATGTTTATAAAAGCCGCCCAGCTGTCAATGGATGAATGAATGGATGAACAAAATGTGGCATATACATACAGTGAAATATTATTTGGCCTTAAAAAGAAATACAATTTGGAAACATGGTACAACAGGGATAGACCTTGTAGAAATTATGCTAAGTGAAATACATTAGTCTTTAAAGGAAAAAATACTGTATTACTCCATTTATATGAGGTATCTAGAGTAGTCCAATTTCATTATGTCTTTGAAATGTTCACATCAGAGGAGTTAATCAACTTGCCAAAGTGTATACAGATGGTATGTAATAGGGATTGTTTTCTATTTCAGATTAGACTTTATTTTCTAGAGAGTGTTTCCTGATTCCTTAACCTGGGTGGGGGATCTCTCCAATATTTCCCCCATACTTAGCATTGCCATTTATCTTGTCACTCAGGATAATAACTTATTTAATAAATTGTAAATTCCTCCAGGAAAAGATGATGTCTTTTCTTATTTCACAATTCAGTTTCCAGATTTTATTAAAAATTATTTCCACTATCATGGTTACTCCTTTCTTTCTCCAATTCTACCTCCATTATTCATAACAACTTTCTTTCATTTAGCATTCACAATTTTCCTGGCACCATGCTGGCTTTCTTATATATTAACTCTTTTATGCTTTCTAACCTGTCTTATGCAATAGATAGTACCATTCTCATTTTAAAATGAATCCATAGCTCCATTCTTAACTTAGAGTCATAACCTAATGGAGCCCCTAATGTCTTACCAGAACATTCCAGTTATTGCATGATGAAATAATTAGCATATAGTTCTTTCTCTTTCTGTTGGAGTTTCATAACTTTTCTTCAAACAGATCATAACGGCCAGGTATCCCTCAATATTTCTAAGAACAGCAGCAGCCAAGATGATTTCAAGGCCTTACTTCAAAAAAAAAATTGAAAATAGTACCTATGACTCCTATTTTAGAGGAACTGACACATATTCACACTTGGCATTTTTCTTTTGGAAACAGATTTATCTCTTCTCCCTTTGTTTCTCCTTTTATCCTCAATATTACTTTCTTCTGAAAAATAATCCATGGGATGGTAGTACATAAAACATATTTAGTAAATGAAAATATTTTATTCTTTTAAATTGTGATTCATAAGATAGGTAAAAGGGAGATGAGTTAAATTTGTCTCAAAATTAATGAAAATTTAAAAATATTAACATGTATTAATCAGCATATGATTACTGAAATATATATCAGCATAAAATGAAAGTGGTTCTGAAAATTTAAAATGCATACATTTCCTTTCTTATGTATTTATTGTACAATATGGAAAATATGCCTTCTCATTTTAAAATGCTACATAGAAATTTGAGTTTTAAGTGCAAGCTTTAACCTGTATTTCTAAGTATTTGGAAAATTTATGGAATGATAATATAATATGAGAAAGAATAGATTATTTAATATTTGCAATATCCTGCCTTGTTTCTTTCTTTCTCTCCAGGACCAGTGAGCCTAAATATTAAATACATATATTTGGATATGATACTATGTATGTACATTATACACACACACACACACACACACACACCCATAATTATATCACATTTTATGTGAATAGTATTACCAAGCTATGAGAATGAGCACTTTTTTGCTAATGAGACAGAAAAGACACAGCACTTTCATATAGCAAAATTCTTTTTCTAAATACTTTAGTATGGTCTCAGAGATTCTTGCTTAGTCAGCTGTTAACTGGCATTTGGATGCTTACACTTAGAATTCTATAGGCCTCAGCAGCTTATTTGATTTGCAACCATTGCTGCTGACCCAGAAACGTTTACTTATGTGACTTCTTATGAAGTGTTCAGATTGCACTGAGTAGGCCCTGGAAATACATTACTTTGGAGTACAGTGCTCTATAGCTTAAAACAGGCCATTGCATAAATCAAAGTTTTGAATGAAAAGAAAACAGGTGAATCAGACCTTACAAGCTTGCTTTAGTTTATGATAGAATAAGCTAGGATTTTTGAATTGAGGGGTTCAGAAAATAACTCAAATGACCTCATTATTTTACATATATGAATTCTGAAAAACACAGGTGATTTTACTAAGACCTCACAATCAATTTGAATCTGGACTGAACAATTGTGTGACCTGATACCTACTCTAGTCACATGCCTTTGTTATGAAGTAATATTAATTAACAACATGGGCACTGCAAAAAGCTCAGTTGGGTTAACATTCTGACTCTGAGCCCTACTAGACCTCTGGCAATCAGAAACCTAACTTGTAAGCCTCATTTATTCATCTATAATATATGTGCTAAAACTGTATTGGCTTATTGTGAGACGTCAATGAAATAATACATACTTGGCACAATGCAGGACACGTGGTAAACACTTAAGAATTTTTGTTATTAGTGAATCTTATGGGTCCTTTTTGCTTAAAAAATATTTTGTTTTTACTTCTAGTTGTCAGTGTCCATAGCCAGAAATGTTAAAGACAGACAAAGATTTGCTTACTTAAAAAGATAAAAGTGTAGGGCCAGACAGGGTGGCTCACACCTGTAATCCCAGCACTTTGGGAGGCCGAGGCGGGCAGATCACCTGAGGTCCGGAGTTTAAGACCAGCCTGACCAGCATGGAGAAACCCCATCTCTACTAAAAATAGAAAAATTAGTCGGATGTGGTGGAGCATTCTTGTAATCCCAGCTACTTGGGAAGGCTGAGGCAGGAGAATTGCTTGAACCCAGGAGGCAGATGTTGTGGAGAGCCGAGATTGCGCCATTGCACTCCAGCCTGGGCAACAAGAGTGAAACTTCTTCTTAGTGATTAGTGGAATCACAAAATTATTACATTTTTATACCCCTACTTGAAGATTAAGAGTTTGCATTTCCTTTGGGCAATACCTAATTCCTTTTATACCTTTGTCACTTACTGTGAAACTTTAAAAAACTCTATTGCATGAATGTATAATAAGTAGTCTTGAATGTTAAATTATAAATATTAAAGACATAGTTGTAGCTTTTGGAAAACTGAGGGTGATCTAGTTTAAAATGGGGGATTAAACAGTGGAAAAATTAATAAATTTCAGGCATGCCTTTTTGCACTCTTAGGTTATTAGAAGGAAGGAAATCTGTAATGAACTCTTTACAGTTTCTGACCCTGCTACTGATATTGAACTGACAATTACAAAAGGGAGCTTGAGGGGATGAAGTGATGCATTGGCATTGAAGCAAGGGCATCTTTTCCACTTCTAGTACCCGCACTGTTTAACCAAATATTAAGGGTCTAACAGCTTGATATGCATTCATGGCCCAGAACCCTCCAATTATACCATGTGTCTTGACATTGATGAAAATGCAATCCTCAACCATTTGAGAAAAATTAAAAAAAAAATTACTATGGTGACAATGCATTAACCTGCTCTCAGCTGCTCAGCAAGAGACAATATAAGTGTTTGTCAGTTAAGGATGACACAAACCTTTGCCTTTAAACTAACACTGTTATTAAGTTAAACACAGTGCTTAAAAAAAGGTATTTACTGTTGGTTTGAAGACTATTACTATGTCATTATGTTCTGTTAATGAATTTTCTTATTGTAGTAATGACTTGAAAGTGCAGAATTCTTTCCGGCAGGTTCTGAACTGTAGAAGGCAACATCAAACTTTGAGTTCCCTCAGTGCATTCTGGCTCCTCTAGGTTTATACTCCATTGTAATATAACACCTCTATTTGATAGTTCTGGGGATGAGAGAGCACTTGCTCAAGGGGTCGTAACCAGAAAGAATAAACTGTTTCGTTGTTCTGTGAATGCCAGCTTGCTTAAACTGTGCTTTTATCTCAACTTCCAGGCTCATCATTATGCTTAATAATAACTCTTTAAAACATAAACTCTTGAAAATCAGAGAAACATTTCAAAAAACAGCTGTGCCCTAATAGTAGACTGATTAATTTCTGATTCTCTTTAACATAACTAACTAGGACAACTTGGCTCCATTTCAGCTGAAAATGCATTTCCTCTAAAACTATGTTGGCATTTATATAATGACTGTAAGGAAATCAAATGTTACATGTTAATATTTCCACAAAAGTGGCAAGAGCTTAAGAAAATCAAAGACACTTATTACTTGACTTTGAATGAACAAAATTATTCTGAAGACTTCCTCAGAGCCTTACGATGATTCAAAACTATTGTCTCTGATTTTCCATTGTGGTGACTTGTATAGAAATAACTATCATTTTAATAGAACAAAACCAGAGGTGAGTTGCCATATTTTAAGAGGCTGTTGACCCATTTGATTTTCTACCTATAGCCAACTAATTTTCTTTTAAATCAAGTTTATATTATGATTACAAAACTTTTGCAGGGTTTAAAGTCCTATGATGTAATTTTCACACATAGGTGATAGAAATTGGACATTCACCAATGGGAAAACTGATTTGTGCTATAAAAAAAAAATACTTGGTAATTGTGGGATGTAAAAGAGGTGGGTAGCTACAAGCTGGGCACAAAACAAAATTCCCTTTATACACAATTACTTTTTATAGTGTTTTATATTATTTACATAATTTAATCTTGAGGATAAGTAAAATGATATTTAAAGACTGATCATTTTTTACAATCATTTTAAATACTATGATGATTTTTAAGATCGCTCTAGCTGCCCTAGCTCTTATGAACATTGAATCTTCACATTGCTGTTGATATAGAATCTAACTACATAGACAACTGGGTTGGCATGTTAGTTTCCAGTGCACTGGTTATCATTGATACATTATCTAACTTTGAAAAGTCACAGGCACACATACACACAAAACTTCAAATTGTATAACTTTACAAGGAAACTATTAGTGAGCCAATTTCAGCTTTGTATATTGAAGTTTTCTAACTTTAAATATCTAAAATTGCCTGAAATTAATGTTCCTAAATCATTTTTGTGATCTTACGCAAGAACCATATAGTTTATATATATGTTAAGACATCACAATTATAAACTTGAAGGGTCTGCGTGTCTATGATTCTCTAGCTTTTAATTTTCTTTTCTTTAAATAGGTGAGCCGAAGTAGATGGTTTTTAAGGGACCTTATGCATGAAGTACCTAGACCACATCTCCTTTCATTATCGTGAGAATGAGATTCCATGATTGCTATGCTTTTGACTTCTCTCATTCCTAAAATGTTTTATTTTCCTTTGTCAGAGGATAGAATAAATGTATTTCTTTTATCAGACTATCAGATTATAGATTTGATATTAATTAACTGACTTTTGAATTTCTGAGAAGCTCTTCTACAATTTAGAGTTGGTTTGTTAATGATTTATGGTATAGTACTGTTAAAATGCTGGAAAATAGGGTCAGGTGTGGTGGCTCACACCTGTAATCCCAGCAATTTGGGAGGCTGAGGCGGGTGGATCATGAGGTCAAGAAATCGAGATCATCCTGGTCATCATGGTGAAACCCCGTCTCTACTAAAAATACAAAAAATTAGCTGGGTATGGTGGTGCGTGCCTGTAATCCCAGCTACTCAGGAGGCTGAGGCAGGAGAATTGCCTGAACCCAGGAGGCGGAGGTTGCGGTGAGCCGAGATCGCGCCATTGCACTCCAGCCTGCCGAACAAGAGCGAAACTCCGTCTCAAAAAAAAAAGACAAAAATTAGCTGGGTGTGGTGGCAGGCGCCTGTAGTCCCAGCTACCAAGGAGGCTGAGGCAGGAATATTGCTTGAACCCGGGAGACAGAGCTTGCAGTGAGCTGAGATAGCACCAATACACTCCAGCCTGGGCGACAGAGGGAGACTCCACCTCAAAAAAAAAAAAAAAAAAGGAAAAAATTGATAAGCACCTATTATCATATTTAGCTAGGAGAAACAGAATGTGTAGTGTTAGTATGTTTCCTTTTAAAACACAGACTTTACTATATTAATAGAGAGAACATTCTCCTTTTGTAGACCTGTTCTTTGCAGTACCATGTTTGTTAATGCTTCACTTTTTTTGTACGTCATTATCGTTTTTACTTGAGTAAAGCTCATGGCATTACATGAGGAGCAGAGTTCTATCATGTAGAAGTTCATTCACCAGAGCATGCTTCCTTTTCATAATCTCATCTTGTGCCAGTATAGAAGTGAGATCAGCTAGGTGAAGCTAGCACTTGACAAACCTGAGTTATAGTTTTGGTTCGCTTTCCCACTTCCCAATTGCTTGACATTGAACTAATCCTAATTATCGCATGTAGAATTAGGGTAAATATACATCACATATAGAACAGCTGCAAAATGAGATAATATATAGTGATAGTGGGGATCTTTATAGGGCCCAAAGCACATTTGTTGCATAATATATAAATGTTAATATGGTAGCATCATGTTTACTACCAAACACCATCTTTTATTCTATTTTCCCAAACTTAAATTTCCCATTTGTAAAGAAATTTTAAAATATTTATGTAATTATTATATTATTTACTGGTCTGATAAGCTGGTTTTCATGCACTCAAATTTATATCCTGTGAGTTTCTATTACTCAAACTGGATATAGTTTTATGGAAAATTTAATGTTTAATATCTTGGTTTATTTGAATTGGTATGTTAGTAAATATAATCTGTGAGATAATTTATTTTTCAATTCTGTATTTCAGAAACACATTTTGCATCAATGTGTGTGTATTTGCTATTGTTATTTACCAATAATAATGTGGCTCACAAAAATGTAAATAATCTAGAGTCTCAAAGATAAATTGATAAATTATATTCATCATTTATATGTCTCACCTAGTGGAGCTGTTGTACTTGAAAAGCAGTATATCTATCTATCTATCATCCATCCATACATCATTTCCACAGTATTCTTTAGTGAGTAAAGCTAATACCTGTGTGACTCTTGGATTCTTCTTGGCTTATTTTCACTATTGCTAGCCTCTTCATCACCTCAGTTAAAATTTGATACCTGGAAAGTCTTTTATATCTGCTTTACCCCACAGATGATTTCATCTTTCTTTGAATATGCAATACCTATAATATGTAGCTTTTGCCTAGCAATTAGTCACAGGCTGTCTTTTGACATTTTTTGAATTACTATTGACTTCTTTCATGGTTATTTAAATTTTTAAACAGGTATGTTTAACTTTTATTTAAATCTAAAGTTATGAAAATCCCAGACTATGACTTGTGCTTCTTTATATTATTTTACTTGTAGAGACGCAGTAACTATTTGTTTATGGTTTATTCTAAAAGCAAAGACTACATATGTATACGTGTCCATTAGTTTCACAACTGAAAGCACTCACACTATTAAATAAACACTTACTAGGACTAGGGACTTAGTAACTTTCTGGAGCATTGATCCTTCATTTTACAAACTAGACAGCAAATGCCAAGTTCTACTTTCTTGTTAGTAGAGCGGGAAGAAAAGATGTCAGGCCTAAGCGTAGCTTAACAAAGCATGATATAGCATTACTATAAAACTTAGTTTGTTTACTTCAAGACAAAATATTTATGAAAGTTTAAATCTCTATTGAAGTACCAGTAGCTACTATTAAAACATGTTTTGAAGCAAAACTGCTTCTCTTAGCCTCAATTTGACTTTGCAGGCTCTACCTCATTTCTCTCCACCTATATTGTTCCACAGCTGCTGAACTCTCTAGGGAATATCTCTCCATGGAGACGGAGTCAGACGGCTCAAGTCTCTTCTCTGTTCTTGAGTTCCTGTTTTCAAGTAATGATTTGGATAAACCTGAGACCAGTTTCCTTCCCTCCAACTCTGGCAGCTGAAATTAATTCTCCAAAGACTCCTCTTTGGAGGCAAGCAGATGGTGCACATACACATGTTTTAGTTTTGATTGTACCAGTTTTGAATAATTTAAAGTTCCAAATCTCTATAAAACTACTGTATTCCCATTTCCCAATACATTTTTTTTCCTTTGCCTCAGAAATTCTTTCGTTATATTTTGACATTTGGCTGAAACTTCGTTCACTTTGTACTGGCTTCATTGTCACACACCTCCTGCTGTTCTTTGTTACAATTTTAGATAAGTATGGCTTTAGAAAACTAAGATGCTTTCAGAAACTATTCTGCTGGTGATTTTCCTCTTACCATTTGCAAAGCATTTTGTATACATAAACAGCACATTAGCCAAATGATGTTGTTATCACAGTTCCTGTTGGTCTGCACTTGGCTCTCGCTTTAGAATTACCCCAAATAGGTTTGCAGAATTTTATAGTTGCATTATGAGGCACTCAATAATATGTATGAACTTAGGCATTTTTTTTCTGCCATTCTGTTTGAGAAACTGCCCATCCTATTTCTGCTGAAGATTCACTGCTGCTTCAAGTAGAACGTGGTAAGTAAGTAGTATTTAGAACAATCTTCAAATAGATTTGACCTTTTCTGTTCAACTTTGAAGTTTCCCCATTATTAAATTGAGAAAACTGGCCAATAGTGCTCCAAATTTTTTGTGAGATTTACCGATTTATGAACAAGTATGTGTCAACTCACACATATATGTGCACACATATACAGCTACTGAAATCAATGAGGAAGCTCTTCTTTTGTAGTCACTAAGGCTATGATTCAGTTCCAGATGAGTTTCACTGTTTTATTGCCATTGCCTTCTTCTCTCGCAATGGCTAACACGGCTAACAAACAAGAATAATTATGAGAGTGTGCTATATTAGCACAAGTCATCAACACTACAAGAAAAAATAAACAAATATATAGTCAACGTAGAATGAGATAGTAATCTCACCTGTGAAGACGAAAAAAGTATAATCTACACTATGTAATTAGCCTTTACCAAATTATGTTTTATATTATTTTATGGTTCATCCAATCCTTATAAAAATTATATTACTGTAGATCGACATATTATGAATGCATAAACTAAACCTGAAAAATATTATGTGGTTTTAGTATATACAATTGTGTGGAAATAAGGACACAAACCTTAGGAACTGTTATGCCAAATTTCATTTTTTTTCACTTAAAGTGGGACAAAATAATACACAATCTAGAGAATACTCAAATAATTTATATTTTAAAAATATAACTATTTGGAAATAGAATATAAAACACATTGTTCTTTTGTTATTTCTATATAAAGTCTGGAAAACAGAAACTCAGAATAACTGAAGAGAGCCTCAGAAATCTCATCTGTTTGATAGAACACTTCCCTTAGGGACTTTAACAATTGCTATGCAGAATCAACAAATAAATAACTTTCAGTGTTATTTTGTCTCTCTTGTTTTCAACCATTCAAGTGATGTGACTTCTACCACTTCCCTTCAGGGATAATTCCATATTCCAGCAGTTTTTACTGTCAGGAAGCTTCTCATGTACTCTACCCAAATTGTCTTTTCTCTGACTTTATTCCGTTTCTCAGAGTTAAACCAAATCTGAGCACATCACTAAATGACTTCTCATGTCTAGTGAGGGTTACACTTTTAAACATTTGCCCTACTACTGTTTTATTTCTCACTTTCCCAAAAGTTACAAATTTACCTCCAGCATACTTCTTTCTTCAGTCAGTCACTCTACTGCCCTCATCAATTTCAAGCCCTTCCCTGAATAGCCTTTAAATTTGTTTCCTAAATAGTTTGAAGTGAGGCATAGGAAGATTGTAGTTCTTCACTACAAACCACTTAAAACATCACCAATATTTATGATTTTCAATTCACAACAAAAACCAAGAGATCAGAATGTAGATCCCTAACAAAATAAATGAAGGCATAGAACTTCCACCTTAGGGACTACTTTAATTTGAGAACTAAAAGATCACTTCTCAAGTATCTGGTGCGTAAAGAGTGTATTAAAAATGGAATTTTGAAATTCACAAAATTATAAGGTAAGTTACATTCAAAATCATCCATTGTTTCATGATAAGAGACTTAGAATACATTTGTGGCTATATCATTGCTAGTTACTGCTAAGACGGAAAGACTGGCTTGTGAATTGGTAATTGGACAAAGGCATTTGGATTACAGTGGTAAATAATCATTATTAGTTTGGTGCAAAAGTAATTGCAGCTTTTGCTATTAAAAGTCGTAAGTCTAAAATATAAGTATAAAGTAATTAAGTATAAGTAATTAAGCATAAAGATAAATATTAATGTTTATCTTTTAAATGCCATACGTGGAACGTTGATAATGTCACAGACTGATGGATTTTTTGTTGTTGTTTTCCTCCTATTCCTTAAACTCTAATTTAATCTGTGTTTTATCTTACCACTTTTTTTTTAAATTTAAGAT
The DNA here is from genome assembly GCF_009761245.1 of Sapajus apella. Lineage (NCBI taxonomy): Eukaryota > Metazoa > Chordata > Mammalia > Primates > Cebidae > Sapajus > Sapajus apella. The sequence continues at coordinate 13,177,090 of NW_022436976.1, read as the reverse complement.
TCCTAAATTGTGTTTCAGTTGTGTCTCCATGGTTCTATATTTTAAATTCTACTTTGATTATCTTAAAGCTGAAATGCTTATATTGTAACTAATCATGACTTATAGGTATTATTTTTAGGATACAGCTTAAGCAGTGCCATATTTTATATATGGTTACATATTACAAAACTCAGTAGAGCCTATCTTGGAAGAAAATTATTTTCACATTTAAATTGGACTGAAATTTACTTTCTCCTAAAAGCAATTATTATATGTCTGTGATGTTCACGCAAGGTGTTATATTCTAGTTATACCACTTGTTCATATGTAACATGGAGGGATATGTAAATAAACTGCAGTTATTTATTTAAAATTGGATAGTAGCAGTCCACAGAGGGTATACTGAGGCACAGGAGTGGGAGACCAAGTCTAAAAGCAAGGGGCAGGGAGAGAACGATGGGAATGTATTTTTAGGTGATGCTTCATATGAGTGTTCACTTGGGATAGATTTTTACCAAACGCCTGGAAACCATTACCAGGTTGATGAAGCGATGTGGAGGTCACAAAGCACGAACAAACCTGGTATGTTTGTTCAAAGAACTGTTAACAGTTTTTATTCCTGGAGCATAAGATACAGCGGAGTTTGGATAAGCTTCGAGATGAAACAGGAGAAGTGAAAAAGTCCAAATGTATGTCATAGAAGAGATTCTGAACTTTAACTTTAGGGTTATATCAAATTATAGTCCTTCTACCAAATCCAGTCTCTCTTGTTTTTTCAAAGGAAGATTTATTGGAACCACTCATACCATTTGTTTACATATTATCTGTATCTGCTTTTTCACTGCAGTCACAGAGTTGAATACTTGTGGCAGATATTACATAGCTTGCAGTGCTTAACGTATTTAATATCTGGGTCTTTATAAAAAACCTTTTCTGACCTCTTCTCTGTGCAATATAGAGGCACTGAAATATTTGAGCTAAGAGATAGTATGATTGGTCTTCCCTTTCAAGGAGTTGGATTTAGTGGAAGTAAGACAATGGCTTGGAGGTGTTATAAAACTAAATAGCCCTGTAATAGCACTAAATACACATGTAGTGCTTTATATGTGTTGTTTTTAGTTCCTTTATTTTCTTTTTGTGTGACATCTTCAACTTAAATCAGTGGTACACTGAATGCTATTTAATATTTTGTCTTCTTACCCAATATATTAATTACTTAAAAAATTACCAAATACGTTTAAAAGGAAAAGCAGTAGTTTACAAATGCCATTTCAAAAAGTAATTTATAACTTATGGTTTGTAAAATCTAAATGTCTATTTTTGATTATACACATTTTCTATTTTTTAATAAAATTACCACCAGCAGCAATAGACATTTTGTTTTGCTTTGTTTCATTTATCTCTTCTTAAGGCTTAGACATTTATTGTGCACTCTTTGTATAAAAATAACTTTTTTGATACAGATTTAATATAATGAACTTTTTTTATGTTGAAGGGAAATGTAATTTGATTTAAAAATTCTTAAATATTATATTCTAGTACAAATTTTCTCAATCACAGCAAAATTGACATTTTGGGCCAGATTAATTATTTGTTATAGGGGGCTTTCATGTATTGTAAGATGCTTAGCAGCATCTCTGGCCTCTTACATGCCAGAAGCAACCCCCTGCCCCAAGTTGTGACAATCAAAAATATCTCCAGACTTTTAACAGATGCTAGACATCCCCTGAGGGGGCAAAATCAATACTGGCTGAGAACCACTGTATCTTGTTCTTTACTGTTCTACATTCTCACCGAATATATCTTTGATAAAAATAACAAAAGAAAATAAAAGCTGTATGTTTTTAATCACAAAGTTGAGACCACAGGCTAATGGTATGGTGATGATGTGCTGTGTCCCAGTCTATTCTTAAAAATTGACTTCATGTTGTGACATTTTCAATACTTGCAAAAATCTTCATCATAAAAATGAGGTATCAGATTTCAATTGTCTCATTTTTATATTCCTCTGCTGTAGTTTGTTGACCTTTTCAGTATTCTAAGCAAGATTTTGAAAGAGTTGACCATTTCCTTCTCTTCCTATTAAAAAGTACAGTAACCTGTTGCAAAGACTGAAATGACTGGCCAACTGAGATGAAGAATTTTAAAAAGGTCAGAATGGTTCACTACACTATATATTTCGCAGTGTTTGTAAAGCATTTGAATGTGTGATTTAACGTTTTTGAAAAATAAAATCTAATCTATTGGTTAAAAAGAAATAGAGCCTGGACTTTTTAATGCTCTTTTTAAAGTTAGTCTAACTTGTTTTTATAGCTTTTTCCTTGTGGTCAACTTAGAGCACTGGACTTTATATAACCCCATGTTAGAATAATTACTGTCTTAGGCAACTATTTATAGTCTTCCCGAGCCCTGGAATACTTACATTTCTGTGGGTCTACTCAACCATACAGAATTTCCAGACAAAAAGGTAAAACTCATTCAAAGAAGAGACATTAAATTTTCTGCTTCTTCAGCAAAACTGCAAGAATTTTCGTTTAACAAAGTATCAGCATCAGCAATACCATTATCAATGTACATCTGGTTTTCATTCTCATGTACATAGGCAGCAAATTTAAGGTCCAGTTTAGCATATTCAGTGAAGTAAATGTATTTGGGAGGGATATTAGAGAAGGTGAATGAGCTTCAACACTCTTTCGAGGCAGCACTGAATTTTAAATTACTTATGTATTAAAAAGGCAAATGCATTAGGACATAAGACTTCTGTTAGCATAGGGATTTTATAATACAATATTTGTGACACTTGTAAATGTCATGAATTCTTGAACACAACAATCATGTTAAATTTTGTTTATTTTCTTTGTATTTAGTATCTGGGAGTATCAAGGGACACAGCTGCTGCCTGAATATGTAACTGTACAAATAGTGAATTGAAACAAAGGGTAAGAATTGGATATTGAAATGTATTTCTACTTATAACATATGAAATCAATGTACAGGTGTCACAAATGAGATAGGTGTGTGCAAGGATAATGTAAACTAAAAAAAAAATTGTGCTGGCATGTGCTTTGCTATATATGGAAGAAAAATAACTTTACCCTCACATTTTACATGAAAAATTTTAATAACAGTTATTTTTGATTTCGTAAGTTAACATATTGCATCTCCTAAGACTGAAGTTTCAGAAAAGGCAATATGGTCAGTGCATATTTTCTATCTAGGTATGTCCAGAGTCCCATCCTTAAAACAAAATTCAAGGTAGGGGTCATAGAACCTGACTTCAAATTTAGGGGGTGTGATTGTAGCTCATCACTTTATAAAGATAGATAGACAGATGATAGACAGATAGATAGACAGATGATAGATATATGATTGATGATAGATATATTGTAGCTCTTCACTTTGTATAGATACAGACAGATATATAGACAGATGATAGTTATATAGAGATATATAAACAAATGTAGATATATATAAATATCTCTATATAGAGAGATATATAAACAAATAATCTCTATTATAACTCTCTCTATCTAGATCTATTTAGATATGTATCTAACTTCTTGGCAGATTTCTGTATTAAAATGGTGTTAACAACAGATATTTTAATTAAAAGAAATTTTTTTAAAACATAGAAATACTAAGTTTTTTTTTTTTTTTTTTTGAGTTGCATTCTTGCTCTGTCATCCAGGCTAGAGTGCAGTGATGTGATCTCGGCTCATTACAACCTCCACCTCCCAGATTCAAGTGATTCTCCTGCCTCAGTCTCCTGAGTAGCTGGGATTCCAGGCACCCACTACCATGCCCGGCTAATTTTTGCATTTTTTGTAGAGATGGGCTTTCACAGTATTGGGCAGGCTGGTCTTGAACTCCTGACCTCGTGATCCACCCACTTCAGCCACCCAAAGTTCTGGGATTACAGACATGAGCCTCCACATCAAGCTAGTTGTATTTTTATATTAAATACTTGGAATTATCTAGGGACAGAAGTCCTAGCAACATAAAATTCATTCACTAATAAAAAAAACTTAAACAATATCTATTACCATGTCCATGAGGTAAACTTAGGTGGGAATAGAAAATTGTATAATAGCTTGTCTCTACCTTGAAAAAGTATGTTGTCTTAAAGAATTTTTAGGACAAAGTGGAAGAGTGTTTGTCGGTAAACTGTTTTATATTTTTTGAAACAATATTCAGTTATTCAGATCTGGTCAATTAATATTTGATTATAATTGTGAGCCAGATACTCTAGTTAGCCAGGAAACGATGAAAAAAATAGTACTTGATTTTGAGGAACATATAGTCTAATTGCAGGTGTGGAATTGCCTTATCACCACTTAGAACATGGTATAAACGTGATAGTGACAAGGTGCTGGGAAGAAGAGTCTGGTATTGCTATAAGAATCTCAAATGTAAAAAATTAAGTTTAAAATGGTTATTTCTTGTGGGAAAAATTGGGAGATATAAATTAGAATTCAAATATTCTGCCTCCTAATCTAAAATTCTTCCCATTAAAGGCACTATTTTTAAATTGATAAACTTATTTTTTAAGGTAATTTAGAGTCATAGTAAAACTGAGTAGAACTTAGAGTTCCCAGATAACCCCTGTTCCAACAGGTGCACAACTGCCCATATCATTAACATTATGTACAAAAGTGGTATATTTGTTACATCTGATAAACCTACCTTGATCCATCATTATCAGCCATAAATTATGAGGTACAACACCAATTGGAGTTGCAGCAAAGCAAGTCACATGAAATTTTATTTTCCCCAGTGCATATAAAAGTTATGTTTACACATTATACTGTTGTCTATTTAGTGTACAATGGCATTGTGACTCAAAAATTGTAATATCCTTATTAAAAATGCTTCATTGCTAACAATCATCAAATACTTTAGCAAGTCACTTTGTACTGATGGAAAGTCTTGTCTTGAGGTTCATGGCTGCTGACTAATCAGTGTAGTGGTGGCCAAAGCTTGGGGTAGCTCTGTTAGTTCCTTAAAATAAGACAACAATGAAATTTGCCACATCAATATTCTTCCTTTCGTGAAAGATTCCTCTGTTGCATTTAATGCTGTTTGATAGAATTTCACCCACAGCAGAATTTCTTTCAGAATTGGAGTCAATTCTTTCAGAGCCTGTCACTGCTTTATCAACTAAGTTTACGTAATATTCTATAGCTATATTGTTTGCTATCATTTCAATAATGTTCACAATACTTTCACCAGGAGTGGACTCCGTCTCAATAAATCACATTTTTTGCTCTCCTGTAAGAAGCACATCTGTTGAAGGTTTATCATGAGATTGCAGCCACATCTTCAGCCTCCACTTTTAATTCTAGTTATCTTCCTATTTCCAAAATGTCTGCAGTTACTTCCTTCAATGAAGTCTTAAATCCCTCAAAGTCATCTGTGAGGGTTGGTATCAACTTCTTCCAAACTCCTGTTAATGTTTATATTTGACTTCTCTCCATGAATCATAAATGTTCTTAATGGCACCTGGAATGGTGAATCTTTTCCAGAAGGTTTTCTATTTACTTTGTTCAGATTCTTCAGAGGAATTACAACCTATTGCAAGTATAACTTTATACAATATATGTCTTAAATGAGACTTGGTGGTCAAAGTTACTTTTTGGTCCATGGCCTGCAGAATGGACATTGTATTAGTAGGCATGAAAACAACATTAATTTTCTTGTTCATCCCCATCAGGGCTTTTGTATTAACAGGTGACTTGTCAATAAGCAGTAATAATTTGAAAGGAATTTTTTTTTTTTTCTGAGCAGTAGTCTCAATAGCGGGGTTAAAATATTTAATAAACAATATTGTAAACAGATGTGCTGTTATCCAGGCTTTGTTGCTTAATTTATAGAGCAAAAGGAGAGTAGAATTAGCATAATTTTTAAGGGCCCTAGGATTTCCAGCAAGGTAAGTAAGCATTGGCTTCAACTTAAAGTCATCAGCTGTATTAGCACTTGACAAAAGAGTCAACCTGTCCTTTGAAGCTTTGAAGCCAGGCATCATTGACTTTTCCTCTCTAACTATCAAAGTCCTAGGTGGTATATTCTTTCAACAGAAGGCTGTTTGTCTACACTGAACATTTGTTATTTAATGTAACCACTTTCATCAATGGTATTGGCTAGATCTTCTGCATAACTTGCTGCAGCATCATAATCAGGCCCTGCTGCTTCACCTTACACTTTTATGGTATGGAGATGACTTCTTTTCTTAAACCAAGAACCTCTGCTAGCTTCAGAGTTTTATTCTGTAGCTTCTCACCTCTATCAGCCTTCCTAGAATTAAAGAGAGCTAGAACCTTGCTCTAAATTAAATTTCGGCTTTAGGGACTGTTGTGACTGGTTTGATCTTCTCTCCAGACCTCTAAGACTTTCTCCATGTGAGCAGTAACTCTAGTTGACTTTGTTACCATTTGCATGTTCATTGAAGTAGCACTTCAAATTTCTTTCAATAACTTTTCATTTCTGTTTACAACCTGGTGAACTCTTGGGCACAAGAGGCGTAGCTTTTGGCCTGTCTTTGCTTTGACATATTTTTTCACTATGTCAAGTCACATGAAACTTTTGGTTTCACAGTGCATATAAAAATTATGTTTACACATTATATTGTTGTCTGTTTAGTGTGCAATGGGATTATGTCTAGGTTTTGATTTAAACTCTTCCTTTCACTTGAACATTTAGAGACCATTGTAATGTTATTAATGTTATTAATTGGCCTAATTACAATATTGTTGTTTCTCAGGGAAAAGGAAGTCCTGCAGAGACAAGAGATACAGGAAATCACCCAACAGTGTCGAAACGCATACAATATTTGTTTATTTATTTATTGCTTATTTGTTTGTTTTTTTTTCAGAGGAAGTCTTGCTGTTGCCCAAGCTGGAGTGCTGTGGCAGGATCTCGGCTCCCTGCAACCTTTGCCTCCTGGGTTCAAGCAATTCTCCTGCCTCAGCCTCCTGGGTAGCTGGGATTACAGGTGCACACCACCACGCCCAGCTAATTTTTGTCATTTTAGTAGAGACAGGGTTTCACCATGTTGGCCAGGCTGTTTTCAAACTCTTGATCTCAAGTGATCTGCCCACCTTAACCTCCCAAAGTGCTGGGATTACAGGTGTGAGCCACTGCGCCCAGCCAATACTTATTGATTTAGTGCACCATCTTACATGGGCACAGTTCATAGCACCCCAAAACGATCTTAATAGTAACAACAGAGATCACTGACCATAGATCACCATCACAGATATGATAATAATAAAAAACCTTTGAAATATTGAGACAATTACCAAAATATGCCACAGCACTTGCTGTTGGGAAAATGTTGCCTACATATTTGTTCAATACAGGATTGCCACAAACCATCAATCTGTACAGTACATGATATCTGCAAAGCACAATAAAGTGAATGACAGTAAAATAGCATACACCTGTAATGACATATATCCACTACATAGTCTCATATGGAATATTTTTATTGCCCTAGAAATCCTCTGTTCTCTGCTTATTTAGCCCTCTCTCCCCACTCCTTCCTGTCACCCTCTGATCTTTTTATTATCTCTGTAACTTTGTGTTTTTAATAAGGCCTTGTAGCTGAAATCATGCAGTTTGTAGCCTTTACAGAGTGGCTACTTTCTCTCAGTAACATGCATTTAAGTTTCTTCCTTGTCTATTCAATGCTTGATAGCTAATTTCATTTTAGTACTGAATAACATTTCAATTGCCTGTTGGCTGGATATACCACAGTTTATTTCTTCATTTAGCTCCCGAAGGGCCTCTTGGTTGCTTTCATGTTTTGGCAATTATAAATAAAGCTGCTCTATATGTCTATGTGCAAATCCAGTTGAATTGTATGATGAGAATATTTATAGTTTTATAGAAAACTGCCAAACACTCTTCCAAAATAGCAATACCAATATGCTTTCCCACTACTGATGAATGAGAGTTCCTGTTGCTCCACATCCTCACTAGCATTTGGTATTGTCAGTGTCTTAGATTTTGGCCATTCTGTTTGGTATGTAGCAGTATCTCACTGGTGTTTTAATTGGCAATTTGTAAATGACATATGATGCCCCAAATCTTTTCACTGCTTACTTGCTACTTGTATGTCTCCGGTGAGGTGTCTGTGTCTGTTCAGGTCTTTTCTCATTTCTTAGTCAGTTTGTTAATGGTCTTATTGTTGAATATTAAGAGTTCTTTGTATATTTTGAATAAGATTTCTTTATCAGATATGCCTTTTGCAAATAATTTCTCCTAGACTGTTGCTTATCTTCTTTTTCTCTTGGCATTGTCTTTTGAAGAGATTTTTCTTTATTTTAATGAGGTCCAGGTTATCAACATATTTTTAATGGATTATGACTTTTTTCATGGATTTGGTATTTCATGGATCGTGCTGGTGAGGATGTGAAGCAAAAGATACTGTCATTCATTTCTGCTTGGAAAGCAAATAGATACTCCTCACTTAGTTTTTTTCCTGTGTGATCTTCTAGAAGTTTGATAGCTTTGCATTTGCATTTAGTAGTCTATGATCTGTTTTGAGTTAAGTTTTTAAGTGGTAAAGGTCTGTCTAGATCCATTTTTTTTTTTTTTTTTGCTGAATGTCTAATTTTTTCAGCACCATTTGTTGAAGAGACTATCTTTTCTTCATTGCATTGCCTTTACCGATTTTCTTTACAAAAAATCAGTTGACTATATTTATATTGGTCTATTTCTGGGATCTCTATTATGTTCCATTGATATTATCTGTCTATATTTTCTCCAGTACCACACAGTGTTTATTACTAAGTAAGTTTATAGTAATTGTGAGGAGTGTCAGTCCTCTAACTTTGTTCTTCTCCTTCAGTATTGGATTGTCTAATTCAGTTCTTTAGCCTCTCTATGTAAACTTTAGAATTATTTTGTGGCTTTAAATTTAATCATGGTTTTATTGAGCATATAGGTCCTATTCAAAGGGATTAACATCTTGAATACATTGAAACTTCCTACCCAAGAGAATGGACTATCTCTCCAATTATTTAGTTCTTCTTTAGTATATTTTATCAGAATTTTATCATTTTCTTGATAACAATCTTCTGCATATTTTGTTAGATTTACATCTAAGTATTTCATTTGAGGGTGTTCACATAAATGGTAATGTGCTTTTAATTTTAAATTCCGCTTTTTCATTATTGGTATATACAAAAGCAATTGACATTTGTGTGTATCTTCCAACTTTGCTATAATTGCTTATTAGTTCCAAGAGCTTTTTTTGTTGAGTCCAATTTTCTATATAGAAAATAATGTCATCTGTGAACAAAAATACTTTTATTTATTCCTTAGCAATTAGTATAACTTCTATTTATTTTTCTTATCTTATTGCATTAGTCATTATGTCATTATGATATTGAAAAGCAGTGGTGAAAGGGAAGATTCTTGACTTGTTCTTGATCTTAGTGAGAATGCTTTGAGTTTCTCACTATTAAGTATGATATTAGCTATAGGTTTTTTGTAGATGTTCCTTATCAAGTGGTGAATATTATCCTCTATTCTTAACTTGCTGGAAGTTTTTATCATGAATCATGACTGGTGTTGCCTTTTGTAAAAACAATTTTCTGCATCTATTGATATGATCATCTCTTTTTTCTTCTTTAGCCTGTTGATGTGATAGATTACATTAACCTATTTTTGAATATTGAACCAGACTTTCATACCTGGGATAAATAACCATTATCTTTTAAATTATATTTAAAGATAATTAAGATTCACGCCAGTAATTAATAACTCATAAAAAAGATATAATGTATAAAAGGTATTGAGAAGTGGAATAAGACAGAGTTATTAAAATTATTATCCTGTTTTATAGGATAGCATGTGACAGTAAATAATATCAGTATTTCTTAATTATGTCAAGAGTAAGTATGTGTATGTGTACAAACATGTATATACATGGACATGTGTATATGTGTACATGCACATGTGTCTGTACATGTATATATATTAACATAATTCATACTGTTTATGCCTGACAGAAATTTTACTGTGTGTACAGAGATCCTTGACAGTACTTATAGATCCAATGCCCCTTCTTTGGGAAAACATATATGCATATATGGATTCAAGGACTTCCTGGAATAAGCCTAAATTCTGCCATGCTAGAAAAACACATTGAAATCAATAATACAAAGAATAACTTATTACATCATAGATCATGATAGGGGACTAATACTAAACCTGTCTCCAATTATTTTGGCAATCTTAATATACAAAATAAATTATCAATTGTTTAAAGCACTTATTTTGTGAGGACAGTCTAAATAATATGTTAAATAAATAGCAATAGGTATATACATTTATACATGATAACATTTTTGTAAATATTTTTTGTAATCTTTTGTCTCCAAACATTTCTGCAGTAGGAGCTTATGGCTGAGAGAGATATATTAAAAACTACACTAGACTTGCCTTTAGGTGATTTGCATCAGTCCTCCCTCTAAAACTTATAAGCCTTCAACTGAGTCACTTTCAGGATTGGTTATCTCAAATGCAAAATAAGAAGATTGAATCTAGTGATTCCTAAAATGCTTCTATGTTGAATATTCAATAGACTCATAATTCTGTGTAATTACCCTCCCTCTAACACGTAATTTATTGTAATGATTAAAAGCAGGTAGTATGGTGTCACAGAACTGGATTCAAATCACATTATTTATTTTGTAGAAAGTAGTGTTTTTTTCTGGTAGACACATATTTATTAATTTTCTACATTTAGCTAATTGTGCTTAGTTTGTTCCCTATGAAATTTAAATAATCTTCAAAGCAAAACTAATGAGTGAACCAATGTGGTATCTGTTGATCTTTAAACTCATTTGAAAAACAAAGCAATGAAAAAACATTTCTGGTTGGTTGGTTTTTTTAGGACAAATGAGACAATTTTTCCTTTCTTCACCTTGAACTTTGTGTGTACATATGTATGTATGTGTCTATTGCTTCTCATTCTCTCCTAGAGATCAAGAGAAAATGTGTTTTTTATTTTCTCCTACAAAAAATTTCTTTACCTTCAGCAATATACAGAGTTCACTCTTTAAATTCACTCTATATCCATTCAAATATTTCCCCATCATTAAATAATATTTCATGTGATATTGATCTGCTTAAATGACTTATATATACCTTAGTATGTTGTGAATATATACGCTACATTTATATCATCTTAATCAATTAAAATGGACAATCTTTATCTAAAAAATAGACACTGAACACTTTGTCAAAAGTTTATCTTTTATTATAATGTAATTAGAAAATTTATTTCAACTTACAATGACTTTTTTCAAAAGTATGTATTAATGATGACTGTGCATCATATTTAAAATGAAATTGATAAATGATTTAGTATTATTCAATTAGAATGATGCCACTGTAATCTAATATTAATCCAAATTTTCTTGATTTCCTGAATCCTCTCTTTAAAAATTGTATTACTCAGTATTGACTTACTATCCTAATTAACTGTACACTAAATAATTTAAAGGACCTTAAAGTAATTACTATGGAAAGAGTTTGCATAATCGATCATAATTTATGAACAATAATTACTGTAATTTTTAAAATGATAACTTGATCTATGAAGTAAAAGATGCTAGAATGAACCGAGTTTTATCATATATTCCCTCCAGTCCAAGAAAATAGCCTATGAAGTTTAGAAGGCATATTCTTTCATTCAGACCACAGGGGCACTATTTTAATAAATTACCACTTCAATGTGCAAAATAATGCCCTCATGGACTGGAAGTGAAGACTTGCTTCTGAAAGTCTAATTTGCACTATGGGAGCAGTTTACTCACCTGACAAGTGTTGACCTGATGGATCATATTCTAAAATGCCAGCAGATTTATGCAAGTATAATTGATAGCAAATGAAAGCTGCAAAAGATTACTTTTTTTTTTCACTTTCACATTAGGTTCCCAATTCACCAATGTATGATTTCAAAAAGCAGACACCTTATTAGGGCACAGGGACTTTGTGTGACATTATAACTCAACTGCTATTTTCAGGATTTATTATGTGATGTGACTCAATTTTTTTAAAAAATCAGTTCAGATGTTGGCACTTAAGACAAATTAAGTTTCTGACAAGCCATTTTCCTTTTTTAATATACTGTTACATGATGAATATTTTACAAAATAGAAAAAATATGACACATTAAAAAGCAATACAAAATCTCGTGAAAAATTCTAAGAACAGATTTTGTTTTAAAAAAGCCCCTAGAAACTATTTTAGACTTCACCAAAACAGTGACAAGTGTTGGACCATTAACACTGTTCCAGCTCTCTGGAGAAGTGCCATTAGTATCAATTTTCTAATGTGCCTGATAAGGCATTTTAGTGTAATATTAAATATACTCTTTGACACATTCTTTTGGGGACATTTTAGAAAATGCAAATGTGAGCATCCAATGAAAGATATAATAGGTAACTCTGGTCAAGGCTGTTCAAAAGTTTAGACTGGTCCAAGGGGACAATTGAAAAGGAAAAGAGCTATTCGGAAGGCAATGAAAGGGAAGGCTGGAAAGGTAGATGGTTCTCTGCTTTCATTTAACTTTGGCTTAAACCCTGCTTTTCTTTTTGCATAGCTCCTCAAGATTTTCTTATTCAACATACTATGCAAATTCAAGTGACTGGCTGAATGATAGTATTTTCGACATTTAAAGGAACTTATAAATCATTTAGTTACAAGCCCTTGTAATTACAGGTGAATAAACTAAATCAAAGAGAAGAAAGGAAACCGAGAAAAATATTATACAGATAGATATTAGCAGAACCAGATTAAAAAGATTAGAACAAGAAGCCCTTTTCTGTTTCATACTAATTTTCAGTGATAATTTTATCATTGAAAATAATCAAAATAGTTTAAAAATAAACATATTTCAAAACGTGAGAAATAACTGAGACAAAAATCTTGATGTTTTAATTGAGAAGATCCTATAATTTTTATTTAATTAATCTGTAAATTGTACTTCCTCTACATCATATTCTGAGTTGGGATACAGAAAATGACACTGTTACCTCCTTTCTTCTACGTTTCCAATAGTGCTTTTGGCAATAATGTACTTTTGTAATCCAGTGAGCTTTTACTAAACTTTTTTTAACTTCATCTAACAAAATCATATTTTGGAATTGAAAAATAACATTTCCATTTTGGAGAACATTTAATCTGTAATTGGTTCATGATAAAAGCAAAGATGAATCAATTTCACCATTCAGTGATTAAAAAGAAAAAAACCAACCCTAGAGACAACTTAGAATATGAGGTAGAGGAAGTACTACTTACAGGGAAGAGGAAGGAGCCTTTCCCTTACTTCTCTGTGAATTTTAGGGTGGGAATGCACTAGATGGGGGAAGCAAGAAGTTCTAAATACATCCCCTGATTTTTACTCTGTGGGTCCCAGAATGTGAAAGCATGCTATTTAGGCTGAGGAGAAACCTGAAGGTGAGAAAGATTTATGAACTGTCTATCTATCTATCTATGAACGAATAGTAACCAAAAATCAACTTTTGGTTTGGGGATCTGTAAAGAGATCGTGATAGAGGCTGTCTACATGTATCATGAGTGTAAATAAAACACCACTAACAGAGGGAAATGTCCATGAATAAAACTGAGGTGTGCTGCTGGTTCTCTCCTTCCTGTATGCTGCAAGAGATCTAGAGGTAGTGACATGCCCAGGGGAAGAAATTGATACGTAATGAGAGGGCAGATGGGCCAGTGGAAGATGGTGGTTACATTAAACAGACCACGTTATTCACCAATTTACAACTGAAAGGAAATGCTGAGAGTGACATACCTCAAATGTGGATGCCAGCATGGGATTACCAATGTCCAGTGATGACAAATGTCACTGTCCTGTCACCAGTCCAGAGATGGCAAAGATGCATGTGTGGATGAAAGCACACCAGATACTCCTTTTGTACTACTCTTATGCTCACACCCAACTCTTCATCAACTTTGAGAAGGAGTGGAAGTAGGAGCACTAAAAATTTACCCATAAGAGGACACCCAAACTGAAAGGCACCTTTTTACATTTAATATATACTTTTAATTTGAGGCCCCCTGTTTTAATTTTTTACATAATTATTCTATTACTTCTTAGTGGAATGCAACTTCATAAAATGATCAGATTAATTATAGGCAAAAAAGAAGCTATATTATCTTTGCACATTAGAGATATATTAGACTCTACATTTTCAATCTTGCAGTCCAGTATAGAATGTAGATAAGATGAAGACAGGCCAAAGACACATTCAAGAGAATAGTTATTTTAGGTAAGGAACAAGAAAGAAAGATATACATTTATTCTTGCACAGCACACAAGTCTCCCGGTACAATATAATGATTTTTAGAAAAGCAGAAAATTCTTACCATTGACCAGATAGTTTGTGGAATTGCTGAAAGTTAGAAACCATATGATGTAGAAAACCTCAGATGAATGAACAATTGGACAAAACAAACAAAAAGCAAAACTGGCCATGCATTCAATGAGGCAGAAGGGATACAGAGATGAGAATGACTCATTGGGTAATTAGATTCAGAAAAACACTGTAAGATGCCTCCTTCTCCTTTTTTATAATGTCATTGTCCCTGGACCAAGGTAGAGTGCTGGAATCAGAGGATGAGTCCACTACCTTAGCTACGAGTGACTCCTCCAAGGGGATTAGAAGCTTCCTTACAGATGAGCAGCCATCTGTAACAGCCATACTCCCAATATCCTTAATGACATAATAGTTTAAAGGCTACAGGTATTTATTCATAGACTGTTTTTGAGAGTACATGTTTATAGACTGTTAAACAGAAATTTTTAATTTAAAAAATGTGAATCCACAACGAGTATTTATTGAAAAAAATACGTTACAAGTGAAGCACTAAAGACAGAAACAGGGAAACCAATAATTTTTAAAAATAATGATAAATGCAGTAAACACAAAAATACTTTGACTTTAATTAACTTAGAATTCATTGGGAGGATACTAAAGCCATAAAACAAAAGAAAGCTCTGATAAAAGAAAAGCAACTCTGAAATCTTGAAATAAAATACAGAGTCTAAAAGAACTAAATAGGCTGAAGAAAAGAATAAACTCTACTGAAGAAAAAATTTTTATGTCTTAGGGAATAAGCTAATGGGTTTTTTTAAGAACACTAGCAAAGGAACAAGAGGGTTCTTCCTCTTCTAATATTATAGAATATGAGACATTCTGAAAGGACTTTTCATTTTTAATATGCATATAAAAATAGATTATAAAGTTAAAATTCATATATTGCTCCACTTGGAAAAAAATAAGAAAATTCCTAGTGGGAAGATAATAAAAAGTGTATCGGAATAACACCAGAGTGGTTTAAAAAAAATAAAGTGTAAATAAAACACCAGTAACAGAGGGAAATGTCCGTAGATGAAGCTGAAGTATGCTGCTGGTTCTCACCTTCCTGTATGCTGCAATAAAACACATCAGGGAACATAGAGCCTGGGGAATTGACATTTGTACCCTGAGCAATGGTAGAAGAAGCCTTGAGTTTATTCAAAAGTAGGAAGATAAACTTGATATATAAGCCAAAATTTGGAACAAACACAACAGCTATATCCTTAATGTAGTAAACAACAAAACAAAACAAAATTGTGCCTGGAAACCAAGGGAACTATTGAGGAAATAAGGCTCTCTGTCATTTCTAGGCGGAATAATAAAACTAATTGTTTACCTTGGGAATTTGAAGCCCTAAGCCTGTACTCACACTGGAATATGATTTTATTTTACTTTTCTTATGCATCCCAAGAAACATCAAGTTGAGAAATTGACTAAAGTATTTCAAAGTCAGTAGGACCACTCTGGTCATGATAAAAGCAGTGACAGATATTTTCTGAAGAGTAGAATTCTCATTCCAGGTCTGTCAAGATTCTCCAAAATTGACTTTCACAAAACATGAGCTCCTAATAAAACATCATCAAACTCAAGAAGAAACATGTTGTCATGAGAAGACAATAAATAAGAGATTTACATTCTGACAGATCACAAAACTGCAAAGACAATTTGCAGAACACAAAGCAACCATGCATGGAACAACAAAATAAAATAAAGTTCCATGATGTGTGTTTGTAGTCTAAAATCACATTATTTTTCTTGTCGGGAATATTCAGGTCAATATTTATTTAAATATTGGTTAATATTGGCAAAGTAGCTTGATAGATGCAAACACAAATTCTCTGGAGAAATGAAGTTTCCAACACAAACATACAATCTTCGTATTATAAAAATGGGAAGAAATATGTACACACAGTAAAAAGTCCCATGTTTTGGGCATGCTTGCACACTCACTCAAACATAGATAACCACATATAAACAAAGAATAATAAATGAAAATTAACAGAAAAAAATCAGCATTATCGTATTTCCTAAGATTTCAAATACACGAATTATAAGTAAGGCAAAATAAATATGTTATTCAAGTAATGAAAAAGAAATAAAAATAAGTAGAAAATGTAGAGGTGTTTATAGTATTCTCTGATGATAGTCTGTATTTCTGTGGGATCACTGGTGATATCATTTTTTATTATGTCTATTAGATTCTTCTCTCTTTTATTCTTTATTAGTCTGGCTACTGGCCTATCTATTTTGTTAATCTTTTCAAAAAGACAGCTCCTGGATTCACTGATTTTTTGAAGGGTTTTTCATGTCTCTATCTCCTTCAGTTCTGCTCTGATCTTAGCTATTTCTTGTCTTCTGCTAACTTTTGAATTTGTTTGCTCTAGCTTTTATATTTCTTTTAATTGTGATGTTAGAGTGTTGATTGCAGATCTTTCCTGATTTCTCCTGTGGGCATTTAGTGCTATAACTTCCCTCTGAACACTGCTTTAGCTGTGTTCCAGCAATTCTGGCACATTATGTCTTTGTTCTTATCGGTTTGAGGAACTTACTTATTTCTGCCTTAGTTTTGTTATTTACCCAGTAGACATTCAGAATCACGTTGTTCAGCTTCCATATAATTGTGGAGTTTTGAGTGAGTTTCTTAATCCTGAATTCTAATTTTATTGCACTGTCGCCTGAGAGACTATTTGTCATTATTTCCATTTTTCTGCATTTGCTGAGGAGTGTTACTTCCAATTATGTGGGTGATTTTTAGAATAAATGTGATGTGGTGCAGAGAAGAATGTATATTCTGTTGATTTGGGGTGGAGAGTTGTGTAGAAATCTATTAGGTCTGCTTGGTCCAGAGCTGAGTTCAAGTCCTGAATATCCTTGTTAACTTTCTCTCTTATTGATCTCTTTAATATTGACAGTGTAGTGTTAAAGTCTCCCACTATTATTGTATGGGAGTCTAAGTCTTTTTGTAGGTCTTTAAGAACTTGTTTACAAATCACAGTGCTCCTGTATTGTATGCACATGTATTGAGGATAGTTAGTTCTTCTTGGTGCATTGATCCTTTTATCATTATGTAATGCCCTTCTTTGTCTTTTTTGATCTTTATTGGTTTAAGTCTGTTTTATCAGAGACTAGGATTGCAAACCCTGCTTTTTTTTTTTTTTTTTTTTTGCTTTCCATTTGCTTGGTAAATATTGTCCATTCCTTTATTTTGAACCTAGAAGAAGTGGATAAACTCCTGAACACACACACCTTCCCATGACTAAACCAAGAAGAAGTCGAATCCTTGAATGGATCATTAACAAGTGCTGAAATTGAGGCAGTAATTAATAACCTACCAACCAAAAAAGGCTCAGGACCAGATGGATTCACAGCTGAATCCTATCAGAGGTATAAAGAGAAGCTGGTACCATTCCTTCCGAAACTTTCCAAACAATAAAAAAAGTGGGACTCCTCCCTGACTCATTATATGAGGCCAGCATCATCCTGATACCAAAAGCCGCCAGAGAAACAACAAAAAAAGAAATTTTCAGGCCAAAATCCGTGATGAACATCAATTCAGAAATCCTCAATAAAATATTGGCAAACTGAATCCAGCAGCAAATCAAAAAGCTTATTTGCCATGATCAAGTAGGCTTCATCCCTGGGATGCAAGGCTGGTTCAATGTATGCTAATGAATAAATATAATCCATCACACAACAAAACCAATGACAAAACCCACATGATAATATCAATGGATGCAGAAAAAGCCTTTGATAAAATTCAATGCCCTTTCATTCTAAAAATTTTCAATAAGCTAGGTATTGATGGAATGTATCTCAAAATACTAAGAACTATTTATGACAAAACCATAGATCATATCATGCTGAATACGCAAAAGCTGGAAGCATTTCCTTTGAAAACCAGCACAAGACAAGGATGCCCTCTCTGACCACTCCTATTCAACATAGTATTGGCAGTTCTGTCCAGAGGAATCAGGCAAAAGAAAGAAATAAAGGGTATTCAATTAGGAAAAGATGAAGTCAAATTGTCTCTGTTTGCAGATGACATGGTTGTATTTTTAGAAAACTCCATTGTCTCAGCCCAACATCTCCTTAAGCTGATAAGCAACTTCAGCAAAATCTCAGGATACAAAAATCAATGTGCAAAAATCACAGGCATTCCTATACACCAATAATAGACAATCAGAGGGCCAAATCATGAGTGAACTCCCATTCACAATTGCTACAAAGAATAAAATACCTGGGAATACAACTTACAGGGGATATGAAAGACCTCTTCAAGGAGAACTACAAACCACTGCTCAAGAAAATAAGAGAGGACAAAAACAACTGGAAAACCATTCTATGCTCATGGCTAGGAAGAATCAATATCGTGAAAATGGCCTTGTTGTCCAAAGTAATGTATAGATTTAATGCTATCTAAATCAAGCTACTATTGACTTTTTTCACAGAATTAGGAAAATCTGCTTTAAATTTCATATAGAACCAACAAAGAGCCCATATTGCTAAGACAATCCTAAGCAGAAAGAACAAAGCTGGAGGCGTGACTTTACCTGACTTCAAAGTATGCTACAAGGCTACAGCAACCAAAACAGCATTGTACTGGTACAAAAACGGATATGTAGAACAATGGAACAGAACAGAGTCCTCAGAAAAATGCCACACATCTATAATCATCTGATCATTGAAAAACCTCACAAAAACAAGCAATGGGGAAAGGATTCCCTATTTAATAAATGGTGTTGAGAGGCTGGCTAGCCATACGCAGAAAACTGAAACTGGATCTCTTTGTTACACCTTATACAAAAATGAACTCAAGATAAATTAAAGACTTAAACATAGGGTGTAACACTATAAGAACCCTAGAAGAAAATCTAGGCAATACCATTTAGTACATAGGGATGGGCAAAGACTTCATGACTAAAACACCAAAAGCAATGGCAACAAAAGCCGCAACAGACAAATGGGATCTCGTTAAAGTAAAGAGCTTCTGCACAGCAAAAGAAACTATCTTTAGAGTGAACAGGCAACCCACAGAATGGGAGAAAATTTTTGTAATCTATCCACCTGACAAAGGGATAATATCCAGAATCTACAAGGAACTAAAATAAATTTAGAAGAAAAAAACAAACAAACCCATCAAAAATATGAACAAACATTTCTCAAAAGAAGACATTTATGCAGCCAGCAAACATATGAAAAAAAAGCTTGTCATCACTGATCATTAGAGAAATGCAAATCAAAATCACATTGAGATACCATCTCTCACCAGTTAGAATACTGATCATTAAAAAATCTGGAGACAGCGGATTCTGGGAGGAAGTGTAGAAATAGAAAAGCTTTTAGGCTGCTGGTGGGAGTGTGAATTAGTTCAATTATTGTGGAAGACAGTGTGGTGATTCGTCAAGGATCTAGAACTAGAAATAACATTTGACCCAGCAATCCCATTACTGGGTATATACCCAAAGGATTATAAATAATTCTACTCTAAACACACCTAGACACATATGTTTATTGTGGCACTATTCACAAAAGCAAAGACTTGGAACCAACCCAAATGTGCATCGATGATAGACTGCATAAAGAAAATGGGGTTCATATACACCACAGAATACTATGCAGCCGTAAACAAGGATGAGTTTATGTCCTTTGCAGGTACACAAATGAAGCTGGAAACTATCAGCAAACTAATACAAGGACAGAAAATCAAACAGCACATGTTCTCACTCATAAGTGGGTGTTGAACAATGAGAATACATGGACACAGGGAGGGGAACATCACACACTGGGGCCTGTCAAGGGGTTGGGGCTAGGGGAGGGATAGCATTCAGAGAGATATCTGATGTTGATGATGGATTGATGGGTGTAGCAAACAACCACGGCATATATATACCTATGTAACAAACCTGCACGTTCTAAACATGTATCCCAAAGCCTAAAGTATAATAATAAATAAATAAATAGAAAACATGGTGGGTTTTTGAAGTTTATTTATTTATTTACCTTTTAGAGATGAAGTCTCACTATGTTGTTCAGGCTAGTCTTGAACTCCTGCCTCTGCCTCTTGAGTAGGTGGGATTATAAGAATAAGTTGTGGTGCCTGGCTATATAAATGTGGTGCTTTAAAAAAAAAATTTCCAGGAGTTTTGAGAAAAAATAAAACTTTCAAAACTATAAAGTTTAATCATTCATTCATCCATAAAACTCTTAATGGAGATTTAACATATGCCTTATATTTTTCTAGGTTACAGAGACCATTACAACAAAGCAGACAAAAACTCCATTTGTGTGTTGATTACATTCCAGGGCAACTGGGGATTGAGGGGGAACAAAAATAAACAGAAAACAAAACAAATGCCATGTATAATACAGTAATGTGGTAAGTTACACAGTGATAAATAGATTTCAGAGGAACAATACTAACAATTAGGGGGAAGCAATACATCTATAAATGGGTCACTGATGAAAATCCTTAAATACAACATTTGGCCAAAGACTTGAAAGAGGCAAAATGTGAGAAAATTAGATGTCAAGATTTATGACTATATAGATCAGAAACCAAAATGACCCTGTCGCATTCTTTTGTATACCCTGGAAGCTATTTTTTTGTTGTTGTTGTTTTTATTTATTTATTTATTTTTGTCTAAGGATTGTAAAACATAACACAGAATAATTTATGGTAGAGAATCATAGTGGAATACCAAAAATATTTATCATCTGGTTCTTAAAAAATGTTTGCTGACCCCTGAGTAGAGAAAAAATATTTTGATAGAAGAAAGAACAAATGAAGAAATACCACCTACAAATGGTACGAGGAAAAGTAATCACCTCATGAGAAAATAACAAAATTGGGTTTGTGTCTTACGCTATGTAGAGAAATCAATTTTTAGTGGATTAAATAAAACAATGTAAAGGTAACACGTTCGGGCTTTTAGAACAAAATGTAGGAAAATACATTTATTACTTCAGTGTAGAAAGGGAATTCTTAATCCAAAGCAAAATGTGCTAACCGTAGAAAAATATTAATAGAACTGACTATATTAAAATTAAAAACTGAGTTTATCAAACTGCAACAAAAAGAAAAGTTGGATAAATGAAAAAGGTAGAAGATAATGGTAACATATTTAAAGCAATCTGAATTTAATCTATGGAATATATTAAGAATCCATATCAACACATTAGAATAAGACAAGCAGTCTAGCATGAACAAGGCAAAAGTCATACACAAGCATTTGTTCTGATGAGAAAACAAGATTAGTATTTAAAGACATGGAAAGATATTTACCCTAATCAATACAGGAAGGCAAATTAATTCCCTAATGAAACACTATTTTTTACAAGCTATGTTGACAGAAATTAAGAAATTTTGGTGGAGGATGTGAATCAATGGAAGCACTATACACATACTGGGAGTGTAAAATTAGTACAAACATTTTCAGAAACTATTTCGTTTTTGCTTGTATAATCAAATATCTGTAAAATATACACCACTGACTTTAACTCCTGGATCTTTCTTACTTTAATTTCCTCTAGAAGCAAACTCTGAATCAAGAATAAATGTGATAGTAACTTATTTGAGTATTGATTGCAGGAAACACCAGGAAGGCAGTGAGAAACTGAGACAAAGAAGAAAAAGCCAGTAAATAGTAGATTATAAAGCAAGTTACCACCGTAGGCAATTAGAGCACTATCACACTTTGGTAAACTCTGAGAGGCAGTACACACTTTAGGGTTATCCCACCTGAGGTGGGATGAGTGTGCAGCAAGAAGCATTATTTATATACCAAGTTCCACCCGTCACTGAGTTCTGATCATTAATTGCCCAGAACATCTTACTTGCTGAGAGGCAGAGCATGCTTCAAAAGACAGAGAAATTTTCTGGCAAAGGGATACATCAGCTTGTGTGTGATAGTTAGATCCCCATGGATTAAAAAAAAAATAAAGGCTGAAGTATACAGAGGTAGCATTAACAGTGCATATACCAGAGACTATTTTACACATGTATGAGAATACAGCAGAATGTTCATATAAACATTGTTTATGGTAGTTCGCATTCACAAATAATTCAGATTCTCAAATCAAACTCAAAAGAATTAGGAATCTTACCCAAAATCCTGTTCTACTAGTAATACATAGATACAGTAAATCATGAAACTATGATGAAACAGGTTGCGGTCCAGAGCATTGATAGTGGTTCCTCAAGTCCTCAGTTGATTTTTGAAATAATCGAGTCATACTACATCCACAGAGGACTTAAGGCAGTGTCTACTGTATAAAAGGCACACATCATTTTTGTTTTTAATTAATGACAAAGAGCAAACATAAAAATATCAAGTCTCTCTCTGTTGCTTATGAATCTATACAAAATAATAAAATAACTTCTGTAAAAACAATTGAAGTTGTAGTAAAATGTGACTTGTTTTAACTTTTAAAAGATAAAAATCAATATGAAAACATATATTTCAGTTCTTATTTTTTAGTTTATTCCAAAATTTAAATATCATAATTTGCATGATTGTTATTGCGAATGTTCAAAGCAGCTCATATTTATATGACACTGGTAAGATTGTTCCCATATAAAAAAATGAAAAATGCATATAATCTCTTAATCCCTTTCCTCATCAGCAACTACTGCTTTTCTTTATGTAGAATATAGATTGATTGAAGCAGCTAATTTGAAGGTCATGGAGACTATAGTCATGAGTTTGGTCAACATTCTAAGGATATATAATCTGAAATCATTCCAGTATGGGCTGATGAGAAATTTTGACTTCACTATCTTTTAAATATAGCAAAATATTACTCAAATAATTTTAGTGAGCAAAGTAGCATATGATTAAAAATACAAAGACAAAAAAGTGAACTCTAAGTTTCTTTTCATTTATCTTTGCAGTTCCAAATACAGGAGATGGCAGCTCTGTTTCTCCCTGCTTTATTGCACTTGATGTTTTAGTGCCTGTTGTTTGCATCGTACCTTTTTCAGTTTCTTTCATGACTTTTTGACATAGAACATGAGAGTAATCTATACCTGATGAAGACCCTTCAGAGGAAAGCCATTCTATTGAAGGAACCACCACATAAAGAAAAGATGTCCCAAGGTTTCCCAAAACTCAATTTAAAATCCAAGGTGAAGGGCTGGACTGGGGGCATCATGTCACAACTCTCTGTTAAACAAGTCTCCACCTCAGCAAGCATGAAAATCACTTTCAGGCAGACTTTCCTAGAGATTATTTGTTCCTTAGGTGTCTTACCTGAATGTTGATGCCTTCTTTGTTGCCCATTTTCCTTGCTCTCAAAACTTGGTAGTTTTCTTTATTTCAGATTATTCTGTTAGCTGAGGAGGTTTAAGACCACTCATTCTGATTTCTCCATATCCATGACAAATCTCTACTTTTTGCTTTGGGAAGGATATTTTGCTCTACTCAGTCATAATGAGACACTAAAAAACACTTTCTGTAAATTTAGAAGGCTTTCCAGTGCAGCAGACTTCTTTTGGAAGTAGAAATGAAGCATAATCATTTTCTGGTTTTTGTGAATATGTTTAGTTGTGGAAATTTTGTACTTCTAGGCGCTTAAGAGAGTTATTCTCACCCCTGACTTACTTCTGATCTGTCATTTTCTAAACAGCTGAAAACTTATGTTTATTTCTATTTTTGTTTTAGTTTCTATGCATTCCAGTAGAATGGAATACTAAAGTCATAATGATTCCAAAAAATATTCTGAGTTATAATTGGAAAGTCTATTGAAGGAAACAGGTTACTCTATATCATGTGTTGTGCTGGAATACTGAAGTTATAAATTATTTGGATTTTATCATATCTAGACATACCAAAATGTTCTTAAATCTAGTACAATCAGAAAACCAAATAACCCATGGTCTCAGAGACACTTTATATCTTAAGAATTTTATAATGCTAAAAAATGTTATTTCTCAGAACATCATATATTTTAAGGCAGTAGTCCCCAACTTTTTGGCCCCAGGCACCAGTTCCATGGAAGAAAATTTTTTTCCACTGAGGGGTGGAATGGCTGGGGGATGAAACCATTCCACCTCAGATCATCAGGCATTAGGCTCTTATAAGGAGAATGCAACCTAGACCCCTCACATGTGCAGTTCATAATAAGGTTTGCACTCCTATGAAATTCCAGTGACACCGCTAATCTGACAGGAGGCAGAGGTCAGGTGGTAATGTACACTTGCTGGCTGCTCACCTCCTGCTCTGCTGCTGGGTTCTCATAACAGGCCATAGACAGGTACTGATCTGCAGCCTGGGCGTTGGGGACACCTGAAAGTTTAAGGTATAATAGTGGTTCTTTAATAAGTATAATATTATAATATGTTCTTTAATTTGCTCTGGCATAGTTGAAATCCTTCACGAGCTGCATATTCAATACTTAGTAACACATGATGTAGAGTAACCTGTTTCCTTCAATATGATTTCCAATTATAGCTCAGAATATTCTTTGGAATCATTATATTCTATAATCCTGCCAATTTGCATTATTTACAGTTTTGCTTCTCCTTTGGAAGACACAATTCTTTACAAATTCACACTTCATTTGTTGTTTGTAGAAAACAGCCATACTGCCAGTAGTATTTTCTGAATTCCTTCTGTAAACTGCTACTTAAATACTGGCGTGGCCAAATGTGCATGGCTTTGGGCAAAGTCAAGATGCACAATATATAGCCTTGTACAAATTTAAATTAAAATTGTTTATTTTTATATACATGTGAGATGCTAAAATGTTTCCTTGGTAGAAAAAAGTAAACCCAACTCCTGTAGCAGATGACTCAAATTAATTGTCTATAATATTTTGATGTAAATAGAGATGATAAAAATATTGGATTTAATTTATCAAGAACAATTCAATATATAAAATATCTGAATTATAATTATAATTGATATCCCAAAATATCGTGACTGAATGATCATATACTTCTCAACAAAACATATACTAAAATGAATCTTTTTTCATTGAAAAAATTATCAGCCAGCCATGTTGATTTAATGAGTACTAAACAGCATTATTAATTTAGTACAGATTAAATTTAGTATATATAATTATATATAGCAGTACTAAAATAAATATCAGTACTAAATAATAATTATATAGAAATTATTATATATCAGTATCATGTATTATAGATATATATAATTATATATAAATTCCTCTAGTTTAAGTTAAAAATTGATTAACATTGTAATAGACTGGAAAAATGTAAGAGCCATTGATAAGCAATACATTTTAATGTCACTCTCAAATTATAATCATGACTCTTTGATTTTATTAATTCAATATTATGTCTCTAAAAATAACCAAATAGAGATAAAGGCTTAATAAGTTCTTTTAGTTAAACTTGTTTTAAAACCTGGAATGGAGAATATTTAATAGTATGGAAATTAGGGTAAGCAATGTTTCAGTGTTTCCTTTTATATATTTAGAGCTAATGACGTTGTTATTATTTACAGATGTATTAATATGTATGTAATTGCCCTTCATGAAATTGTTTTAAAGAACAATTTGGAAATATTCATTTTTAAAGTCAAATAATTCATCGCAGTATATTACCTTTTATAAAATAATCTGAAAATTCTGCATGATCTCTATCAGGTGGTACTTATCATCTAGCAAATATTTTAGTTTTTAATGTTCTAATAATATAAAACATTTTCTCTTTTTTCTTCTCTCCTCTTCCACTTCTCCTTCCTCATACTTTTTTTTCTCTTTTATTCCACTCCATATAACAATGTCTTCTTTTTTAACCTCTCTCTCAGTCTTCCTCCAGATTTGCATGTATGAGTATTTGCATACACACACATACGTACAGAGAATAGTTAAAAGCACATTTTGAGGCAAAAGTGCTTGCCTTTGAACACTAGCAATGGTTATTGCTAGATGTGTGACATTGGGATAATTACTTAATGACTGTCAGTTTTCTCATCTTTAACATAAAGATAATGGATAAACATATCTTACATAATTATAATACAATTTGAATGTGCTATGTAAAACATTTAAGTCAGTGCCTCAGACACTGCAAAACTCATTTTTAAAAAGTTTTTTTTTTTTTTCTATACCAACCTCCACATATCGACACATGAAGAAAATTAAAATTGGGTCATATTGACATATGTATCCTTAAAAATCAGAATATCTTCCTGGGTAAGACATTTACATTTTAGGTGGTTAATATATGCTATAATGAGTAGCTGGGATGACAGCGAGTAACTGTGACCTTCTTGAAATCCAAGTTAGCATGACTTAGTTCAATGCACACTGAATTTGTAATGTTGTGCTTGTGTATACAAAGGTGTATAAATGGATGTTGAAGAATACAAAGGTGCATAAATAGATGTTGTAGGTCTTAAATCTAGATAATCAGAACTGAAATAATGATGCATTTTAAACTTGGAGAACATAAGAGCATAGAAATAGTTAAAGACTATGAGATAATGATGAAATAATGAATAAATAATAACAAAGACTATGTTATCTTAATATTTAAAGAATACATCACCATGATCTAAAAACAAACAAACTTTCATTACCATTGTACCAGATTTATTGGTAAGGATAAGTTCTAGACACTGGATTCAGTTGTTTTTACACTGTGATGCTTCTAAAACAGCATTGGTTCTCACAAGCAAGTTTTTCCTGAATTATTTTACGGTATTGCAAACTAAAACACTGTAGTATATATTTTAAGATTGGGTAGGCAAGGTACTGATTATAGCAGACAGTATTTTGATTTCTTACTAGGCTACAATGACTCCTAGAATGTACCTTTGATTGTTTGTAATTTCTTATTCCAACCTTGTGGTAGTTGATTGCAGTACATTTTTCTCTCTCTCTCTCTCTCTCTCTCTCAATTAATTAATTAATTAATTTTTTGAGACTTGCTCTGTCTCCCAGACTGGAGTACAGTGGCGCCATCACCATCTTGGCTCATTTCAACCTCCACTTCCAGGGTTCCAGCGATTCTCCTGCCTCCGTCTCCCGAGTAACTGAGATTACAGTTTTGCACCACCATGCCCTACAAATTTTCTGTATTTTTAGTAGAGACAGGGTCTCTAACTCCTGACCTCAAATCACCCACCTTCCTTGGCCTCTGAAAGTGCTTGGATTGTAGGCATGAGCCACCGTGCTCGGCTATTATGTTCTTTTTTTTAGAAATGTGCAGTATGAACTCAGTTGCTGTTAGTTTCCTTTAGTAGCTAGAACTAAGCTGATGCAAATTTAAGAGTTAAGGGGCAAGCATGTGTATTGGGAGAAGCTGCAGATTCAGCCAGTAGAGAGAAAAGAATCAGGCAAAGAAGCACAGAGAGTAGAAAAGAAAAATAATGTTGCAAACTCAAATAACAAAATGGTGAGAAAATAATTCTTAGAATCCTGGCAGGTTTTAGTCCCTGACCAAAACATTCCTGGTTTATATTTACTGCAGTCTTTGGATACTACAAGATACCAGTTTCCTTCTAGCATAATCAATAGTTTTGTTTAAACTAGCAGATTGTAAGTACAATAGTGATGAATATTCTAGAAAACTGAACTTATTGCAATTTTTTTTTAGATTTGTATATTTTTGGTTATTTGAAATAAAATTTAAACTTCTATAAATATTGTGATATGAAAAATTACATATGCTACATGAAATATTTTTGGGCAAAATTATAAATCTGTAAAGAAAATAAAAGCTGATATTTATTGAAGAGTTACTACACATCAGACTCTGTTATTAAACACATTTGATTGTACTAACACATTTAACTCATCAATAACCTTATGAGGTAAATAGTATTATCACTACTATTTCAAACATGAGGAAATTGTGGTGACTTGTTCAAGGTCAGTTACCTAGTTATAGGCAGAACTTGAGATAGAATCTGAAAAGTCACACCCAGAGCCCATATTCTTAATCATTATTTGTTGGGATCAGCTTCCTATATTTGTCAACTGAATTAAAATTATAATATTTTAAAAATATTATATAGTCTTAAAAACACTTTGGACATTTGAGCTATTACTATCTGGGTGATTTTTATTATTTGCCATATGTAATTATAGATTTTTCTATTTCTTTTTGTAATTCTGTCATTTTTACATACATTAATGATATAATAAGAGATATACATACATTCAGGATTGTTATGACTTTCTACAAAATGGTAATTATATCTACCAATATTTGATCTCTTTTTTTATTATTACCTCTTGTGTTCCACTATTTTCTTTTGAATTTGTTTTCCTTCTTGTTAAAACACTTTAAATTATTCTTGTAACAAAGATCTGTGAATTATAAAGTCACTCAGTATTTGAGAATATGGTTATGGGCTTTGGTCAATGAGGGACTCCACATACAATGGTGATTCCATAAGATTACAGTGGAGATAAGAAATTTCTGTCAGCCAGTGACTTTGTAACTGCCATAATGTCATCATGCAGCACATTACCTTTCCTATGGTTAGATACACAATACCATAGTGTTACAATTCCTGCAAGATTCAGTACAGAAACATGATATACAGGTTTGTCACTTAAGAAGCAATAGGCTATACCATATAGCCTAGGTTTGTAGTGGGCTATACCATCTAGGTGTGTGTAAGTATATGTTATAATGTTAAAAAAAATAACGAAATTGCCTAATGGCATGTTTCTCAGAATGTATCTCCATCTTTAAGTGAAACATAACTATTAATTTTACTTTTGTTCTTCAGTGATAATTGAAATGAATTTAGAAACCAAGACTAAGAGTCGTTTTTCTTATTAGTATGGTGTTTTTGTTCATCTGATATTGCTGGTTGGACATATGCTGTTAATTTAACATTTATGTGTTCTTCTAGAATATGCACTTTTGCCATGTTATTTCTGTGTTCATTTGTCCTTACTGCACTTTTTTATTTGTACTGCTTATCTCATTAATTAAATATTTTATTTCAGCACATCTCATTTTATCAGTGTGAAGCCCTATTTGGATCCTTTGTAACTTTCTTTTGTCTTAATCCAAACTATCCTCTTTAATTTTGCCTTTCTTTCACTTTAATAATGTGTTTCATGTTTTATTGTTTTATGTTTTGAGGTTGCTAAATATCCCATTTTTTCTCTTATTCTATTTATTTATTTATTTTGAGACTGAGTTTCACTCTGGTGACGGTCTGGAGTGGCACCATCTCAGCTCACTGCAACCTCTGTTTCTCAGGTTCCAGAGATTCTCTTGCCTCAGCCTCCCAAGTAGCTGGGACTACAGATGAATGCCACCACACCCAGCTAGTTTTTTTTTTTTTTTTTTTTTTTTTCTTTTTGTGTATTTGCTAGAGATAGAGTTTCACCATGTTGGCCAGGATTGTCTCTATCTCTTGACCTCGTGATCAGCTCACCTCGGCCTCCCAAAGTGCTGGGACTACAGGCCTGAGCCACTGAGCCCATCCCCCCATTTCTTCTCTTAATGGACTCTTTTTGAGGCTATTTGGTCCCTGCATGTTTTTATGTGTTTATTTTTCTTTAACTGTGGGTGGAGTTGACACATTCTAAGTGAGTCTTGTATGTCTAAGATTGTGAAAGTGTGTACATAGTACTTCAGAACTCGCCAGATTTTTAATAGCTTTAGGCTCTTTTGTGTAATTTTACAAGTTATGGATATCATTTCAAGCAGGTAGTTTAAACATTTTTCTTCAATTTATTTTCTTTGTGTAAACAAGGATTTGTTTTAATTTTTTTTGTTTTTTGGTGTTTTTGTTTTGTTGTTTGTCCTGTACTCAAAATCCACTGTGAAGGTTAAGCTTCCTTGCTTCAAGGCTTCTGGATAAAGTTCGTTTTCTTCTCAGCTGTGGAAAACGTAAAGAATTCTAATGTTCCTGTCTTTGGTGCCATTCTTAATGGCAAACCCCTCTAGGATACCCCTCTAGGATAAGTATAGTCTTAATTTGGTTTGGTGTAGCAAAGCATCAGATTTCCCTACCCATTCTTACTTAAATTGTTTCTGAGTTTCCAGCATCCTGTGGCTTATTTATTTTGTGAACAATTTTACCAGTTAATTATACAATATGTTCCATGTATTTCATAGGGAATTTCTAAAACTTGGAAAGAGCAAGCAGCCCATTCTTTTCAACAGAATCCATCATCTCCCGGAAGTCTATCATACATATTGTTCTTCAAAATTGTTATTGATTTTAATATACTTTAACTGACCACTGAATTTTTAATTTAGTCATTAATGTTATGAGTGTTTCTTCTGAACTTTCAAAAAGGTTTAATAAAATCTTCTATTACTACTGATAATAATTTATTTCTGTTACAGATATCCCATTTCTTGGATTATCGTATTGGATCCAGTTCAGAGTAATATGAATTGAAAACAGCACTTACAGAAGTTATCCTTGATTTTTCATTAACATTAAAGATAATATTAGTATTTTTCCATGAAACATATGTTGGATATTTATTGAGACAGGATATTTTTTTAATTACATTGAAATGTACCTTTTATTATATATTTCTCTCAGGGCTGTCCCCCACTTATTAGATATTCTTATGTTTTAAATCTGTTTTCACAAATATATTTATAATGGCATGATGTTCTTTACTTGTTGGCTATAAATATATAAATATATTGAAATAGATTAATATATTTTCTATTATCAAATAGAGTGTGGAATGAACTCTACTTAGTCAAAGCATATTCATTTTGTAAGAACTAGTATGATTCATTTTCAAGTATTCATATTGACATTTACTATAATGATGATTGTTATCAGTTATACTTTTGGTTGCATGTATGCATAATATATATTTGTTTAGGATTTGTGAGTTTTAGTTTAGATGCTTCAAATCTTCAAATATTAATTTATGTATTTTATATATAAGCATATATATATAAATATATATTTAAACTATGTAAGAGTTGAACTGACTTAGAGAAAATATGTACAGTATCAGTGAAAGTGTGTAATTAAAAGCAACAGCAATTTGCTTTTTGAGTATTGAAATATGTGATCATAAAACGTACCTAAATATCACTGGGCAGTTCGCAAATCTTTAAAAAGAGAAACAGGGTTTGAGTTGAAATCCAAGAACAATTTTTTTAAAATCATGTAGCAGACTTATTTCAGTTAAAAAGATCTCCCTTATTACTTTAAAAACACTGGGTGCGTTTACCTTTTACTACCATCCTTATTTCTGCCAATGTTTTCTTCAGCTTGGTGACGTGTGGTTTCTCTACCTCTAAGATGCATAATGTACAGAAAGGGTTCAGTTATTAGGAAGCACAGAAGAAGGACAAATCTCTTGGTTATTTAAAATATATTACTTATAAAAATTATGTAAGCCACTGGAGAAATTACAGTGTATAATTTTATCATTCTTCTGATTAAAGAATTATCTTCTTTCTGAGCATGGAAATTGACAAATTATATAGACTGGGGAGATCATAAGATGAGAAGCAGACCACTGGTTGCAGGTTTTGGTATCGATATGGGTGTACTGCCCAATTTTGCTATATGACTCTGGCATTTTCTTAAAGGAATGCTCTGGAAGATGCCTTATACTTTGATGCTGATGCTATAAAAAAATAGATCTACAGGAAAGCCACACTTCCAAAACATTGGAAGCAAGCAGAATGCAATGCAGCTGAAATCCAGGCAGGAGTAGAGGCAAGAGGTGAAAGAAATGTCTTGTAGACCCAAGTTCATGACTCTACTCATCGTCTCATACAGCAAACACTGGTTCCAATTATGTGAGGCAAAAATCTGTGTTGTAGGAGTTCTGTTGCTTTAGCACCATGGGGCGCATAACTAAATTTTTTTTTTCTGTGTCTCCCTGGATTATCATTCAACAGTTTTTCAATGTCTCTTTGAATTAATTTGGAAGATATACAGGATATTTTTCAGATTTTTGAGACCTTCAAATATATTGCCATAGAGTTTTAAATAAATCTTATACTTTAACGTTTAGATCAATTTTGTTTTATCTTTAATTTGTTGGAATCCATGGACACAAGTGCATAGATCAATTTTATAATTAAAAAGTGGTATATGGTAATGTTGTTTTTGTTTTCCTGGTTCTTTTTTCTGAATATGTATTCAACTATTCCAGCACCATTTTTTGTCAAGTCTACATTTCTATCAACTATATTAGTTAAAATATATGCATATTAAAAATTATAATTGGTCTACAGAAATACTAACTTCAACCCATCCCCAGATATCAGAATATGACATATAATGGGCAAAGAAAAACCAAGGTTTGCAGTTTAGGCAAATGACATTAGTATTGTAAATAACAGCCCATAAAACAGAAAGGAAAGTGCTCTGCAATAGCTTATTCATTTTAATATTAAAGTACAACTGCAGAAATTAAAAACAATTGTGTTATATGTCACATAGTTTATGTAGTTTCAAATGTGCCTAAGGACTCTAATATGCAATAATAAATCAATCAGAGGGAAGACATCTGAATTTTGACTTGTGCTAGAAATTTATGACCTTCTTCTGCTTTGTAAGGAGAACAAACTGTCATCTAAAAGTACATTTTTGCATATGACTGATGAATATCCATGCATGCCTACAGCAAGGAAAATTTAATTTAAAAAAGATTCTAATTTTAATTGAAGAACAAAGTTGTTTGCTTTTGATTAGAAACTGCTTTCACAAAATCTTACATCTTCTCTCCAGAAACTGCATTTAAGTGTCTTTAATAAAATTCAGAGAAGTGCACCTTTAGGACATGTGATGGTACACCTGTGGAGACAAAGCATAGACTATTAATGACAATGAAAATACAAAGAGGCAGCATCTGCAATGTTTACTACAAAATTAATCATGCTCACTTCAATTTCTCTGCTTTTATCCACACTTGAAGTATTGGATTTTTGCTTGAATTTAAAAAATCATCTTCAGATTAATAATTTACCTGTGAATGAGCTGCTCTTATTTATTTTGTCTCAAATATCTAAATGTGGATATTCTCTCACAAATTCTCTCATATGCTCTAGAGTCTAGTGATCTACATAGGCATGCTTGACTTTTTAGCATCTAACTAATTCCTGATTCCATCTTTTAGTGTAAGAATTGTTACTGTTTTCAGATGCATAATG
Source organism: Sapajus apella (assembly GCF_009761245.1). NCBI lineage: Eukaryota > Metazoa > Chordata > Mammalia > Primates > Cebidae > Sapajus > Sapajus apella. The sequence goes on along the minus strand of NW_022436976.1, from coordinate 13,143,637 downwards.
CCTCACATAATTTTTTCCTGGGGCAAGGAGATTGACTTTATTGGGATTTGGGAGAAGCTTCTAGGGAAATGGAATTGTTCTAGTTCTTGTTGCAGATGGTTATTACATAGGTGTATGTTATTGTCAAAATTCAACAAATTCTACACTTTAAAAATTAGCATTTTATTTTATATTAATTAGACCCTAATTTATAAAAGCAATAGGAGTGAAGTTGATGTCAAAAAATATAGACTACACTTTTGAGGAGTTTCATTTTGGTGTGAGTATATAACCAGCATTTGATAAGTTCTATGAAGTTTTAAGAGGTTTATTATTATTAAGATTGAAGAAGTGACAGCAGTTTTGTTTTCTGATAAAATAGTTGATAGAGAGATAAATAATGAATATGCAATAGAAGAAGCAAAGAATGTAGTAACAGTGCTCTGGTGTAAGCAAGAATAGAAGGGATTTAGTACACATGGCATGGGTTGGCCTCAAATAGGGAAAGCGGTTGTACATCTGTGATAATGAGAGAGAAGGCACAGTTGCAGACTGGTAAATTGTGGTGATAGGAATTTGAGAACTTTTTTTTTTTTTCCCTATTTTATCATTTAGATAGGGAAACATATATTAGAACTTTGAGGAGATTGGCTGCATTTAATACAGGTGAAAAAAATTCAATGATGATTCTACTTTAGTATTTTTATCTTTAATTTTTTCATCGACTTTTATTTTAAGTTCTGGGGCTCCCAACTTCAAACTATACTACAAGACTACAGTAACCAAAACAGCCTGGTACTAGTACCAAAACAGGCACATAGACCAATGGAACAGAATAGAGAACTCAAAAATAAGACCACACACCTACAACCATCTGACCTTCGATAAATGTGATGAAAACAAGCAATGGGGTAAGGATTCCCTATTTAATAAATAGTGCTGGGAGAACTGGCTAGCCATATGCAGAAAACTGAAACTGGATCTCTTCCTCATACTTTTACTGGCTTAGTATTTTAATAGATTCTGTGCTTTACTTATTTGTTGTGGTTACTGTACAAGGTAGATAAAAAACTCTCAGAATAGTAGACTTTCTTAGAATGGTTTCTTCATATATTCATTCTATGCAAAATAAACGTCATTGGGTGACTATTTCTCATAGGATTTCTTTTTTTCAGCTCAATAGAAATTGAGAAAGATTCTATAGTAAGAACTTAAGTTATAAGGTATAAAACTTATATTGCTCTGTGAAATTTAGGGCAAGAGATTAAAATTTTTGTTATATAGAAATGATGCGTTGTTTCTTCCCGGAAAACCTTCACTTGTTCTAAACTCAGCTGAGATGTTGCTTTTCTTTGTAGGTCCTCTTTCTGTTCTTAATTCCCCACTCAGAATTATAATCTTCATCACCTGTGTTCCACTGCTACTTTAAGCATATCTCCATCATAACACTCATCACACTATATTACAGTTCTTTGTTTATATTACTATATTTCTAATCAGTTTATGAAGAAATAACAATCTCTAGTTCATTTCCATATTCACAATGTCTAGAATGAGGGCATGGAACCAAATGAAGCAATAAAAATTTATTGCAGTGAATGGAATTTTCTATCCTCTGCCACAAATAAACTCTGTTTTAGCATGACTAATGGACATAGATTTATCTTCTTTCAAACATATGTTCTTTCAAAAATATAATAGTAATTTAGCAGCAGAACTGGCAAAAAAAAAATGGCAACAACATGATATTTAAAATATCAGATTTCTGCTGTGCCAAAACCTAGGAAAATCATAACTATATATTAATTTTATCATTACATATAATCACATTGTCTAGTGAAAGATATTCAAAACTAGATATTAAGAATATATTTCAATGCTAAAATATATTTGATATTATAACGTTACTTATGAATTTAAAATGCCATAAGACATTGGGGATCAAAACTTTTCTCATACTTTCAAACATGTTTTCATGACACAAAGGGGACAAAAACATTCTATTCCAAGTGGACTGATCTAAATTATGATATTTCTCCTTCAAAACACTGCATTTTTGGCAAAAATAGTCATAAATCTAGAGTTTTCCTATTAAGAACCCTCTTTCTTTCTTTTGAATCTCTTCAAAATTCCTAAAAATAAACTTCATCTAGGTGAGCTGGATAAGAATTTGGAAGTAAGTTACCAAAATTGTAATGGTGGTTAAGGCTACACTATCTGTTAGAGTAAGGAAATAAAGTGTGAGTATGCTGTACACACTACCAGATTGATATTATTTTTACAGGTGCCTGTGCATGTAGAGTCTAAGTTGGGAATCAATTACGAACCATATCAAAACTTGTAAAATTAAAAATAATGTATTGTAAGGAGATATTGTCATAGAAAGCCTAATATTCAGGCACTTGAACACTACAGAAGAGGACATTTTTATGTACTAATAATTTTGAGTACATTGATTACTGTTTTATGCTAAGTGTTTTGCTCTCTCAAAATTATCATCTCATTTTACTCCATGAATCAGTTAAATCCCTGGATAAACAATTTCACTGACTGGATAACTCCTGGTCTGCTGTCCTGGGTTTAAATAAATGATGCTCTTTGAAAGGTAAAGTTGAATTATGGTTGTAATCTTCTTTTTGGGTAAAATATGTTTCAAAGTGTATCCTTAACATAACTGATTCCTAAATAATGTTACACTTGTAATCTATTTAAACAGGACTCTTGTGTGTGTTTGTGTGTGAAGTTCGATTTTAAAAAAAAACAACAAAAAAAACAAAAACACTCTGAATATCAAGATTTGCATTACCTGCTACATAAATCAGTGCTATTCTCTGTGAAATAAGCTGCTGTTGCCATGGGGAGAATTTGACTGAGATATAAGTTGTTCTTATGTGTAGTATTTCAAAATCTTTAATATGGACGCCATGTTTCTAGGACAGCTGAACATTCTTAAAGCATTTACTAGCAACATAAATGCATTCTTTACTTGGAGTAACCATACAGTATTTAACAGTTTCAGTATCCAAAGATATTTATTAAAGTTTTATCTTAAGTATGATATCATTACAAGCTTTTTTGGATAGATACAAAATAACAAAACTCCACAAGGAACATATATTCAAGTTGGATAGATAACATAAAACTTAAATTCAGAATTAAATTAAACATGATATGTACTTCAAGAGAGGTCACACAAATGTGGGTTATTCAAGAAGTAATATAGTTAGGGATGAGTGCTGAAAAAACATTTTTAAATGAGATCAAAGAAGGCTTTCAGGAAGTAGAGATTGAACTAGATCTCAAGGAAGAGGATTTGGTCGTGTTACATGAAATAGAGCATATATTATCTATTGGGAATGAATGCTGGACATCCTAGGAATCCTGGGGCCTGTAGATTGCAAGCAGAAGTCCCATTGTTAGAAGTTAAATACAAGCTGTGAGCAAAAATAAGAAACATTATTAAAGTTATATGGCCAGTGTGTATATCTTTGACATTCTCATTCAGAGGTCTCATTTATCCAGCAAACATTGATCCTTTTGTGATTCAATTTTGCTAACTGTGCTGCCAAAGATGGTAAAAGAAACTTATCTAAGCAATCTTTTCTCAGCACTATTCTAAGTACTTTAATATGTATTTTTTTCACATCTCAAAAAGACGGCCTCATATTTATTACAGAAAGCCAACTGAGTTTCAGAATCTCTCAGATCTGGTACAAATCTCTCTGACTCTGCTGTCTACTTTCTTTGCTAAAAAACATTCTGTAATCCCACTTCACAAAAGGCTGGCAAGTTGATTACCATGGCAATTACCACTCTTCTCTACATTTCTCTGGATGTGTCATGTTCATTATTAGACTCAATCTCTGTTATGTATTTCTGGAATAACTCAAACTTTTGATCACTCTTTCACTCTCTTACCACAAATTAATTCCCTCAACATCTGAAATTTCATTTATTCAGGGCCTCAATGACACTATGCTTTATCTAACTAAGTGCATATTTTTTCAGCTTAGGATCCTAGTGGACACCTCTTCAGTATTTAATATGGTTGATCACACCATCTGTTTGGAAAAGCTCCTGTTTTTTTGCTTTTCACAGCACACTTTGCTATCTCTCACACCAGTAAGACCATCTTTACTTCTTTATGGGCTCTACTTAATCTCACTCATTAGCAAGTGGAATTTTCTTCTCAAATTCTGACATGCACACAGTCTGAGGATAATCTCCTCTGGTGAAATTATTTTAACTACTAACACACATTCTTCATATATTATAATACTTCAATTTGCCTGTCATTTCTCTGTTAAATCACATTAATAGCTTCTCAACAACATATTCACATACTCCAGAAAATGAGAAATAATTACAAGATTATTCAGCTTTGGTCTGTGCTCCATCTTATTCCTACCTACCTTCTCTTTGCAGTTCCCAAGTCAACTGAAGAATGATGAGATTCAAATATTTGGAAAGCAGAGTCTTTTTATCTCATAAAGGGCATGTCCTTCAGCGTGTCCATTAAGACAGGCTGGCAAGCACATCCTCCAGCCAGAAACTGGAAACATATACTTTGAAGAAGGGAAGCAAAGAACAAGAATTTATGCTGAGTGTGATGGCCAAGTGTTTAATAAGCCATCGGAGGAATCTTGAATATTTATAAAAGGATATATGTATGCATGGGGTACTGAGATGCATGCTCCTTTATGGAATTGATGTACAAAAAAAAATCATGTTAGCATGATCTGAGCATATAGTTTTTGGCCCTCTGACATCGAAAGATGAAACAGTGAACATAAAACCTCTTAATGCATGCTCTCCATAGACAAGCCAGAACCACACCATGGTTGGTGGTATCAAGCAAAAAAGGAGGGACAGTGTAGATGGTTTGTTGATATCAGTGGTGGAGTCTTTTGAAAGAGCTTGTTTCTGTTAAGTCCTTTGGGAAGTAAGCCTAATTGTGGATGGCAAGGAAGGGTGTATATCGGGGTATGTCTGGTCACCCAGCATGTCATGGCTGAGAACTCAGTTTCTAAGGTTACTCTGGGGTCTCTTTGGCCAAGACAATGTCCATTCAGTCAGTTGAGGGGTTTAGAATTTTAATTTTTAGTTTATACCCATATTCAATATGCAATAGTTTCCCTTTGTGCAAGCTGCTTCTCCTGCTTCTAATTAACCTCCCATTCTTCCTATCTTCATGCACTTGATTTGCCTGGCTAACTCATATACAAATTTCTAAGATATATTGAAATTCCTTTAACCTTAAGAAAGTTTCCATTGATTTTTTGCACACTTCCTCTGTGCATAGAGCTTCCCAGTAGACTAAACTCTCCACTGTCATGCTTAGTTAATAATATGTGTATTGTTTTATTATTGCTCTGACATAATGTTTGTTAAATAACTAGCTACATGCTAATCTTGCTGCACAACGCTTTGTGTTAAAGTATGCAAAGTGTAGGGCCATGTTTTCATTTTTAGGATAACCACTAAAAATTATTCAAAAATGAAAAATTTTAAGGTAAAATGGAGAAATTAAATAATAAAATATATCTGAGTGGGCCAAAAGAAAGTAGAGAGAGGGCATATAAAACAGGAATGACAACAAAAATAGATCTGTATGTCATTATTTCTATAAAATGTATTTGAATTCCAGATAGAAAAGAAAGATTGTCACACCTAGTGAATAAAACAGTATCCTACTTGTAAGAAACAAATATTACAAGTAAGTACATAAAAAAGTGCATAGGAATTTTCCAACTAAATGTGTGGAAGAGATATACTATGCAAACAGTATTCCTACCCCTCCTTGTCTCTCTGCAAACACACAAAATTTGGTACATTTATACCAATAACACAAAAAATAGATTTTAAGAAATAAATGGTTCAAGAGATATAGAAGGTGTTGCATTATGATGAGAACAGAATACCTTAACAATGACAAATCTCTATGCTTGCAATAATATAGCTTTAGAATATATAAAGCAACATTGATAATTAAGAGGAGAGACAAGACATACACATACTCCTAGAGGAAACATTAACATACCTCTCTCAGTAACTGATCAAAAAAGCAGACAATAAATCATAAAGCATATAGAATATCTGAGGAACAAAAATAATAACATTGATCTAATCAACATCTATAAAGTAAAATATCCAATGTTGTTAGAATATCCATTATTTCAAGCATTCATGACACACAGAAGCTGATCATCTTCAAGCCATAGAGAAGGCTAACCTTACTTGCAAATGAAGATCTTAGACAAAATAATGAGTGAGCAAAATCTATAAACACCAACAACTCTTCTGCTGAAATCATATCCTTGAATGTACAAGACAGGCTACACAGACTTCTCGAAGGAGTGGTAGAAATTCCGTTTCTAGACTATGACCGCTGGATTGTAGAAATATGCAAAAGAAAAGAAGTGAAAAATTGTTTAGTAGTTGACAGTAATGTAGGAGGTGGGGGCAGGACTTAATGTGTCTCAACTTCTACTGCGTCGTATCTCATCTCCTTGATACTTCTATCCTGTAAGTACGGCTTAGTAGGTGAAGCCCTCAGAACTAAAGGATTCCGGTTGAGGCATTTTTTTTTAACCTCTTCAAATGCATTGATCTTGAGAGAAAAAAAAAAAAAGATAATTGAAGACCAGAGATATTTTTGTTGTTTGTGTTGTGTTAAGGCGGAGAGAAGAGATTCAAATATATATATATATATATATATATATATATATATATATATATATTTTCCTGCTAGAAGTCTGAGGGCTTTTCTCCATTAAATTTTATCTTCCAGTGCTATAGAAAAGTCTAAAGCCATTTTGGTTCTTTGCATGTGGCAATTCCGAGTTTGAGGTTTTTCCTTTTTTCCCCTTTGGAAGTTTGTAGAATCTTGACTTTCATTGCAGTGTTCTGAAAATTTGCTGAAGCTCTTTAAGAAAAAGAATATAAAGTACAAAATACTAAATTAGGTACAAAGTGAATATTGACATTTAAAAAACAGCAAATTATAAATTTTCAAAACAAATGATATAGTGATATATACTAAAAGATCCCTTCACAAAATCTTGAAAAATATTACATAGTTTGTACTAATTAACCACTTTATATTTGGGGTATTTTTCTTTTTTTTTAATTGCATTTTAGGTTTTGGGGTACATGTGAAGAACATACAAGACTGTTGCATAGGTACACACATGGCAGCATGATTTGCTGCCTTCCTCCCCCTCACCTGTATCTGACATTTCTCCCCATGTTCTCTCTCCCCAACTCCCCACCCCCAAATGTCCCTCCCCTATTTCCCTCCAACAGACCTCAGTGTGTGATGAGATTCCAATATATTAATGAAAGAAAGAAAGTTGAAAGTTGTCATTAAAATGTCTGGTTACAAGATCTTGATAATGAGTTGAATCAATTATAAATATTTTAATTTATGATATTCTAATTAGGCTTTATTGTAATTGAAAGAAAATATTTGGTTTATTAGTCAGTTATAGTCAGAAGACAACCTGTATTTTCCAATATTAGAATGCTGTTGGGAAGAGTTTAGAGGAGACAGATATGCAAAACATAAATATTACTCATTATGAAAAGCAAAATAATAGAAATATAATTTCTTTGATTACAATTGCTATCTTATTTTTGTTCTTATTGCAATACTGGTATGGTGTTCTAGTATAAACCCCCCAAAAAGTTATTAATTTCTTGAACTCAACAGAATGCCATAAAAACAGAATAGTGAGTTACCACGTTGTTCTTTTTTGTATTAGAGATTTTCATCTATAAATATAGATTTGAAATTAAATATAAGCATAGCATAATGAAGTTCTTAGGCAACATGTGGTCAAACTAATTCTCTGTAATAGTAAGTAGCTTTAAAAGAGGCTGTGGGGTGTCCAGGAGAGTGTAAAGTTTGAGGACAGGAAAACAGACACTAATTGACACTATAACTCTAAACTTGCTCTTCCATTTTCTGGTCCCCAAATCCTCCAATGATATGGTGAGGTGATTTATTTTAAAGGCCTTTTAAGGTCATTTTGATAGTAAATGGCAATTAGATAGAGACAAATCATAATTAGAAAATATGTTTGTATGTACATTTATAATTTATTATGTGTTAGCAAAAATAGAGTAGATGCTTAATGTCTTAATTAAAATTATGTTATAATGCATACATACACAAACTCACACACACACACACACACACACACACACACACAAAACCTACTGTAGTATGACATCTCTTTGATTAGATAAATTCAACCAAGGGAAATCAGTTGTAGACTTTCTATTTTTTACTCTTAAGAAAACTAACACTAGGCTTCCTCTTATTGAGTATAAAATAGAAGTACCATTGTAGTAACCCGGTCTTTCATAGATTTTAAAGGATTTAATACGTATATTTGTGAGTATAATGTATTCAAAATTTTTCAAGGTTTCCAGGGCATAATAACTAAAAGATCTCATTCTCTCATAAATTAAGACCAACCACACAGATTTTTTCTTATTATTCTTGTGCGCTAAGTGAATCCTCACTGAGATCTCATAAAGACTTCTTTAAGCTATCCAGGTGAGGGAGAAGCAGCCCTAATGAGCATGAATCAGTGGCATTTGATCTCCACCATAGTAAAATTCTGACACAGATATAATCTTTTGCTCTTCCAAAGGCTTTTAACACGAAGAATAAAGAACTCAAAATTTCCAACATCAGCAAGCCTTTAAGCTAGTTCTTTTTTCTATCCAACAGCTTATCCTCCATTATTTTGCAAAAATAAAACTACAAGTGTTTTATGGGTTTCATTTGGAGAGAATGTGGGAATTGTAGCAGAAAAGGGACCTATATTTCCTTCTATTAGAGTTCCTGTTTCTTCCGTTTGATCAGGGAAACTTTCCATTCCAGAGCTTATTGAGTCAAACTAGCAAATAGAAAGAAATGAGTTTATACCATGTGTCAGTGAAGTTACCACATAAGTGTGGATTTATATGTGAAATATTTTAGATGAATTAAGTGCTCCTTTGGGAAATATCTGGAAAGTACACGCAAACACAGATGAGCCAAATGGAAACAGCAACCATAAATTAAGTACTTTCTCATTACCTTTTCACACCCCCTACTAGAAACAATAACCTCTTCTCCAATAGGCACACAGTTTCAGAAAAAAAGATTAGTGTACCCAAAGGGCACAGCAAACAGATATGTCTTGTGGTGTGTTCAAACAATCGTAAAGCTGTACCTGTGGCAGATGATGGGTGGGAGTGAATTAGAGAGGTCTAGGTGAATTATAGAGGTGGGAATCTTCCATCAAGGAGGCCCAGCTGTCTGCCTCAAGGTGCTTGACCCTGGCAACAGAAAATAGGAGCAGTAAAGCCAGAGATGTTTGTTGCAGATGAAAAACAAGAATAAGTGAGAGTCTCATAATTGGTACCTGGCCAGGGTAGGAAATATATTCTACCGTGAGGTCTCTTAAAATCGAATTGAAATTTAAGTCATATTATTAGACTGAATCTCTAATTATATACATAATGTATTACACACACACACACATGCATACACACACTAGTGACCATAATATTGGATCTTCAGGAGAAATAAATTTTCATCCTTTTTTTGAAAGGGCTGATACCTGAAAGAAAGCACAGGTAATTATACGAAAGTATCTCAACAAACTTGAGGATTTCTCTCTGATACATACTTGGTTCTTGATGTTTTTGGTGGCTGTTCTCATTAAATTTTATATAACAGAAAACCTGAACAAAAGCTAGTACAGTGTTAGGGAACAATGATTCACTTTTGCAAGGAAAAGGAGATTTATGGAGAAAATCACTTGTATCTGACAATCACTGACACCAATCCTTAGTTCATGAAAAGTGACTAGGGCCTGATAGATCCTTTTCTGTTCATCATAAAGCTAGTGTTTTTCTTGTCTCAGCAATGAGTGGAAAATGAGTAATGATCATATTGATGTGATAGAAAAAAACCTCTTTTTGTAACTGGAGAAAAATTTTTACAAATTCAACACTGGATCATTAAAAATTCAGGTTAGACAACTGCAGGTATTTTACAGAATAACATTCTTCCTTTTTTTTTTCTAAGTGAAATGTTAATTTAAAAACAGGCATTAAGAACACACAACATTTATAAAATAAAATTAGCCAGCACAATATTCCAAACTAGAATGAAAAAATGACTTCTTGGAAAAAATAGGCCACTGATATTTTAGTACTTAAAGCAAATGTGCAACACTTAATGGCTCACTTAATTTCTCATTGCTAGCAGTTTGTCTTGTTAAGTAGAAGTGGAAGCTGGCCTTCTGATTGAACTGCATTATTAGTATCAAAATTTGTCAGGGAGTGAATAATGCTTCTAGTATGAACCTTCAGCTTGACCAGATTAAATAAAGCTCCAGTCTCGAAGACTTAATACGCTCTTAAATAGAAATTATTTTTCCAGAAGGCCTGTATTTTTACCTAGAATTGTATCAGACATAGTTTTACATTGGCTATATTAGTGACAAGGCTGCCTCATACCAAACAAGTAAAGCTACTTTATTACAAAGAATCATTTTGAGTGATGTGAAAATTCCACAAAATTTAAAAAACAGAGCAATAGCTATAGTTAATTATAAAATAAATTCCATGTATTTCATAGGGAATTTCTAAAACTTGGAAAGAGCAAGCAGCCCATCGTTTTCAACGGAATCCATCATCTCCCAGAAGTCTATCATACATATTGTTCTTCAAAATTGTTATTGATTTTAATATACTTTCACTGACCACTGAACTTTCTAATTAAGTCAGAAATATTATGAGTATTTCTTCTGAATTTTCAAAAATGTTTAATAAAATCTTCTACTACTACTGATAAAATTTACTTCTGTTACAGATATCCCATTTCTTGGATTATCATATTGGATCCAGTTCAGAGGAATATGAATTGAAAATAGTACTTACAGAAGTTATCCTTGATTTTTCATTAACATTAAAGATAATATTAGTATTTTTCCATTAAAAATATGTTGGATATTTATTGAGACAGAGGATTTTTTAATTACATTGAAATGTACCTTTTATTATATATTTCTCTCAGGGCTTTCCCCCACTTGTTAGATATTCTTATTTTAAATCTGTTTTCACAAATATATTTATAATGGCATGATGTTCTTTACTTGTTAGCTATAAATCTATAAATATGTTGAAATAGATTAATATATTTTCTATTATTAACCAGAGTGTTTGTGGAATGAACTCAGTCAAAGCATATTCATTTTGTAATAACCAGAAGGATTCATTTTCAAGTATTCAAATTGACATTTGCTATAATGATTATTGTTATCAGTTATACTTTTGTGTGCATGTAACCATAATATATATTTGTTTAGGATTTGTGAGTTTTAGTTTACATGTTTCATATCTTCAAATATTGATGTATTTTATATATATGCACATCTATATAAATATATATTAAACTATGTAAGAGCTGAACTAGTTTAGAGAAAATATGCACAGTATCAGTGAAAGTGTGTGATTAAAGGCAACAGAAATTTGCTTTTTGAGTATTGAAATATGTGATCATAAAATGTACCTAAATATCACTGAGCAGTTCATGAATTTCTAGAAAGAGAAACAGGGTTTGAATTGAAATCCAAGAAAAATTGTTTAAAAATCATGTATCAGAAGCAACAGCTATGGTAGGATCCTTATCAACTATATTTTCCAAAGGTGGAAACACTTCTTGATTTAACATAAAACAGGGAGTTAGCAGCAGCACCTGGCTAGAAAAGTGCCTTGTTGAGTGTAAAGAAATGTGAATTATCCATATGGATCCATGTAGTCTATAGCTGTAAAAACTGGGACTCTTTCCAAAAACTAATCCACACTAGAGCCTCGCATTGACCATTCTCTAATACTCAGTCCCAGAGCGAGGGGTTTAAAAGCCTAGGGGAACATAACAACAAGGGAAGATTCCAACTCAAAACAACAGCTAAACTACCTATGAAATCTACAGCAAAAGCATCGGGACAGATAAACCAAGAATTTAAAACAAATATGATGAATGCATTTAGGAAGATGAAGGATATTAGCTATTTGATAAAATAAGGTAACGTTAAGTGGCTATGTTAAATATAAAAAATACAGTTTAAATAAAGGTAACCCAATAGATAAAATAGTTGAATGGATAAAGACAAACAGCAAAAAATGACTAGGAAGAACAGAGTAAGTGTCTCTTGCAGAAAGCAGGAGGACATAAATAAGACAGAAAAAACTTTATATGTAAATATACATATATATGTATACATACATGGGTGTGTTGTGTGTGTGTGTGTGTGTGTGTGTGTGTGTATATATAAAACTAAAGGGCCATTGAATAGCATTTTAATGTGTTATTTAATAGATGTTGAACTTATCATTTATATACAGAAAATTATTCAAGTTAATGTATATTATAATATCAGAAATGACCACTCAGTGGATTTGTCGCCAAGACTCATAATATATGTGTTAGCATGGCTCTTAGGTAACATAGTACCAACATAGAAAGAGAAGTAGAACTTTTAGACAAGCAAAATTAACCTCAGTCTATTTAAGAAAAATCAAGAGAGAAAGGAAACAAAAAGAGACAACAATAAAAAGAAAATAATACTAGGATTAAGTCTTAATGTAATAGCAACTACAGAAATGTATGATGTAAAGGCATTCAGTCAGATAAAGATAAATATTTGTAATCAAATTAATTCCCATTTAATCAAATAAATTTAACCAGGACCTGTTAGGAAAAAGTATAAAATGATGTAATGTGACAGATAAGCAGCAAAGTAGGAATGTAAAAATCCTCAAGCTCTCTACAAGAAAATGTAGGCTAGGGTATCCATTCAGAAGGCATTAATTATTCAAATTAAGACACACATACCCTATGATCCAGCAACTCCAGTCCTGAGTGTATATCCCAGGGAAATATTTGTACAGAATGTGAGGAAACATGTTCTAGGATATTCTTTAACACATTACCTGTGTTCAAATGTTTTGGTAATCTCAGTCTCCATAACATACCTATGTAGGCAAAATATGTTAAATAAGGACCATGTGTTCTTATGCAACAATAAGAAATGGAATAGCTTTAAACCTAGCAACATGAGTAGATCTTAAAAACTACACATAAAAATTAAAAAGAGTGAGATAATGACACATTAAACATGTTTAATGTAAATTAAAAATACATAGTCCTAACACACTGGCATACATTTTCTAACACACATTTAAATATGATAAATGACTGGGATATATTAGAATTGTTATCTGAGGGATAGGATGACATAGGGGTAGGAGCATGGGAATAAAAATCAGTAAATAAAGCATGAATGGAGAAGTTTATGATGGAGATACCCTATGAACTTTGGAAATATAATTAATGCAATCCTTTTCTAATCCTATATGTTTTTACCTCAATCTCATGTAATTTTAAGACACATTAACGTATAAATAAATATATGTGAATAAAAGGTATGGCTAAGAAAATGATTCCTCCTTTGTGATTAAATCAAAGGTGATTTATATTTCATTGTTACAGCTTTTGTCATTCTAATACTATCTACATTGAATTTATGTTCTTCATAAGAAAAGTCAATTAAATGTAAAGAAAATGAATATAAAATACAGATTCGAAGAGGAGATAATTTTCTTGAATATGTTCATTTTGAGTTGCTCGAAGACATCCAGAAAATACATATATAATTGAAATTTAGAAATATTAGTTTGAGTCACAGAGATCTGGAGTAATTTATTTATCACTGATCCACATCATGGTAGTCAAGACAATTAGGTGAATGTGATAATCCTGAGAGCCTAGAGGCAAAGACAGTAATTGAATATGTATGCACCCTGGGGAATCGCAACATATAATACAAAGTAAATTACCAAATATTATTAGATTTTACTAACAGAATTTATCTTTTTCCTCATATCATATTTTTTTTTTTTTTTTTTGAGACGGAGTTTCGCTCTTGTTGTCCAGGTTGGAGTGCAATGGCGTGATCTCGGCTCACCGCAACCTCCGCCTCCTGGGTTCAGGCAATTCTCCTGCCTCAGCCTCCTGAGTAGCTGGGATTACAGGCACTCGCCACCATGCCCAGCTAATTTTTTGTATTTTTTTTTTAGTAGAGACGGGGTTTCACCATGTTGACCAGGATGGTCTCGATCTCTTGACCTCGTGATCCACCCGCCTCGGCCTCCCAAAGTGTTGGGATTACAGGCTTGAGCCACCGCGCCCGGCCACATCATATTTTTTTAAATCCATACAAGCAAAAAACATAAAGCTAAATGCTTAAAACGAGGAAGTAGGAAAGCAAGAAGGTTCTTAGGATCAGAATGGAAATGCATTGAAGTTGTGAAGATTTTGGCAAGTAAGCACAGGTTTTCAGGAGCACGTAAAACTTAACGCTCAGTGTTTCAGGTTGCACCCAAGGTTTCCATTTGGGTCATTTAACCAGGAGCTTCCAATATAGGTTTTTGATATTGCCTTTTAAGTAAGTTAAAACTAGCATTTTATAAATGCAGAGCAGTGGAAGAAAAAATACTAATATGTACTTCAATTCAAGAATATGAAGACCAATAGTAATTATATGTTTTATTCAATTAAATTCCATAGTAATTGCATAAGTTACAAGAACCATCCATTCATATAATGCTTGTATTTTGAGTCACTGGATTTGGGAATCTCAATTGCCTAATCTTTACTGCAGACATATGTAAAAAGCTGTTAATGGAATCAATTCAGTGAAATTCAAGAACTTCGATTTGCACTTAAATTTATCTTTGAAACGGTCAAACATTTAAAATCCAGTAATTATCAATGCACAGGAATCTAAAGTGTTTATGTTTTGGAGAAGGGAAAATTACATTGAAGGGAACAGACATTTCAGGAATACCTAACGTGTTTCAAACAAACTGGGTGGCTATCACATTTGTCACATTATTTCATTAAGTCTTTTATGAATATGGTAACATTATTTCTGTTTTATTAAGTATAAATAAATGGATATATTTGATAGATTGCCTAAAAACCCAAAGTAGCAGAGCTAATATGTGTTGGAGCTTATTTTTAAAATTGGCAATTTTCTAGAATAAATATTTTATTAAAACTGAAAGTCTGATTATTAAATTTATTTAGAAATGTGAATAATCTAGAATAGCCAAAACAATCTTGAAAAAGATAAACAAAGTTAAGGGACTTAAAGTACCTGATTTCAGGACTTATTCTAAAACTGCAGTAACCAGAAGATAGTAGTGTTGGCATAAGGATAGATGTACAAACCAATTGAACAAAATATAAAGTTCAGAAACAGATCCACAGCCAATTGATTTTTATCAAGGTGTCCAAGTAGTTTAATAAAAGGGGTAAAAATTATAACTGTTGCTAGCAACATTGGAATGCTATATGAAAAAAACCGAATCCTAACTTTTATTTAATAACATAGGCACAAATTACTTTTAAATAAAAATAGACCTAAACATGAGAACTAAAACTACAAAAGTTGTAGAAAAAATAGGAGAAAATTTGTGTAACATTGGTTTAACACTGTGTAACATCGGTGTAACATTTGTGTAACATTGGTGTAACACTGTGTAACATTTGTGTAACATTGGTGTAACACTGTGAAGAAAATTTTAAAAAGCTATAGACTGAGAGACAATATTTTCAAAATATATATCTAATAAAGAACTTGCCTAGAATATTAAAAATAAGTTCTTATGACTCAATAATAAAACAATCAACCATATTAAAAACTGCACTAAAGACTTGAAGAGCCATGTCTCCAAAGAATGGCAAATAAGTATAGGAAAAGATTCTTAACATCATTTGTTTTAGGTAAATGCAAATCAAAATATCAGTGAGATATGACTACACAACCACTGCAAAGGCTAAAATTAAAAGGAATAACAATACAGATATTGGCAAGAAAGTGAAACAACTAGGACTTTTGCATGTTACTAGTGGGAATGCAATACTTTGGAAAACTGTTTAGTTGTTTCACAAGAAATTAAACACACACTTACGACATGACCCAGTATTCCCACTTTTAGATATATACATAGAAAAATAGAAAACATATATCCACACAAAGATTTAGACACAAATGTTTCTATCTTTATTTACAACAGCTAAAAAATGGTAACAATTCAAATGTCATGAATTCTGAAGAAATAAAGAAACTAAGGTATATACAGGCAATGGAATATACCATTGTTACTAAGTAATTAAAAATAAACAAATTCATAACCATGCAAAAACATGTATGACTCTCTAAAGCATTTTGCTAACAGAAAAAAAACAGAGACAAAGAAATGCATATTTTATTATTCCATTTACAAACAAATTTGGAAGACATAACAATTGTGATAGAAATCAGAGCTACAGTTTCAGAAACCAGTGATTTGTAAGAGGTTAATTGCACAATGGGGTGAAGAACTTCAGGTGTGATACAAATGGTTCTATATTTCGCTTCTTAAGGTAGCTACATAAATATATACATTTGTCAAAAGTCATTGACTTCTACACTTAAAATCAATGAATTAGACTGTATGTAAATTATACCATAATAAAGCTGATTTTTACAAAAGTTAGATTTGGCTAATTTTGAGACCATACTCTTAGTATACTAATAAGATTGATATAGCCATATCATTAGTCATGTCCTAAAGTGTGCACAATATTTTGCAATTAATTTTAGCATTTGAGCATTGATCTGTTGACACTCCACCTATGCATTTAGTTAGAAAATGAAGCACTCTATTTGTATTTTGAAAACACAATGTTTTCTGATTCTGATCTACCAGACATTTACTTTAAATAATATATCTAATTGTGATTTAGCACTATTTTCTGTTGACCAATCACAGGTAATATTTGAAGTAAAATGAGCCTTGGGATATCATGTGAAATCTTTACAATGTCAATGTTGTCCATGACATGTATCTATCTAATAATGATTTAAACTTTATTGAAAAAGTATAGTTCCTGTACTGTGGTTGTTTTAATTGATTTTTGTCATTGCTTTTGGCTAACTGACCTGAAAACTGAATTCATTATGATGAGTTATGTCTGTATAAATATCAAGTAATGTGTTTGTTTATGATTTTTAGATAAGAATATTAGAGAAGAAAATATTAGAAATAACAGATTTTAAGAATATTTTAGTAATCTTTCAACAGAACATTTAAATTTACTTAAATAGAAATTACATTTTAACAAATACATTTGTAATTTAATATCAATGTTGTTCAGAATGTAGATAGCTATGCCTTGTTTAAAAGCATATAAAAATGGCTACTTCACTTTGCTAAAAGAAATATAAAAATGAATTAATATTTATTTAGTGCCTATTATTGGCCACTTATTTTAGAGTCTAGTCATTCATTTATTTATTCATCAAGCAAATATATTATGAGCCCTTACATTTTACTAGAAATTATTATTGATGTTGTGATTGCAGTAATCACTAAATAGATGTTCTGGCTTCTGATCCAAGATGGTAGACTGAGCATACACTTAACTATTTATGGCAGAAATGTAGCAATGGAGGAAAATATCTTACTTGAAAATCCTGGACATAACTAGGTACTAAAATCAGTGTATATTGTGGAGACATCAGATATCACACAAGATTCCACATTCTTCAAAATTTTAGTGAGGCACATTGTTGTACAGAATTAGGACTACATTTAATGTTTTTCCTTGTGGTCAGCTGTGACCACTTGGCAAAATTGGCTAGTGAGGCTGTAAGCCAGCTTCTTAGAAGTGTCCTTATAGTGTACTATTTTATGATTACTGAAATGTTAGAATTGCCTTAAGGTCAGCTCTTTTCAAATCTCATAGATGTGAATTCTTCAGAAGCTCAACTTAGATACTGCACTGCTTTCTCATCCGTACATGATGCTCTCCATACTTCCCTTAGCTTCTTCTCCTGGCTGTATACCCAAGAGCTTATGATTGCTGAGGTCCCTTAAGCTTTGTAGGCAACCCTCTTGGTTAGATCCTGTCAGAGCAAATGGCTCAATTTGGAAATGATGAAACACATGAACAATACACATATAACTACTGTGGGCTGCATCATTGCTGTCCACTCTATTTGCCCTGAACATATAGCCAGAATATTCCATGGAGAAAGCAGTCTCTTTGTTCATGTGTACCTCTGACTAAAAAGGACACATGCCAAATTCTTCTAAGAATACTTTCAAATAGGTTTGCTCGCTCTTTCGTTCTTTCCTTTTCCTTTTTATTTTCTTAGAGGAGTGTCATTCTGTAGCCCAGGCTGGAGCGCACTAGCAGAAGCTTGGCTCACTGTAACTTCCGCCTCCCAGGTTCAAGTGATTCTCCTGCCTCACCACCACCCCCTACACCATGGATGAAGCTGGAAGCTACTGTTATCCTCAGCAAACTAATGCAGAAACAGAAAAACAAACAGCACATATTCTCACTTGTAAGTGGGAGCTGAACAATGCAAATACATGGACATGTGATGGCAACAAGATACACTGGGGTCAGCCGAGGGAGTGGTGGGAGGGAGAGCATCAAAAAGAATAGATAATAAATGTTGGGTTTAATACCTAGGTGATGGGTCAATCTGTGCAGCAAACCATCATAGCACGCATTTATCTACATAACAAACCTGCACACCCTGCACATGTATCCCAGAAATTAAAATAAATGTTGAAGAAAAGAAAGAAAGAAAAACAAATGAAATTTTTAAAAAAATTAAGTACATTTTTGAAAGAATGAAATATTTTTATTTATTTTAAAAATTAAGTATTTATAGTATGCTTTAGAATATGCCCTTAGTGACCATTTAAACATATAGTGAACGCTTTCAGTTTCTAATTTACGAGTGTATAAGGGAGTATTTTAAAAGTTATTTTATGTTCTATGAGATTAAAAAAAAATGTTTGGTGAGGCTAAGTACTCTCTTAAAAGTAGTGAAAGTGTTAAATATAAATGTAAGGAACACGAAGAGATGGGTTGAGTCAAGCTACATTTTGATCTATTATTATTCTAAAAAGACAATTGGTAATGTCTTAAAAGATCTCAAGAAACAATGACGTAAACATATTATACACAGCTATGAGGTCATCTCTTAGAAAGCATAAAACAGTTGAAATAATTCAATGTAATTCTTCTCTGGGGAGTAAGATTGGGTGTTGGGAATTTTGAGGCAAGGTGAAGTTAACTGTTATATAATAAACTCTTTATTGGTAGCTATTTTAACCATATTCATATACTATTTTGTGTCTCAGTTTATTATATACTACTATAACAAAATACCTGTGACTGGATAACTTATACATAACAGAAGTGTATTCCCTCTTAGTTCTGGAGGCTGGAAAGTTCAAGATCATGGCACTAGTATCTGGCATGGATGCTTCTTACTGCATCCTTATGTGGCAGAAGGTGGAAGGGCAAAAAAGGATAAACTGTGTTCCTGGATGGCAGAAAAACAGAAGAGTGGAATAATCTACTCCATTGTACCCCATTTTACAGCAGCTTTAATTGATACATGAGAGTGAAACTCTCATGACCTATACACTTCTTATCAGGCCTTCCCTTTTAACACTGTCTCACTGTGGATTCAGTGTTCAGCCAATGAATACTGCGGGACACATTTAGGTTATAGCACTGTGGAAAAATACATATTATTTTTAATTTTAAGGGAGACATTTATTCTTCCTTTGTTGATAGTAGTATATTAAGGAAGATATGCCATTAAATCAGAAAACTAAAGCACGAAAGTAGCTATAATGGGTGAAGGACAACATGGAGGAAATACTAACCTAATATTAATTAGAGAGTCAGGAATAGCTGAACAAAGAACGTGATGCTTAAACTTAAATCTCAACAATAAACATAGAAAGTGAAGTAGAGCAGGAAAGAAGAAAATATCAATTTTATTTAGAAGATATTATTTAGAAGAAAATATTAATTTTATTTAGAAGATTATCAAAAGCACTTATGATTTGATTGGAGTAAACACCTCACAGAAAGCAGAGTCAGTTTTGCCACTCTGGAGAATAGGAGAGGGAGAATTATGGAAGAATGCAATTATTGGCAGAACTGAGATGGAAAATATTACTCGATAGTTGCATAAACATGAGAAAATTTGAGATTTTCTCCAGTGCTCTTAAGCTGGCACAGAGTTATAAGAAGTCCTGAGAATGTTTTTAATGGACTATGGGCTATGACGGATCATAATGAGCAGGAAAAGAGAGTAAAGGTGTTTGGAGAGAAGTAAAGAAGTTGAGGAAGCAGGTTCCAGAAAGCTCTGGATGACTAAAGCAAACTTAGTGAATTCGGAAGCTGAGGCTGAAGAATAGGGGTTTCAAATTATTATGTCAAAGAAAAAACAATGTTAGGTAATAACAGAATCAAGAAGCAGACAAGGTTATAGAGAAGATGAGGCCAAACAATCGGTATGCTAAAAAGTTGAATCTGTCTTGAATACACATAGGAATGGTGAGTTTGGGGTGGAGAAGAAAGAAATCAAATTAGGAGAAGGAAACAAAAAGTGAACAGAGAGAACAATAAATGTTATCAATGAGAAGCCATAGAGACTGATGGAGGCCGATGATAGGAGCACAGGTTTATAAAAGTAAGGGTCAATGAAATGGAAACATAAGTGGAAGTGAGAAGGATGATAATTACCCTTCCTACCGACACTTGTCAATTATTTCATTCAACCATTAATTGATTTACTTTTTTTTTTGTATATTCATTTTTCCTTGGTAATTAAGATATGTTCATTAATCACTTACTATGTGCCAGGTTCTCAGAAAAAAATTTAAAGTTAAAGAAATACTTCTGCTTTGGGTTTTAATAATTTATGATGTCTAAAAAGAGTGATAAATCAGCATTAGTGCTATAACAAAGGTCTTTGCAGAGGGCCCTAGGAAAACAAAGAGGAAAATTATATGGGTATAAAAAAAAAGCTAGTCATAAAAAGTACAGGGAGGATATTGGGGAGTTGCATTGATCAAATATTAAGTAAATTATATAACTTATTAATTATTTTATTGACTATTTTACTTGAAAATTGAATCCTGAGTAGGATTTCACCATGTAAATAGAAAAAGGCATAAGAACATAAGAATTCATTTAGGAAAAGACTTTCAGTAAATTTAGAAAATAGCTATTTCGAAACGTAGTCTCTATATTATTAAAAAATTATATGTTTGTAAATAAGTAGATCTCAACTTCATCAGAATAAAATTGCTAATAATTACTGAAGTTTAATAAAGCAATGCCTTTTGCTCAGTGCATTGAATTTGAGACCTATATTCATGCCCTTTTGGGACCCAGGTGATCTGCAGTTTACTTACCTATAAATTTTTTTTAACTTCTGTATACTTAATAGTCAAACTTATCTTTGAACCAAGATGGATATTAACACATTCTCACTAGATCACGTTTCTGTATGATAGTCTTTCTTCTTGAGTTCTAATTAAATGATTTCCTCTTCTTTCATTGTTAAAGTTTTCCAAAGAAAATTTCTTTATCAAGATACTTGTATGCTGGTATGTTTAGTCATTTCTTTTAGTTGCATATGAGAAAATTTTAAACATTCTCTGAAACATTTTCATTCATCCACAAGAAAAAAAATGTACAAGGTGCTTTGTTATTTGACAGAATCAGTTGTTCTTAGTCTTATGTGCCAGTTAAAATGTGAAAGCTCTTTCCTAGTATCTTTTTTCCTTAAATCTAGGATTAGCAATTTTAATTTGAACTGTTAAATTCATAGACCTTCAACTGGCAGAAGACAGCTGTGGAGTAGATGACAGAAGTTAGTACATTTTTTGCAGATATATTTTAAAGATATTTAACAACTGAATAAAATATTTTTTATGAATAAGAAGACTATTTCTTGCAGTTATTTTTCTGAACTAAAGATGCTTTCTCTTTAAATTTTTCAAAAACAAAATATTAATAGCACTAAATAAAATTTTCTTTTGGTCCTCACACTCCTAATTGTTAGGCCTGTAATATAATCCAGACAAAACTGAGGTAGGAGACCAGAAGGGAGTCTTTCCTGGGTCTGACAGGATGAAGTTAAAAAAAACCTGGTAAAAACAAGCAGATGGTGATGAAAGTAATTCCTAGTTTCCCTCATTTCTCATCAGCATAAAAGGCTCCCACCAGCACCATGACAGCTTACAAATGCTGTGGCAACGACCAGGAAGTTATTATCCCTTTCCTTAGCAATGACCCATAAATTATTGCCCTTTTCCTTGAAAGTGCTAAATAACCCACTCCCCAATTTGCATCTTAATTTGCATGTAATTGAAAGTGGGTGTAACTGGGTGTAAATATAGTTGCCAACAGCCCATAAGTTTTGTACTCTGGGCCCACTGTCTATGAGTTAAACTGTTTCACAAGGAGCAGCACTGTTCAATAAAAGATTGCTATCTAACACCATCAGCTTGCCCTTGAATTCCTTCCTGGATGAAGTCAAAAGCTCTCTGAAGCTAAGTCAGAATTTTGGAACTCACCTATCCTGCATTAAAGCTATAGACCTTCTACTGCACTAAAACATCATGTATTCAATTACAGATTTAGAGAGCATGTTCTAGGACTGAAGCTACTATGCTCAGTCAAAATTGATTAGATACAAAGTTTTTGTTAGTTTTGTTTAAAAGTTTTAAACGTTTTCTTCCTGTTAGATATGGAGAACTTTCTGCCACCTAAGGATTAAACATAAGAGAAAAATTTTGTCATATCTGCTCATTTTTAATCTCCATTGATTTACAGATATTTTAGCCAAAGTTATTTATAAATTATAATCCTGAACCAACAAATCTCATCTTCAGAAATTAAATCATTGCCAATATCATCTGCATCATCATTTTATTGAAACCACCCTTTCAAGTTCCCTTTAAATTCTGTATAACCACACGTTCTTTCATTCTCAGGCTCCTCAAATTTTATATGAAATGTGGTTCTGCCTCAGTGCTTTGGCTTAATAAGTTCCCTTTTTCTTTCTACACTATACAATACTGTCCTCCTCTATTCCTATCTAAACCCTTCTCCAACTGGAAAGTAACTAATTGCACTTTCTTTAAGTCACATCCTTGGTAAAGCTTTTCTTGATCCACCCCTACTGCCCTCACCATTAGGCAATATTGATAGACTCTTAGTTGTTACTCACATAACTAATTTTTACTAATTATGTGAATTAGTTATGTCTATTAGTTAGCTGAGTTAGCATGTTTAATTTATTGTATTTATTAGACTCTATAATAGATAAGTGACTGGAGGAAATGGAGATGGTTAGTTAATTGTTCTGAGCCTTAATTCACTCTTCTATTACAGAGAAAATTAAGGTTAGTAGCTCCCAACTCAAGTTGCTGTGCTAATCAAAATGCTCATAGTAATAGTCACGTAATAATGACTCCATAAATGCTTTTCCTTATTTCTCATGTGATTGTGTTGCTTTTGGTCATTACTACCAGTAGTAATATAGTAGTAGTAGTAGCAGTGTGGTAATGTAGTGGTAGTAGTAATGAAGCAGGAGCAGCTGTGAGAAACAGACTTCTCGGACACCAAACTAGGAAGGAAGAGGTTTTATTATGGCCCGGGAGCAAGGCAACAATTTGTCTAACCACCAAGCTCACCTAACAAGGAGAAGCTCTGCCTTTATATTAGCTTATACTCTAGATATTACACATGAAAGAGCCTTAGGTTCACAGCCTTAGAAATTACAAGTCAAAGTGTCTTGGATTTACAGTTTTAGAAATCACATATGAAAGGTCTTGGGTTTACAGCTTTAGAAATCACATATGAAAGGGTTCTGGTTTCCGGATGGAGGAGTAGGGTGGGGGTTTGATCTTGTTTAAGTAAAAACAATGTCTTTCGGAGAGATTTTTCCACACCATGCCTGCTATTTACAGGAAGGCGATTTAGGAGGCGCCAGTTGGCCAGCCTTTTCTTCTATTGAAATGCTGTGCAGAAGTCAAGGAAGAGGTGATCTTAGATGCCTGGGTCTCCTTCCTCACCAATAGTAGTTATAATAGTAGTTTTATGTTCTTGAGGGCAGGGACAGAGTTCTAGTCAGTTTTTTAAAACCCAGTACCTGATCCAATTCCGATAACATACAGAACTTAAATAGTAATTTTCTTTAAAAATGAGCTACTGAATTCATGATTAAACTTGAAAGGCATGATGGGTGACTTTCTCAAGGTGATTCCTACCCTTCAAGTTTTACAGTTATGCTAGAAAGCTGACTTGTGCTGACAAATGACTAAAACACAAAAATAATAGAAAAACTACAGAATAGTAACTACAAATTTCAGCATAAACACCAGTAGGAAGTGCCCCAAAATTTTGCTTTGGAAATAAGGGAATCATTCAGTGAAGTGGCAAATGCTCTTTAATGCTGCAGAGTAAATATCTCCAGGAATGAGGTATAGGGATTTCCATCTTTTAAACCCAGCATAATTTATGCAACTAATACTTGGGAACCGTTAGTATAGAAGCAATGGGAAGCTATTTTCAGTTACTCAGACCACAGTGTACATCTCCTTGCAAAAAACTTTACTGAGATAAATTGTAAACATTAATAGGTGATAAGGTAAAAAACCCAGAAGGCCCAGATGTGAGTATCTACAGCATGGGAAATAAATTAACACCCAGAAAATTACATTACTACCTTCTCTGTTTTGTGTGAAATTGGCTTTCTTAATGACAGATCATGTAATATTATTAGCATCAAATATTTATAAAGCATATTTTAAATTAATTTATGTTTACTATATGACAAAAACAAAAATAAATAAAAATGGGCTGGTCTATTGAAAAATAGTGTATGAAACACAAGACTGTGAAATCCCCAGTGAAAATACAGATCATAAGAAAGTTTATAAAGTAGTAATTTATCAGTTGTTTGCAAGTTAGTAAGGTAAAGTTGAAATAGGGATGGAAAGTGTCCACAAGTTTCAGAGGCTCTCCTGTTAAGAGATTTAGAACAGGATTAGTGTCGCAAGCATCATATCATGGGGAGGCTCATAATTAACTGAAAACAAACATGAGATTAAGCTATATAAGATATGTAATTTTCTAGAAAACTTGTATTTGTGAGTTTGTAATCTTTTCTTGTTAGAAAATAGAACATAGTTCTTAATAAGGATGTTTGCTCAAATTACATGTAAAACAGTCTTAGGTTTGAGTAAGCTTGATAAAGTATAGAAAACTGAAGAGGAAATACTCTTTGACCTTTCATTTCACCTTAATACAGGGACACCCGGAAGACAAGAACATTTAAAATAGCAAATACAAAATAGAAGACGTTTTGAGAGCCAAAACAGCCAGAGATTTTCCAATAGCATACCAGTCAGAACCTTGTGAACAGCTATCTAAAAACCAAGGCTTTAAACAGAAAAAAAAATGCTTGGGAAAACTCTGAGTTAATCTTGAAAAAACAAAAAAAGGAAATATATTAAAAATTTGAAAAATTTTAAATTGTCAGAACACATCCATTTTTCCATAAGTAATCAAATTTTCTTAACTTTTTATTGAAATATAATATATAGTCAGATATAGAAATCATATTAAACAGCTTGAGGAATTTTCACAAGAAATGAAAAAAACTAGATAGAGAACTCACTAGATGATGAAATCTAGCATTACCAGAATTCTACAAGTTTACATTGTACTCCTTTTAAATACCACTCAACAAGGATAATTTTTATTTTTCTTGCATCCAGAAACAAAAACGTGTCGTGAATCCTATAGAACGAACTCTTTTTGTTCTAATTTCTTTCATGCGATAATATACTTGTAACATTCAAACATTTCATTTCATACAGTTTTAGTTAATTCCTTTTCATTGCTATATAGAATTCCACCATCATATAAAACACCATAATTTATGTGTCCAATCAGCTATTCAGAATCATTGAGTGTTTTCTAGTTTTAGAGTATTACCCTTGGTGTCACCATGACCATTCTGATATGTGTTTGTTGATGAAATGTCTGTTGATGAACATTATTTATATGGTAAATATGCACATGGAATATATTCTGATATATACCTAGGAATAGAATTGTAGGAATATAGAGTAAGCATACATTCAACTTTGGTGGATACCACCAAATAGTTTTACAAAGTGGTTGAACTATCCATGAAACAGTGGAGAGTTCCAGTAGCTCAATATCCTTGCCTACATTTGGTATTTTCCATAATTTTAAAAATTTTGTTTAAAAATTTTAGTGGTTGTTTTCATGCAATTAATTTGCACTTTTTTATGACTGATACAATTTAGAACATTTTTTTTTTAATTTAGAACATTCTTTATGCTTGTTGTTCATTTGGATATGCTGTGCTATATTTAAAAACAAAGTCTGTTTTTGCTATTGAGTGAAGCTGTTTAGGTATCCTGAATATAACTCCTTTGTTAGATGAAGGTATTGGAACACCTTCTCTCATTCTGTGGACTACATTATACTTTTATTGGTATCATGTGACGAACAGAAGTCCTTAATCTTAATACTGTTCAGTACACCAATTTTTCATTTATATCATGTCCAAAAGTTTCTTTGTAATCAATCACTCCCCCATTCACCACCTCTGACAACCACTTCCTGGGGTTTGTAACTATGATTCCAATTTCTGTCACTATCGTTTTGCCTTTCCAGAATGTCATGTAAACAGGATCATAAAACTTTTAGCTGTCTGTGTTTTGATTCTTTTGTTTCTCTTTTTCTACTTTTTCTGCATGCAACTTTGAAATTCAGTAAGCTATTCATTTTATTTTTATTTTCTTCATTCTAATAGAAAATTACTGATTTTGATTTCAACTTTTTTGTATATTTTTATTGCTACATTATCCACTTATAAAACTTTGCATATAATGAAGATATGCATTCTTGGAGGGAAAATATGGGTATCCTTGCTTATTGAAGTGATATACACTGTTTTTAAAATAACACATCATAGCAATATTGAAAGCTATATGTTTGGTCAACCAAAATTGACTCTGACCAAAGGGCATAGGCATCAGTCAAAACATCATGATAGTACAAATGACATGATTACTGGTTTTGCCTTTGCATATTTGTACCCATTTATGTCTTATTAGTTTCTAACATATTTACCAATATTTTTATTCTCAAAACCAGGGAAAATCTTGAATCAAATCAAGAAATATCTTTAGCAGAAGATATTTGCTTCAGATTATTCTATAAAGAAGGGCATAGAGGAGGGCCTCCTAATAATTCTATAATCAGTTTGGTGTCACTCATCCCATGTCTGAAGAAAACTCCTCAAAAAAGGAAGGAGGAATGCTCACATGACAGATACATCAACATACTGTAGATCTTCATGATTTTCAAATTCCATATTTGCAGATTTGCCTACAGACTAAAATTTTTTGTGACCCCAAAATCAACACTTGAGGCTGCTTTGGTAATTCACATAATGTGAAGTAGAAAAAAAATTGTGTTGTCAGGCAGGCATGTTCCCAGATAAGGTGAAACAGGGCAATGCTCCGCTTTCTTGTTTTAGCTCTCATACTTCAAACAAGTGTCCTTTACACAGTCTATTTAACGTTACATTTTTTTTTTCCATTCCTGTGTTCTTTGTTGGTGATCTTCCTATTAAAATGATCCCCAAACTAAAGTGCTGTTTAGTATCCTTAAGCATAAGAAAGACACATCTCCAACCATCTGATCTTTGACAAACCTGAAAAAAACAAGCAGTGGGGAAAGGATTCCCTATTTAATAAATGGTGTTGGGAAAACTGGCTAGCCATAGGCAGAAACCTGAAACTGGATTCATCCCTTACACCTTTTACAAAAACTAACTCCAGATGGATTAAAGATTTAAATATAAGACCTAATACTATAAAAACCCTAGCAGAAAACCTAGGCAATATCATTCAAGACATATACATGGGCATGGGCAAGGACTTCATGACAAAAACACCAAAAGTACTGGAAAAAAAAAGCCAAAATAGACAAATGGGACTAATTGAACTTAAGAGTTTCTGCACAGCAAAAGAAACTATCATTACAGTGAACTGGCAACCAACAGAATGGGAAAAAAATTTGTGTAATCTACCCGTCTGACAGAGGGCTAATATCCAGAATCTACAAAGAACTTAAACACATTTACAAGACAAAATCAAACAACGCCATCAAAAAGTGGGCAAAGTACATGAACAGACACTTCTCAAAATAAGACATTTATACAGCCAACAAAAATATGAAGAAAAGCACATGTACTCCAGAACTTAAAGTATAATAAAAAATAAATAAAATAAAATAAAGTATTTAGAATATTATTGAGGATGTACTTTCAGGAGATAAAAACATCAGTTAAACTTAGAGCTTCATAAGTTATGCACACATGTTAAAGTTTATAGCATAATCACTAAAGGAAAAGAAACAGTGAAAACATTGCAAAATTTAACAGGGGAAGTTGGATTTTTAAAAACAATTGATCCAAAATAAGCCAAAATTGAACATAAAACATAGAAAGAGTTAATAAATGGTAAGCACCAACAGGGTGATAGAAATACCATATTACGAAACACAATAAGTAAAAAGAGACTAAATTCTCCAGTTAAAGAGAAGAAATTGAAAAAGCATGTAGTAAAACAAAATCCAGCTATATATTGTCTAGAAGAGATATATACCAAAAAAAAAAAAAAGTTGATCATCACTGGTTATTAGAGAAATGCAAATCAAAACCACATTGAGATATCATCTAATGCCGGTTAGAATGGCGATCATTAAAAAATCAGGAGGCAACAGATACTAGAGAGGATGTGGGGAAATAGGAACAATTTTACACTGTTGGTGGGAGTGTAAATTACTTTAACCATTGTGGAAGACAGTGTGACAATTTCTCAAGGATCTAGAAATACAAATATCGTTGGACCCATCAATCTCATTACTGGGTATTTACCCAAAGGATTGTAAATTATGCTATTATAAGGACAGTTAAGATTTGGTTCAGGAACCAGTGATTCAAATGGAAAAAGCAGCAGTGGCAGCAGCAATAAGCAACACAACCAAACCAAATCCTTCTATTCAAGAAGAATGTGCCCACCTCCCTGAGAACATCCAATCATTTCTTATGCTTTTTCTCCTGTGGTTTCAGATTTCTATAGCTCCTTTCCTCCTCATCCCTTAGACCCTTCCAATTGGGCATGGAACTCTACCTTTACTGAGAGTCCCACAAGTGATTTCCAAATGCAAGATACTCAGTGGGAGAAGCTGGTGGCCTGAGTTCCTGCTTTGTACTTTGATGATTATGACATATCCCAAGTCATAGAACTGTACAATCTTCCTGATGAGAATGAGATATCCAGCTCTTCTTTCCAGTCTGTATCAGTATCTCTCACTCACAAAGTACCAGGTAGGAGAACTGGGTTTCTCTCTCAGCACTTTGCTGGTTCAGCTGTAGGACTATCTCTCACACAAACCTGGCCCAGTATGACAAGCCAAGGCTCTGAAGCCTACAGTCTAACAGACAGCCTGGAATTGCAGAAAACCTCCAAATGGTAGAGTTTGAACTTCTCTGACCAGAGTACTAATAAATATGGACCATTTAGAAAAAAAAAAAAAAAAAAAAAAAAAAAAGACATGTACATGTATGTTTATTGTGACACTGTTCACAACAGCAAAGACTTGGAACCAACACAAATGCTCATCAATGATAGACTGGATAAAGACACATATACACCGTGGAATATATGCAGCCATAAAAATGATGAGTTCGTGTCCTTTGCAGGGACATGGATGAACTTGGAAACCATCATTCTCAGCAAGCTGACACAAGAACAGAAAACTAAACACCACATGCTCTCACTCATAAGTGGGTGTTGAACAATGAGAACACAATGACACAGGGAGGGGAACAGCATACACCTGGGCGTGTTGGGGGGTGGGGACTATGGGAGGGATAGCAGGGTATGGGGGTATAGGAGAGGCATAGCATTAGGAGAAATACCTAATGTAGATGATCATGTGATGGATGCAGCAAACCACTATGGCACGTTGATACCTATGTTCTGCACATGTACCCCAGAACTTACTGTATAATAAAAAAAAGAAAGCTATAATAATCCTAATGAGGAAAGTACATGTGTTAGATAAACTACATTCAGGCATGAGTTTTAGTGCTACTGATCATGTTCAATGTTAATTAATCAATGGTATATATTTAAAATACATATTTAAATAAAAACACACCAAAAAGCAAAGTTACATATTGATCAGTTGATGCCAGCATTGTAGCAAATGTTCACAGGAGCTTAATCCTATATTTATTTCTCCTAGAGGAAATGATTCAGTATTTGCTAATTTAGTGTTCACAATGACTTTCTAGAATTTAACTACTGTGAATAATGAGAATCAACTATATTTATAAATATAATTGATTTTTTAAAAACTTAACCAAATGTGTTACAACTTAAAAAAGCAAAATGAATATAATTTTCAGGGAGAAATTTTTTAACAACCGTTGAATAATATATTTAATTAATATTAATCATCAACATCACAATGTTAATATACTAATCTAATGAGACCTTTGTGTATAGATGAAAAATTTTAAATTTCAGAGTAAGTTGAATGTCACTTTTTTTGGTTACTAATTATCTTTTTGTGCAAGCACCACATTACCATCTATTAACTCTTACGCGATTGCAATGATAATAATATCTGCAATATAGATATTTTAAATTATTTATAACTGAAAAATGTATGGTAAGCAAGTAAGTACTAAGCATAATTTCGATCTAAGAATGTTGTCATTTTTTAAAAGTAGGTGATTCATTGATTCATTCCATTAAATTTAAAATATATAACAATAATCTCAATAGTCAATGAAACTTCTGTTCCTATTCCATAAGCACATTTAGTAAACATGATCTAAGATCTTCCTTCATCTTAATGTGTCAAAACAAATATGTACTTTAACACTGACTGATTAACAGAAGTATTTACAAATGTCTTTTCATGCAGCTGTCACCATTGTCTTGCATTTTAAGTTTCCTCTTACCCCCGAAATAATTTTGACATCTTAAAAGTATGTTGGTTGGATGATTTACAAACATATTTGTGCCATTAAGACTGTTTTTAAGTTTTAAAATTTCCTAATTTTTCAAAATGCATTTGTAATTGGGGTGCAATTAGATTATGTAGCTTAAAATATTTTATTTTTTGATATCATCACAACATATGATATGGTAATCCTTTATTGATATTTCTTAGTACACAGGTCAGAATGTTTGTTTAGAAGTAAAATGTGAACAACGAAAAGTATACTCTATCTAATTAGATTAATTTTGATTATTATGACTATCAAATATAATAATATCATTATTATATTTATTATTCCAACCTATGAGATAATGGTACCTTTGAAATATTTAAATATTGTTAGAAAAAAACAGACGTCATTTTTGGATTGGATAATCAACAAGTCCATTCTAGAATAATACTCAATAGTATTTGTTTATTACATTTAGATCTTTTTCCTAATCATGCTTTTGTTACCTTAATTAAATGTTATATCAATTGTTCATAATTTCATGTTTTACTCTTATTTCCTCAATATGTCAGCCACCCTTGATGACAAGGGTTTTGGTGTCTGGTAGTTGTGTATGGAAAAATCCACATCTGCTATTTATTTGCTGTGTTTCATTGAGCAAACTGCTTTATATATTAAAAAATAATAGCAAAAACCGCTATTATCTTTGCACCAATGTAATAATTAAGTTTCTATTTCCTCATCTTACTTATCTTCCCATATTTTGATTATTTATTCACTTGTCTTCCCTAGACTTTAAGCTTCATAGGGATAGAAAAAAATGCTTGGTTATTTTGCCCAGTCATGGATTAGCTCCACTTATGCCACAAGTTAACTAACATGCTCATTAGATGGAAATAAAATATAGTGAATGGAAAGTGAAAGAGAACAAAACTCAGCTATTATCTTTTGCAGAAGAAATATGATACAATTTGTTATCTCAACAGAATTATTTTTAAAACATATATTTTTCAAAAAGCCTTGGATTTGTTAATCTTTCTTAGAAGTAACTTTTATCTAAGTTTCAGTATGTTATTTAAGAAACTATAGGCATTTGGTAATTTATTATTTTTATTGTTATTAAATAGAAATCTAAATTATTAATCAAAAAGTTCAGCTTTCATTTTTAAACTTTACATTTATTGTAAAATTATCAAAAGTAATTTCTTAATGGAAGCATTTTCACTATTTCTTCTATTGATGCTCAATTTAAACATATAATACAATTATTTTAATACTTTTATTGAGTGCAGGAAGTAACATGTAGTTCCATGTGGTATAAGATATACACCTTGGGTTCATTTTTATTGTAATGTGTTAATATATTTTGATGTGTAGACTATTTATTTGATTATCTTACTAGATTTTCCATGTTGGCATTCTGATTTAAGTTTGCTAGAGAAAATTATAATTCAGGTTGTCATATACATTTTTATTTAATGTATACTTTGTGACATCAAGTGATAAATTGAACTATTGTCTAAAGCCATATATCAGAAATCATGATCATTTGTGTTTTTATAGTATTTTTAACAGGTCATTTTGGATAATGTTATGCTAATCTGGTTGTCTGACTTTTTATTCTCTTAACTCTTGTTCATATAAATTTTAGTAAATACAAAGAGAATTATTGACCTGCTCCTGATGCACATTGAAGCAATGTGCTTATCACTGAAATTACCTAAGGAGATTTTACACTTTTAGTCAGAACAGTAGATTTATCCACTGTTCAAGACTTCTCCAGGGAATGTCTTATACAGAAAAATAATTCAGGTAATCTCTCCTATTCATTTTATAATTTTATTAAAATAATTAAAGATCATATCACTGGAGAAGGATAAGTGATGGATTAGGATCAAAGTAGCAGGCAAACCTACTGCAACCTATTTCCTTCCTCAAACTCTTAAAAACGTTAGGGAAGTTCACATGTATGGGATGCATACACACGGAGATCTTTTCCTGTTGCCTTAAAATCTGATCTGAAATATCAAAGCCAAGAAGAGTAGATGATGAGTGCCACAACGTGCCATAGCAGGGTAACTGCCTGGGTCCTTTAATAATCCTTTCTGATATTTCACCTGCCACCTGTATACACTTGGAAACCTGTGCTATGGTATCAACATGAGTGTGATTTTTGGCAGAGCTTGCATGTGTTCTCAGGAGTTTGGAGAAACATGAAGTCTGGAAGTTAGGAGGAGAAACTTTCCAGTGGGAATATCCGGCATATACAGAGTTTGGTAGAGTAGAAGTGAGTATATTTCCCTGTGGACCATGTTAATACCACAAAGAAAAAAACACATGGTAGAAGCTGTCTTCACATATTTGCTGCCAAAGAAAATTACCAAGTGGAGCAGAAGACCTCTTCTCCAAAACAGAAATTACGAACATGCCACAAGAAAACCCCAGGCCTTGTCAAAGAATATGAAACTGCTGTGGTCTTTGGAAGGCAGTCTTTCAGGAACTCAGGGAAATAATCCACAGGAGAAAACAAACATGTGGATGGCTTCCATTAGAGAGGGCATTCAGTAAAAAAATAAGTGCAGCAAACACTAGCTATGGAAAGAAGTCTTTGCTCTATTGCCCCCTTTCCTGTTATCTTTCATTTTTATGTCACCATTATCCTCACAGAGTGAGAAATATAAGGTAATAAAAAAAGTGAAAGAACACAGTACATTCCCATTATCTCTAATTCTGAAATCTGACAAAATTTAGACTGAGGATTGAGACATGGGAAAGCAAAGGGAGAAATCATGAATGGAATGAGGAATTATATTCATGGAATTTCTCATTCCATTCATGACATCTCCCTTTGTAGGGTTTTTAAAATTAATTTTAAAAATCTCCCTTTGTAGGTTAAGAGTTAAGACTGATATACAATAAACTGAACATAGCTAAAGCATACAATTTGGTAAGTACACACTCAATGAATTAGTGCTACAATCAAGACACTGAATTCTCCTTCATCATCACATTTCATTTTGCCACTTGGTAATCCATCTGTCTCATTGCTTACCATCCACAGGAAACTACTGATTTCTTTTTCTGTCAGAGAATTAGTTCATATTTTTACATTTTTTAAAAATTTATTTTAATTTTATTTATTTTATTTTTAATCTTTAAAAATTTTAAAAATGATTTTTTAAAAAAATTCATTGTTGCAGAATCTTCATGTGTATATGTGTGTGTATGAGATTTGCGTTATTGTGATATTTGCTTTATTGCTGTGGTCTGAAACCAAATCCACAAAATCTCTAAGGTGTGTCTATTTAAGTTCCCAAGCATAGTAGGAGAGCATATCTAACTAATGTGTACCTTATTAAGTAGTGGTTATTCTATTCAAGAATAGAATAGTGTAAATTCCATTCTTTACAGCATTTACATTATTCACAATAGTGTAAATAGAATAGAAAGTGTAAATTCATTACACTTCCCATGAATTTTAGAATCAATTTGACTAGTTCTAAGGTAAATCCTGTTGAGAGTTTTAAAACAGGATTGAAATGAATTCTTTACAATTTAACTTTCCCAATCATAGCCATGATATTCTTCTCCATTATTCAAGTTTTCTTATCTATCTTTCAAAAAAGGACATAAGACCCTAGCATATTTCTTGTTAGGCTTTTCCTAGGTAATTTTTAATTGCTATTATAAATAGTATCCATTTTTCCCATAAAATATTGCTATACGTTTCTATGTTAATCTTGTACTGTTAACTTTTTCAACTCTATTGATTCTGATACCTTGTCAGTGGCCTGCCTTTCAACTTCTAGATAAATATTTCTTACAAATAATGAGATCTGTCTCTCGCTTTCCAATTTATCTCAATACTTTAACTTGCCTTACTGACCTAAAGCACCCAAGAACACTGATGAATAGAAGTTGTAGAGGGTATCCTTTGACCCCTGAAAATAATTATTCTAGCATTTAACCCTTGTATATGATGACGGCTAGAGATAACTTTTAAAAAGTTGAAAAATTTTTAGTTTAATAACTTATTTTTTAACCAAACATGGTGTGATGGTTTTAAATGTAATCTATTCCAGTTAAAGACTATGGCAGTTTTATTATTTTTACTATTCAAACTCATGAATAACAAACAGTATGTAACAAATTGATGTTGTATGTTTTGCTTTAGCACCCAGGAAGCTCAAAACCAAACTATCTGAATATAACAATTCTGCACAGCATAGTCTGCTCATCTACATGACATTGACACCATTGACTCCCCAAGCATACCGCCTATCCTAATTTATATTATCCTAAATGTTTTTCTTTTATTTTATCCATTTTATGAGTGGATATCCTATCAATTGCCATAAATTTTTAATAGAATAAGATAAAGTATAAATAACCCTTAAAAATGTGTCTACATTTTGATTTAAAGTGAAATCTTAATTAACTGAAACTCAAAACCTATAAGCTTTTGTGTTTTCTTTGCGTGTTTGACTTGGTACTTTTGCAAAAAGCTTTTCAAAAGATAAAGATGTTCAGGCAGTTCCCTGAGCAATGTGAATTTTGGTGGAGTTGCATTCATTCAGCCCAGTCTGCAATACCATGTCCACATGTACATGTAGCACACACACCTATATTTTTACACTGTTATCAGATAATTTGCATGTTTCAAGTCTTGGCAATGACCACTAAGGATATTTGAGTACAGAACAAGTGCACGGGATAGACTCTGGTTGAAACCTCAAAGAGAGAAATTAAAAGAACTAAATTTCTCTCCTCATTGACAGGTGGCTAATAACTGATCCAGCTCATGTACTCTGACTGCATTGCATAGGTTCAGGTTGAGTTATTTTCCTCTTTTGGAAGCTGTTAATGTGTTGCTTTTCTTGCTGTTAGAACAGATTTCACTCCTTTGGTGGCACTGCTGTAGCTATCAAAATAGTTGTCACACTGAGTATTTGTGTGCCTTGAGCCTTGGGAAGGATCTCTTCACATGAACACCATCTTGCTAAACTTATCATCATTACGGCTCCACCATTACATGGGTTCCTAGATTCCTGGCATAATGTTGCAGATTATTTTTCCATCTTGAAGGTAACACTCACAATGGAGTTTGTAACTCCTGAACTTCTTGCTCCTTCATTAGATGTATTTACAATGTGCCTTGAACAAATGCAGAGTTCGTTCCTATCAAAGAGATATTTGACCCTGGTCATTGTGTGATGCTTAATAAAATATAAAAGTAAATTGATATTAAAAGCAATGTAGTATAGTGAATATTCATTTTTACTTCTACCGCTAATTAAAATTTTGACCTTAGGTATAGAATTTAGTATCAGCGAGTCTCAAATTTGTTACCTATAAAATAGTATAGTGAATACTCATTTTCACTTCTACCGCTAATTAAAATTTTGACCTTATTTCTATAATTTAGTATCAGTGAGTTCTCAAATTTGTTACCTATAAAATAATGGTAAACCATTCTTGGTCAGCTAAAGACAGGTAAGGAAACCACTTTATCTCTTTAAATTTCCCTCACAGCCTACTGACCATTTGGAATATGTTTATGCCCTGGCATGAGGTGCAATGTGCTGCAAGAAAGACATGGAAATTCCATACTTCTACTGCAGTCCTAAAGGAGTGATATTCAAGTGCATGTTGAGGGAAAGACTTGCTGAAAAAGAGGAGAAAAAGAAATTCATCCTTTCTATGCTCTCCATCTTCACTCCACTAACAGGGATTGCATGATGTAAAACAGCATAAGAAATTGTAGAATTTGCTTACTAATGTGAAAATTGTCATTACAAAGAAATTAGGATGCATACCTGCACAAGATCACTCCTGTTTGCTATTAGCTTGAGGATAACATTAAAAATAAAAGATTATGATATTAAGAGGGTTTGAAGCTGAACTGCCCTTGCTTCCTATGTTATGACTCTTACTATCAAAGTGTGGGAGATCCCAAGAATGCAATTGCCCTAGAGGATTATGAAGCTACACTACTTCACAGGACTGGACTGAAAGTTAGTTATGTGGGCCATGGTTAGTACTAGTGTTAGAATCAGAGTGCAACTCCTAGGTAATGCATCATGATACATGATCATGTCACCTCAGAAAGTTATGAAGTTTCCAGTAATTTCATCCTGAAATAAATAATTATGATTTACAACTTAGTCATTTGCTATATATGAAATGTATCATATCTAAGAACAGAAGTCAGCCATGTGAAGATGACTTTCTTTCCCTCCAAATCACTGGATCAATTTTATGATCTGTGATTGCCTTATAGTAAATAAATATAAACCATATACTGTAATTTTTAGGCCCCAGACAGAATTTCATCCCAGACATTACTTGGGAAAGAAGTGTCCCTATGACACTACAGGAATAATACCCTATCCTAGACCCCAGAGTGACAAAGATCTTCTTTATATCACAAAGCAGTGATGCTCTGAAAAAAGTACTCCACAGAGAAGAATGGCAATCCCCATGTCTGTAACAGCAAATCGTGCTAAAGATAGGCCTTACCTGGAATCCAATTTATCAAAGCCAAATAAGGAAATCTATAAATGTGTAATCAAAAAATGAAGTTTTTTGAGGGCAAAAGGAATAATGAAAATAATAGAATCCAGATCAGATGAATCAAGGACAAAGTTGTCTGTACTTTTCCCAATTATTTCCTAAGTTGTTGTGTTAGAGTATCACGGCCACAGCAGAAACTTTCCTCAGGGATCTGATGATTAACCCCAGAAAGTTTTCCAGACAATTTTCTTAATTTAGCTGATCTCAAAAAGATTAGGAATGCACAAGAAGGCCAGACTCCAGTTTATGTAAGACTCTATATTACGATGCTCTCACGATTTTGCCACCCCTCTAAAGCCAGGTGCTGAGATGTGCAGACATTACTCAAAATACATGAAATCAAAATCCCATGGTATTTTATAGTAGAGTAGTGCATCAATTCTCTTAGCTTATAAAGTGTAATTTAATTTTTAAAAGGGTTTTGGAATTATAGTGAAGTGAAATATTCTTTCTGTCCCAACTCTCAGAGAGAGAACAATTTGCGTCCCCCATTTGTTCTCTGTGGGCCTCCAACCAATTAAATGGTGTCCACTAACATTGGAATAAATGTCTATCTAGTCCACAAGGACCCATACACTAATCTCTTCTGGAAACACCTTCACCAACCACCTAAAATAATACTTTCCTTGGTTTCTAAGTATTCCTTCCTTAATGTAATGCACTCAGTTGACACATTAAGGTCACAAGTTTACCTCTTGTTAATTTGACTCTCATATGCATCTCCTTAAACCATACCTAATTTCCAAATAAAGACAATAACCAGGTAACAATTCCTCCTAACATGATGCAACTATCCTGCCTACAATGGAAAGCACACTAATTCCTTCCTCAGAATTTGGCTTTCAACATTCAGGTTTTAAATCTTTTCAGATTATGATTTGAAGATTTGAGAAGTTCAGGATATTAGACTTTAGGGATTTTGATCTTTTAAAATTTCAACATCTAGGATTATGGCATTTAGGACTATATCTTTTGGGATTGTGATCAGCACCAAGAAACAGTGAACATGGGAAAAAGGAAAATAATAATTCAGGAATCTATAGAAAACTTGTCCCTAATACTGAATCAACACTTGCCCCAGGCAAAAGTTAATTTTTGTTGTTCTTGTTGTTCACTGTTTATGGCCAAGAATATTTTATCCTGTCTAAAATTACCAGACAAGTACATGTGTGAGGCAGGTGGAAGATAGTGATGATGGAAACTACACAAATGACAAGTTTAAAAGGAGAGGATATCACAAAGCAGCAGTTGGCAACTGTAGAATAACAATGCACCATTTCATACAGTTTCACTTCAAGCACAGGAGGCCTATATCTCTTTTTAAGCACCAAAATGTATAGCCACCGGCTTTGCCCATCAAATACCTCTTTAAGATCCGATTATCCACCACGGCAGCAATGAGTGGTTCACATGCCACAGAAATCATCATGACATGGTCTGCATTATAGTTATAGTATTCTTTAGTTCTAATTCTCCAGCCCAATTTTTAGAATAGGAACATAATTTCACCAACTTTTTAAAAAAATAATTTCTGAAAAAATATTGGAAATTTATATAATCAGGAAAAAATTTATCTTCCCTACATTCTTTCCCCTTTCTGGCTGTCATAATCTTTACATTGTACAATTCCATTTGGTCACCCGAGTCTTCTAAAGTGGACTTGGAGTTATGTGTTTACCATAGTCATCTATACCTCTGACATTTAAAACAATGTAATGCCCCTAGAACTTCTAATCCTCTACCAATTTTCTGAGATGAAAGTACATGCTCTCATATGTTCAACTTTTGCTTTGAAAATGTGATTCATCCATGGTATATCTATCTTGTTTTGTCAAGGACCAAAATTCTGGTGAAATAAGATCCCGCTAGTCAGTTTCAAAGGCCTTCTACCATTTTTTTCATGAGAATAGCATGCTCGATACAGACAAAACTTAACGTTGCTTTGCTACTTACCAGTTTTGGGGTTGGTGAACATTAGGTGTCAACAATAAAAATGTCATGTTTTGTTAATTTTATATTTTCTTATAACTAAAGGTATTCAAGCTTTCTGAAAAATCAAGTAAAGTTTTATACTCTCCAACATTCAAACCACTGTTTTATTAACCAAAGACAGTGATCCGTAAATCTAACTCTGGCCCTGCATTGATTTGTTATAATTTTTCATCTGTAATTTTAGCCTCGTTAAATTTTATCTGTATTTTTATAGCAATGCTTATGGAAGGGTACCTACCACCCTTAGGGAACAGTGTACAAGAGGTTGGTATAGGCAATTTAATTATTGGTTTTTAAATTTGGAAATAATAAATTATATCCATGTGCTTCTATAAGGTTAGCAATTTGTGTAAAGTGATCATTACCATGTTGCAGTTAACAACTCTTATCCTTTAAAAAACTATCTCATTTAATATTGTTAAATGAGCCACTAAATATATTCAAGTGTTCATTAGAATTACTTAAATATTCTGAAACACATAAATGCAAAGTATATACAGCTGAAAATGATTCAACCCAGTTCATAAGGCATAAAATGTAT
Organism: Sapajus apella; assembly: GCF_009761245.1. NCBI lineage: Eukaryota > Metazoa > Chordata > Mammalia > Primates > Cebidae > Sapajus > Sapajus apella. The sequence goes on along the minus strand of NW_022436976.1, from coordinate 13,103,527 downwards.
CCTGAATTGTTGTCCAACTATATGCTTTACTCACTAGAAAATCCACAACTTGTATTCTTCTTTTCATTAAACTCTACAGGGTGTAACACCTCCAAAGCACCTTCAGGGGAAAGAGTTCTGTCCTTACCCTTTATGCTGTAGGCAGAAGTTTAGTCTACTGGGTGTGGAAAATGTTGGGAAAGGCTTTCTTACTAGATTATTTGCCCTAGTTCTCTTTTACTTGGTCAGATAACAAGAAAAATAATTTATGTGTGAATGAAATTTTTATGATTTCCCTTAAAAAAAAATCTCGCGTTCATCACTATTGTCTGAGTTAATACATCCCTAGAAGAGCAACATCAGTTTGTATGTGAAATCTTTGCCTTATTGGCTGTGATCAGTCAGGGACAGGCATTTTCTCAATTTGAGCCTGGAGGTATTTCTAACAAAGAGATACATGTTTGTTTGCTGTTCTCTTAGAAGTGGGAATGAATTTGTTTCAAGAGGGGAATATTATTGTGTTAATTTAGAACACTCAAAATGTATATGCCAAGGAAACCTATAAAATGCCATATGCCTTCACCCCTAAAATTATGATAATAAAAATGCTAATAATGTATCTATTCCACACAATTCTAATACCTCAATTTCCCTATATGCAAGAAGTGAGTGGGGAAATTTATCTCATCTCTTGGCCAAGGGCATTGTAAGGAATTAATTTCAGAATAATATTTTCCTCCTAAGATGAAGGTTGTCAAGACTGCAGTGGTAAGAATTATATTATAAGACAGTCTTTATATTCCAGATAGGTTGCAGTTTGGAAATTTGTACTGTTTGAGTTTTAAAATGATTATTTATGTCAACACTTTTTCTAGTTGCCTTTGATAAGCATCATAAATACAATGAATTACTTTTGCTTTCTTTTTAAAACTGACTTTGACTCTTTTAAAACAAGTTTCTTAGTCACAATAGACTTGTTTCTACTTGCAGCACATATAGTAATCTTGACTGCAGCTTCCTGCAGGGTCTAGGATACCCTGCTGAGCTTCACATGACCAACATTATAACAGTACTGCTTGCTACCCCACTGTTTGTTTACTTCATATACTCAACTCAAGATTGCTCATCTCTCCCCTCGGCCCCCCGGATGTTAGTTGTTATTTAGCTACTGTGACTTTTTAAAAATCTTCTAAACCAGATTATATAGGATTTTCAGGTTAAGAAGGTAGCCAGCCAGTGCTTTCACCAGACTTCCACTGAACACACAGAAGAATGAAAGTTACAGCAGCAAAAGGGACTCAAAAAATTGATATAAAAAATGTATTGGACCTTAAGAAGATTACTAATAACCAAAAAATGCTGGTATGGAATATCAGGACAAAAGCAGGAGCCAGTAGATTAGAGTGTATACTCAATATTGTTTCTCTGCATCAGAGGCAGGGATCACTTGCTGATCTGAGGGAGGGTAGCCATGCTTCATACCACATAGGATCTGCTTTATGAGGCAGACAGGCAAAATGAATGACTTCATTTTCCTATTTCCCCTCATTTGCTATTTCTTTGTCTGCATCACTTATCAAATAAATTCCTCAGCAGTGTTACCGGAAGGAGGAGTGAGAAAGCAATAGAGTGCGACACCATGAGATGTGGATTCAGTGACAGAAAATGGGCAGAACGAAGCCCTCTGGGAGTGCGGTTTATTGGATTGTTTACAGCAAGAGAAAAATGGTAGACTGCTTCAAATTGCCTGGAAAATGTGCCTTCCTCACAAACCAAAGATCAGGAATGGTGAGCAGGCAATCTTTATTCTATTGGGCAGAGCTATGCTAGATGAATGACTGTTAGACATTGCAAATGTGGTTTTGGTCTAAAGCAAAAAAACAAATAAATAAAATATTGGTGAAATAGCGATACTGTTGCCATTCCCTAAGCTGATGCTTTTCAGCATATGCTCCATATACCACCGACAGCAGCCTTACTTTGGAAGCTTGTTAAATGCACAATTCCCTAGCCTCTGTTTTCCCACATTTGTCAGCTTTGTTGTGATAATACCCCCCTCTCACCCCGCACTGCAATTTCAGGACCTTACAAAAACAAACTTCTGTATAGTGCACAGGATTGCTGGGACTTTGCTCTACATGTGTTGGATTTAGCAGAAGGAACAGCCACTGAGACATTGTAAGACATATGGATCGCTTGACAGAGGCAACATCAAGAGATGGATCAGACCCATAGAATTTTATTTGAAGCACAGCCTTGGATGTGGGATGTGTTACATTAACTTATATTCCATTGCTTAAAGCAAGACACCAGTAGAATGCACCATAAGCCATGTAGCAATGGGTTAGAATGTGTATGCCTTTACAAGAAAAGAAAAACATAGTTGTAAAAGTCACTACAATCTCCTGCAATCCCAGAAAATATTTTTTCAATAGCTTAAGTGAGGCCAGTAAGTTACATTTTATGAGTCCTCCCACATCATATTCATAAATATTCAATTTGAAAATAACCAAGTCATGTGAATAATGACAAACTTTGTACTTTACCTTATTAATATATGCTGAACTAAGGGTTGTGCTTGATATGCAGAAGGAAAACATTTTGAGAAAAATATTTACTGATGGTAAATTTTTAGAAGTATCTTCTTTGTGTTATAACATTAAATAGACTCCAGGATTGAATAAATGATGACATGAAAATGCAATGTGCTGTTATTAATAGAAAACAGATTATTAAATAAGTAGAGGTGAAGTGGAACTTGAAGAGATAAATATCTGGTACTAAACATTTAATCTAAAGTACAGCATTGATGAGCATAATTGACAATACACAGTATTAAACCTACAATGTGGAGAACAATCTTGAGAAATTAGCCTTAAATAAAGATGTATATATGAAGAAGATTAAGTTGATAAAGGAGAAAATGATAGAGGCAGAAAAGAGAAAATGGTAATATTAAGATGAGTGATGTCACAAATGAGAGAAGAAAATCAAATCTGAGTAATTACTTAAAAAATAGGACACAATTTTCTGAAAGAAAAATGTAAATTAATTTGCACATTAAAAGAGCACACTAAGTACCAGAATAATTGTCAAAATGACCCAATTCATACATATATGTACACATATACATATATTATGATCCATATCATATATATGAATTGGATACAATATGGTTGAATATGAAGGTATGAATATGATCCAAATCATATATATAATATGAAACATGATATATATATATATGAATTGGATAATTTCAATAATTTGTCTGGTATTTTTATATATCATATAAATAAATGATATGTAATAATTCATATATTTATGCTACATATATATGAATTTAAGGAAAGCTATTTCAAATGTCCAGTAGAAAACAGTTACTTTCCCAATTTAATTTATGAGTATGTCCTAAGACTTCTGCTGTACAATGTTGACAACATTTAGCCAACAAAACAATTTCTGCTGATATTTGAAGGAAAATGTTGTGACATCAGATTGCTATATAGAGCCAATTCATCTTTCTCATCTAAAGGCAATAAAATAACACTCCTATATTTCCAAAGCTCAGAAAGTATACATACACATTTTTTTGAATGTCTTCCAAATATGACGGTTTTCTAAATATATCAGAAATAATTCTTTTAAAATACTGTGAAATAAAAAATAAATTATCTGGATATTTTAAAAAATATGGTAATTTAAATGTAAATTTTGGGGGCAAGGAGAAGCAACATAAGCAGTTAAATTCTTCTTCTTCTTCTTCTTTTTTTTTTTTTTTTTTTTTGACACAGAGTCTCACTCCATCACCAAGCACCAGACTGGAGTGCAGTGGCGCAACCTCGGCTCAGTGCAACCTCCTCCTCCCGGGTTCAAGTAATTATCCTGCCTTAGCCTCCCGAGTAGCTGGGATTACAGGAGCGCGCCACCACACCCAGCTAAATTTTTTGTATTTTCAGTAACACAGGGTTTCACCATGTTGGCCAGGATGGTCTCGATCTCTTGATCTCGTGATCCGCCCGCCGCGGCCTTCCAAAGTGCTGGGATTACAGGAGTGAGCCGCCACGCCCGGCCAAATTCTTCGTTTTTTGACACTATAAGGTTTGATAAATTCTAAAGGCCCAACAACGTGTAAATGGATAAATAGGATACATTCGAATGATATAGCCTTCAGAGCACAGTTTTGAAAATTATTCAATAAATGATATTCTTACTTGCTTGATTAGATAAAATGTATTCAATATATTAAATAAATTGATTATAACATGCACATGCTGTATATAATCTTGCTAGATATTTATGATGTAAAAAAGAAAATAAGTAGCAATTACATCCCAGTAGCAATGAGCATACCTAATGTCCAAGTCCAGTAAAATTCTCTTTTACAAAAGGAATAAAACAAAAAAACAGACAAACAAAAAATAAGGTTCATTTGGAGAAATGGCTGATACCCTGACTGGGAGGAGAATATACAAGACGAGCCTGGAGCATTTCGTAGTGCAAGAAAGTAAGTTCTAAAAAAATGTAGCAAAACAAAATTAATTTTACAATGATGGCAGTATGACAAAGGGACACAGGAGCCAAGTGAAAAACAAAAACAAAAAACCTCCCAGTGACTAAAGCAGGTACACTTGAGCAACAAATTAAAATAAGTTAAAATAGTATTGCATTTTAACTCAATATATGAAATATACACCCATGTATACATACTTTTCTTCTTTTGTTGAAATTAATTAATCAATTGGCATTATTAGTATAGATCTGTTTTTATACTCTTCCTTCAAATACATAAAAATGTACTGTAACACTGACTTTATATATAATCCAGCAAAGCAGGCATTCGTTTATTAATGTGGCTGATCCACATTAATCTATTTCTTTCTCCTTTCAGTTTTCCCATTGCTCACAGTGCTCTTACTCGTTCCTCCTTTCTCTCTTCTCATTCACTATCTTATTCTGTCATATCTGGCATCATAGATGATGGACAAAGACAAAACTTTAAGTTTTCTATGATAGCATCAGGCATTTAAATTTGAGACATGTTAAATTTGTCCTTCAAAGTGACAGGCACAAAAATTAGATGTTCACATTGAGATCTCAGGACTCTTTTCAAAGAGTCACCAAATGCTTTATAAATATAAGAATAAAACCACCTGTAGAGATTAAAAGAAAAAGAAAGAGAGAGAAAACAATATATAATGCAAGAGGAACTTGAACAACATTTTGCAGAATGCCTATATGAAAAGCAGACATTCTCCCACCCTAGCTAACTGTCAAAATAATTCTATTTTATGGAACTTTTAACAACTACACATTCAAAGACATGCCTTGAATATTACGATTCAATATACTTGAAATTGAGACTAGGCATCTGTATTTTTAGAAGATCCAGTAGATTGAAGCTCTGACTTAAAAGGCAGAAGTATAAAATTTCTGCTAGAAAACAGATTTGAGAAAAGTAAAATATTTGACAAAAACCTTGAAGAACACAAGGGGCAAAAAGCTAAAGATGAATGAGGATTTTTGAAAGAGGCCTTTGCATTAGGTTATTAAGGGGCAACTATGAGGTTTATAAGCTATTATTTAGTATTTTTTTAAAAAAGAGAAAATTTGAGTAGCCTGGAGGTTTGTATTAATATGGGAACAACGAAAAAGATATTTCCATTTTCTAGACCAAAGTTTTGCTCTCATAGTATAAACAAGTTAATATTTTATGTCATGGTTAAGTCCATTATTTAAATCTGCATGACAATATATTGCCATTATCATTCATCATTTATCAAAGAAAGACAAAGTTTACTTGATATAACTAAAAGAACCCTGGATTTAGAGCAGGAAATGTTGAGTTCAAATCATCAGTCTGGCTTGGGTTCATTGGGAAGCGTTTCCCCAATCAGATGGTGTATATAATTATCTATAAATACAATTACCAACTTATTTATCTGTCTCACTATCAATTTTGTAAACTCTTTGAAAGATAGAAGTTGTCTCTACAACTTCAGTTTCTATTATAGTGACTGGCATAGAATATTAGCAACTAAGTTTAGTAGAATTATGTATTAGAGGGTGCTATTACAATAAAGAAACACACATGCAAATCTCAGTGGCACAACACAGTGAAGATTTGCTTATTTCTCATATCACAGTTTAAAGTAGATTGGGCTAGGGGAAGATACTAACCCATGCTGTCAGTCAGGTTACAGAGTCATTTTAATTTGTAGCATTGTTATTTTCTAAACAACATATCTAAGAAGACATGCAACAGAAAGGGAAAACAATGTTTGCATGTGAAAGATTTTTTTATAAGCCAGAACTGAAAATGGGAAATGCATCTTATCTGTACTAATTTGCTAGAACACTGACAGTGGCCCCAATCTAACTGTAAGGGCAATGGAAAATGTTCTTTAGCTATGTGGGCAGAAAAGAAATGGAATGAGTTTGTTGGGCACATAGTATTATCTCTGTCCCAGCTTAGGATGTTCTAAGCTGTTTATACTTATCAAATTTTTGCCACATCTTTATGAGCTAAGTATTACTATTACCCCAAATTTAGGACAGGTAATCTAAAACACAGAGAGATTAGGAGACATGTTCAAAGTTACAAAGGTCATAAATGGAAGAGGTATGGTTCACACCCAAGCATTCTGATATCAATGTTTATAGTTTTAAGCATTTCAATAATGAGCACATAGTAAACACCCTTTGAGTGAATAAACAGAAATGAGGATGATGGACCTCAGTATTTAAAAAATTATGTACTGTGAATTCCTGAAAGTATAGTGATAGGTAACAAGTAGAACAGGCAGGCATTCAGTATCAGTAGAGCAATGTTAGGTAAAGAGATAGGTGTAGATATACAGATAAATTGGTATTACAGAATGCTGAATGTGAAAGGCAGGATAACACATCATGCCTTTGTTACTGGTCATGGGGCAAGAATAACTATCTCCTACAAGGGCCATGATGGACATTTAATGAATGCTTTCTAAATTGAGCCAGATATTAGAGTCACCAACAAATGTAGGTAGGGTATTCTTAGAATCATCAGAAGTATGAGGTAGGAAAAAACTGAGCTATTTTGATATGTAGTAGAAGCTTCGTATCTGAAAGCTTGATGTTTGAAATAAAACGGTAGAAAATAAAGTAAGGTCAGATAATGATGAGCCTAAAATGATACATCTTTCAAATGTATACTTCAAAAATAGGAAGTTATCAAACATCTTTAAGCAGTGACATACCATGAATATATCTCTGTGTTTATGGACATGAGACAGATAGATATGAAATGGAATCTGCTGTGATAAATATCCTATCAGATTACTCATCAACTATTGCTGTGAGAGTATTATGTGTGGTGGATCCTTAAAAGTGGAATTATCTGGTCTCTTATGTTTACTGTCTTTCTAAATATTAGTGTAAAGTGTTTTCACTTCACTATTAATACTAGGATTCCAGATTAAAATCATCGTTATCTTCCTAATATGGGTAAACCTACACATGATGTTTCAAGCCTCTAGCTTTCAAATCTACATGTCTGGAAAGTGTTAAGACTATAAGCATGACTTTATATTTTGGCAATGTCTGACTCCATAGCAGTAAAATACAGATGTAGAAGAAAATCCAAGTGTTTGATTCACTGGCTTCTAAGTGCTCTCTGATTGTGACAAAAATGAGATTTGGGAGGTAAGGATGCCTAAGGTCATGTAAAATATAGGCTTTAATAAACAATTATTCAATGAATAAAAGAACTGGTATAAATGAAGCAACTGAATTGAAATGTTAAAGCCTTGTAAATATGTTTACTTTTGTTTACTTACTGCTAGAGATTGGAAATTTTATGTAAGGTGCTATAACTAAGGGCTTATAACAATGTTAAAAACACAGTATCTCATTAAAATATGGACACTCTGATGGTGATAATGAGACTTGCATAACATGAGCAAGATGAGCATTCCCTAAGAAGTTCTACTGCACCAAAGACTCTTTGATACTTACAGAGACTTTTTAAAATTAAGTTTAAATTTATAAATAAATTGCCTCTCTGGCAGATTATATTTAATAGCCCCAATTCTTAATTCTCCATGTATCCATACCGTTAGTCACATAACCATTAAGTGCTATCCCACAGAGGACAGGTCAAAATCTGTAGTCATATGGCTTGCTTTGAACAATGGGATGTTAAAAGATGTAATTCAAGGAGTGTCTCTGAAAATACTTGCACAATTTAGCCTATCTGCTAGTATGCCTCTGTCAATGTCATGAAAAGGGCATGCCTGACTTAGCCAACCTATCCCAGGAGGCTGAGAGACACATGGGGCCATTCCCAGCTGGCCCAGGACACACAAATGAGTCAAATTTAAATCTTCAAAGTGGTTCAGCTGAACTAACTTTGATAAGCTAACAGAGAGTAACTACACAAACTCATGAAAAATGATAAATTGCTGTTTCAAGCCACTGTATTTGGGATGATTTTTAAAGCACTAACAACTAATTGATAAAACCCTCTCGAAATGTTTCTTATCTAAAGTAACTAAAATACCCTTCCTAGCTCTAGGGTAACAACAAAAAAGTTGGAAGCTCTTTAAAGAATATTCATGGCCTTGTGAGAATTTTAACCTGTTCATAATGGATAGTGTTGGGACTTGGAAAATGATACCCGAAAATTTGATACCTTGCCATGCTGAGTACTTTGAACTGAAAGAATTTGGAAAGGCCTCAGAAGGAAGGTCCTGACCTTCACCCATCCTCCTGACTCCTGCCCTACATTCTTCTCTGAAGTGAGTCAAAGAGACCTGAATTCCTCTTCCCCAAGTCAGGTTATAGAAGCTAGAACTTTTGTCCCCCAAAGTAACCCATAGAACTTGAAAAGGTCACTCTCTCCCCTTTCCCTTTCCCTTGAAACCCTAATTTGAGAAGGGGCCTGCCCTAAATCTGGCGGGGGGGGGGGAAATATGATGCTACACAAAGAGGCCAGGAAGAATCTGAACACACAAGCCTTGCTAGGATTCTCTCTCAGTCTATTACCATTTGATCACATTCTTTTTTTTCAGTCACATTTCTACACAGCCGTCTGTTCTTCATTGAATTTAAGCATAAAAATATAAAAATAGACAGTTTTCCCTGGGTCTTTGTGTCTTCATTTCTGAAGGCTCCCATGTCAGGTAAAACTTTGATTAAATAAATTTTGTATGGTGTTCTCTTGTTAAACTGTCTTTTGTTATAGGAATGTTGGCCATGACCCTTTTGAGAGGTGAAGAAAGAAATCATACCTTTTCTTCCCTACAGCAGAAATAAAATTAATGAATGAACACTCCTAAAAGGGTATCTTTTTGGAATGGTGAGAATCCAATGAACACTGGAAGTGCATAGCTTTATGGGTTTTCGACCCATGTAACAAGAAGGAAAATGTTTCTAATTAGAGACTTAGGAAACAACTTATAAAAAATAAGCGTGAGTTTTATTCAGAGACAGAAGATCATTCTCGTTTCCTTCTCTCCATCTCATCAATTTAGGATTAGCTTCATATGAATTGCAAAGCAGAACAGCCGTGCTTTTGTTTCCATTCCTTCCCAGTTTCTCTTGCTCAGTCAATTCCACTCTTTTTCTCATTTATCTGACTCTAATTGTGAAAAACAGATGATTACAATTTATCACACTGGTTTTCTTAGAGGTAGCGTTCTATACCATATAAATCATATGCAAGTCCAGTCCTAATAAATGTAATAAAAATTTACAAATGATGCCATTCTTAGGCTAATTGAGACAAATGCCTGATTATATGGCTCCAATCTGCGTGGAGGAGCTAAGATAGGAGAAAAATCATGAATGAGTCACATATTTTGAGTTACTAAAGGGTAGAGCATACCAAGACAGAGTCATTTTAGGTTCCTACTCCTTGAATATTTCAGTCAGACCTGGGTTTAACAATTATAAATCTCTATGCATTAAGAACTATGGTAGCCTTTAGTATTATTCAATAAGCATTTCTGGCTTCCTATTACCCAAACAAACGTCCAAGATCCTCTGTTTGGGTATGACTCTATGATCAGTTATGGTCAATTAATTGTGAATGAAAATGACTCTTGTAATATTGGGCCAGAATATTTTGTTGCTGGTGTGAGACCCTGTAGCGTTTCTCTTTCCCTCCAACACCTTGATTGGCAATACTTCAGATAATGGCTGCTTCATTAATGTGGGTCCTGAAGTAAAGATAAATTATAGCAGAGTACTCAGCCTCCCTGTGACAAATATCCTTTCAAAGTATATACCTTAAGTGTGAATACAGCTATATATAAAATAAATTAGAAGAAAATTTACCAAGTGGTATAATCAGGAATTGTTAGGCTGGGGAATTGTAGTTTTTTTTTTTTTTTTTTTTTTTTTTTTCCTCTCTCTCTCTTGTTTTGCTGGTAGGAATTTTAAAAATTTTATCTAATAGATATAATATCCTTTTGTATTGAAAGTTATAGTTTACTTTAAATATATGTGATCTCTCAAAGTGCTTGAAACTGCAGCAGTCTGGTAATTTAAATATAAATTATGCAGTGGACATCTATTATTATTATATATTGTGTGCTAATTTCTCTTTTCTTCTGGTAACTGTCCATGTATTAGCATTTTCCTGAAAAATAGAATTAATTGTGTATGTGTGTGTGTGTGTGTGTGTGTGTGTGTGTGTGTGTCTAGAGAGATTTTCATTTAAGGATTGGCTCATGTTATCAGGACGACTTCAAAGTTCAAAATCTGATAGATAGGCTAGCAAGAAAGAACTGATGTTGCAGTTCAAATACAAAGACTGTCTGTTGGCAGAATTTCTTCTTGGTCAGGGTAGGTCATCCTGATCTGCTAAGGCTTTCAACTGATTAGATGAAGCCCATTCATATTATGGAGGCTTATTTGATTTACTTAAAGTCCACCAATTTAAATATCAATCTCATTTTTTAAATTTAGTTTTTGATTTTTTTATTTTCCAAGTTGCCCAATTGGAGGCAGATTGGAAGGACCAAATAGTGTTAGAGATTCTCATTGTGAACATTTTTACAAGAAGCAACGCAGGAGCTTAATAGGAAACCAAAACAATACACAGCCTCATTGAAAGAAGCGACCCGCTGCAGCCCACACTGTGAGACAGGTGAAAAACTGTAAGTCCCCAGAGAGTAAGATGGGGAGAGACTGCCTTTAGGATACACATTCTGACCAGAAACCTGAAAATCTAGGTCACAGGGGAAGGCCTTACCTCTACCTAGGGCTGAAACTGATTTAAGGAGTACTGAGAAATATAAAAGTAGAAGCAGTGGTGGAAAATGACTTTTGGGCATTCCCAGTCTCCAGCGTGGACCAAGTGAAGCCTTTCCTTAATATATCTCACAGACGGCCTTCGGGAAATTAGTCAACTAGCTCAGACAACGGTCACAGTTTGAAAGGGGTTCCCAACTGAATTTTACAATATAATATCGAGGGAGGATGAACTCTCTTGGCCAGAACCTGAGGAGTGAGCAAGAAGTGCACTGCAAGCAGGGGTATGGGGGCAGTTGCTGTCTCTACAGAGAAAGCTTATGGCCTAGGGCAAGTTTGAGTTCTGAGCACAAGCTGCCTGGAACTTAGCCTGGTGCTGCTAGTGGAGCACTGTGAGGGTAAGTTACGCCTTGCCAACTACGTGGGATGTGGGTGAGGCTTACTGCTGCCTGTTACTCCCCACTTCCTGTGCAAATTCTTCTGTGCAGCAGCGAGTTATACTCCTCTCTGGAGTACCACAGCAGCAGCCTGAGAATTGCACTCCCAACCCCACAGGGTCCATAGCTTGCCCACATATGGTGAGTCAGAGGGCAGACCTGCCTGACCCAGCCCCTACCTAACTGTGCCCCTCCACCTGTTCTGGTAGCATAACATGAAGGACAGAAACTTTTGGGAGTTTTATGGCCCTGTCAATCACTTGGAAAAACAAAATACTTTCCCTGGGCAACATAGGGAAAGCTCAGATCCCACTGCTACTACTGTAGCTGGCACTGTTTTACAAGTGTCATCTCCTGGCTGGAGGCCAACCAACACAATTCATTACAGCATCTCTAGGTAGAATAACACTGTTCCAAGAAAGGAGAAAACCAGTGTGTTACCTAAGCTAAACTATTGCCTGCAATGCCCTGGCTAATGAGGAGGAGGTCCTGAATCTGGCCACATGACCGGTTCCCTGCTGTTATAACCGGCATTCAAGAAATCTAACACACTAAGGCTGTCTATAACCTAGGAATCTATAACAAAGCCTATGTTACACTCCTCCACCCCCATCCCCCATCAGAGCTAGTGCTAGAACCCGCTACTGGGAGACTTGAGAACAGATCACATCACTGACTGCCTTGCATTCTCTAGCATCAGCCTGGATTGTGGCAGCCCCACAGGGTGGCTAAACTCAGAAGAGCAATAGCAATCATGGTAGTCTGGCTCTCTGGAATGCTTACTCCTTGGGGAAGGGGAAAAGTTCTACTCAGTGGAACACCCCATAGGACAAAAGAATCCAGATGACAGGCCTTGAACTCCAGATTTTTCCACTGGTGGGAAGTTTCTTTCAGGAGAGACACAATTGCAATGCTGGGCTCAGCAGGGAAAGTCTGAAGCTCTACCCCAACAGTCAGGCAGACTTGGTGCTTATGAAGGCTTTCTTTCCCCCTTTGGAGAAGGGTTCTTCTTTCCCCTTTTTCCACCACTGAAGACACAGCCCAGGATTCTGCATGAGATCTTGGCATGGGTGCACTGACAGACAGCCTTCCTAAAACTTTTCAGGTTGACTGAATCCCTACAGGAGGAGCATGCCTCAGGTTCAGGTTTACATGAGAGGCAGAGTCACAGTTCTTCTTCCCTGGGAACATCAACAGATGAAAAGAAATGCCTGTCTGATCTGGATATCTGCAACCCTGGGATAGGAGTGAGTCTTGGAGGTAGTTTTTTTGCTGACCTGACAGGGGCAATAAGGTGGCTGCTGTTCTTCCCCCTGACCTCAGTATGATAAGACCTCAGTGTGTCTAATTGGGAGCTCCCCCAGCCACCTTCATCAAGGTTGGGACCTCTGCCCATCATTAGGTATTGCATTTGCCCACTTGCTTTAGCTGCACTTGGCTCCTATCCAGGGATACCTCTCTTAATGGCCTGAAGCCTGAACCATCAACTTAGTAAATAGAATACTGGGGAAAAGCTGAATAAATAAAGAAATGCGCACAACAAAGGAGTGAGGTAAGCTTCAAGAGACCTCTGTCATTCCAACCCATAAGAGACAGTGAATTTAGCCACATACCAAGTGCATAGCTACTACAACCAGCATCTAAGGAAGTCATACTGAGACTCTCCATTATCAAGAAACTCAAAGAGTCTTCACCCCTAAAAGCACCAGGAATCAAATTAGGCTATAATAAAGCGTAAACATTAAAGTCACATCTTTAAGGAGAAAAGGAAATTAAAAAAGAACAGGAGAATCAAAAATAAATTTAAGAACAATTAGGAGAAATAGTCAACTCAAATGAGAAGGAACCAGAAAAGTAATTTTGGTAATATGAAAAAACATGGTTCTATAAAACCCCTGAAAACCACACCAAATCTCCAGCAATGGATCCAAACCAAGCTGAATCTTTGAAATGCCAGATGTAGAATCTAGAATGTTGATTAAGCTACTCAAGGATATACCAGAAAAAGGTGAAAATCAACATAAATAAATTTCAAAACCAATTCAGGATATGAATGAATAATTTTCTAGAGAGGTAGATATTATAAAGGAAACCCATTCAGAACTTTTGAAAATGAAAGACACACTTACACTTAGGAAAATACAAAATGCAGTGGAAAGCTTCAACAACAGACAAGAACAAGTAGACAAAGGAATTTCTGAGCTCAAAGACAAGGCTCTCAGAAAAACCCAATTAAAGATAAGAAGAGAGAACCAAAGATATGAACAAAGTCTCCAGAAAATATGGAATTAAGTAAAATGGCAAAATCTACGAATACTTGGTGTCTCTGAAGGAGAAGAGGAGACCAAAAGTTTGAAAAATTTATTTAAGTGAATAGTGAAGGAAAACTTCCCTGGCCTTGCTAGAGATTTACATATCCAAGTACAAGAAGCACAAAGAACTCTTGGGAAATTTATGTCAAAAAGATATTCACTAATGCACACTGTCATCAAGCTATCTAAAGTCAACACAAAGAAAAGAATTCTAAGAGCTGTGGGACAAAAGCATCAGGTAACTTACAAAGAAAAATCTATCATACTAACAGTAGACTTCTCAGTAGAAACATTACAAGCTAGAAAGGATTGGGGTCCTATCTTTATCCTCCTTATATAGAGTAACTGTCAGCCAGAAATTTTGTGTTCAGCAAAACTAAGTCTTATAAATGGAGGGGAAATAGTCATTTTTAGACACCTCCTGAGGAAATCTGCCACTACCAAATGAACAATAAAATAAATGCTGAAAAGAGTTCTAATTCTTTAAACAAAACCTTGATGTGCACCAAATAGAACCTCTTAAAAGCTTAAAACTCACAGGACCTATATAATAATAACAAAATAATATAATAATAATAAAAAACTCAAGGTATCTAACATGATGAGTAAAATAATACCTCACATCTCAATATTAATGATTAATATAAATTAATCACATTCCTTTTATCCCAGGGATGTAGAAGTGAGATTGAATCAGTGAGACTGAATGGCTAAAATATTCCACTTAAAAGATACACAATAGCAAAATGGATAAAAAAAAATCACAAACCAAATATTTTTTGTCTTCAAGAAATTCACCTAACATGTAAGAATTCATATAAAATCAAAGGAAAGGTGTGGACACACAAATAGAAACCAAAAGTGAGCAGGAGTATTTATTCTTAGACAAAACAGACTTTCAAGCAACAATAGTAAAAAAGACAAAGATTATTACATAATGTTAAAAAGATCAATCCAACAAGAAGACATTATAATTCTAATTCATATGCAAATAACACTGAAACTCCCAGATTATAAAACAGTTACTACTAGATTTAAGAAATGAGATAGACAAGAACACAATAATAGTGGGGAACTTCACTACTCCACTGACAGCACTCGACTGATTATTGAGACATAAAGTCAACAAAGAAACAATGGGCTTACACTATACCTAGAACAAAAAGACTTAACAGATACTCACAGAACAGTTTACGCAACAACTGCAGAACATACATTCTTCTCAACAGTACATAGAATATACTTATTCCAAGACAGACCATATGACAGGCCACAAAAAAGTCTCAACACATTTAAGAAAAATCAAAATATTATCAAGTATCTCCTCAGACCACAATGGAATAAAATTATAAATCAACTCCAAAAGGAACTCTCAAAACTGTACTAATGCATATAAATTTACTAATCTGCTTCTGAATAATTTTTGAGTTAACAATGAAATCAAGATGGAAATTTAAAAACTTATTTGAAATAAATGATAATAGTGAAACAAGTTATAGAAATTTCTGGGATACAACAAAAGCAGTGAAAAGAACCTTTACAGTATGAAATGACTACATCAAAAAGTTAAAGGGCACAAATTGACAACCTAATGTCACACCTCAAATAACAAGAGAAACAGGGACAAACTAAACCCAAAGGCAGCAGAAAAAAAGAAATAACAATGATCAGAGCAGAATGAAATGAAATTGAAACCAAAAATGTTACAAAACATAAATGAAACAAAAAGCTGAGCTTTTGAAAAGATGAACAAAATTATAGATCATTCGTTGAGTTAACCAAGAAAAGAAGAGAAAAGATCCAAATAAGCTCAATTAGAATCAAACTTGGAGACATTACAACTGATATCACAGAAATACAAAAGATTATTTGAGACTGCTACACACACCTTTACTTGTATAAACTAGAAAATCTAGAGGAAATGGATAAATTTCTGGAAACATGCAACCCTCCTAGATTAAATCAGAAAGAAATAGAAACCATGAGTAGACCAATAACAGCAGTGAGATTGAATCACTAATCAAAAAATTGCCAATAGCAATATAAAAGCCCAGGAACAGACAGATTCACATCTGAATTCTACCAGACAAAGAATTAGTACCAATCCTACTAAAACTATTCTTAAAGATTAAGAATGAGGGAGTCCTCCTTAAATGAATCTATGAGGCCTGTAATATTCTAATATCAAAACCAGGAAACTACTTTAAAAAACAAAAAACCACAAATTAATATCCCTGCTGAGTATATATGCAAAAATCCTCAACAAAATACTAGGTAACCGAATTCAATAGTACATCAAAAAGGTAATACATCATGATCACATCCCTTTTATCCCAGGGATGTAGGAATGTTTTAACATACACAAGTCAATAAATGTGATATATTCCATAACAGAATTAAAAACAGAAACCATATGATCATCTCAATAGATACAGGAAAAGCATTTAATAAAATATAGTATTATTTTATGATAAAAACCTTCAATAAACTAGTCATAGAAAAGATTTACCTCAAATTAATAAATGCAATATATGACACCCCCACAGCCAACATCACACTGAATGAAGAAAAGCTAAAAGCTGGAACAAGTTAAAAACTGAAACAAGCCAAGGATCCCCACTTTCAGCACTTCTATTTGATATAGTACTGGAAGTCCCAATCAGAGCAATCAGGGAAGAGAGAGAAGAAAAGGGTATTCAAATTGGAAGAAAAAAAGTCAAACTAGAGCTGTTTGCCAATAATACAATCATATACATAGAAAACCCTAATAACTCATCCAAAAGACTCATTGATCTGATAAATAAAATCATTAAGGTCTCAGGTTACAAAATTAATGTACCCAAATCAGTAGCACTACTATACATTGACAGTGACCAAGCGGAGAATCAAATAAAGAACTTAATCCCCTTTACAATAGGTTAAAAAAAAAAGTCCCTAAGAATATGCTTAACAACCTGAGAGATCTCTCCAAGGAAACATACAAAACACTGCTGAAACAAATCAAAAATGACACAAACAAAAGGAAACACATCCCATGCTCATGGATGGGAAGAACCAGTATTGTGAAAATGATCAAGTTGTTTAAAGCCATCACGTTTAAAAATTACACTATTTAAAGATTCAGTGCAATTCCATCAATATACCATCATCATTTTTCATAGAACTAGAAAAAAAAAATCCCAAAATTCATATGAAACTAACAAAGAGCCCAAATAGCCAAATACTGAGTGAAAAAGCAATAGTGAATGAAAAGAATAAATCTGGTGGCATCACATAACTGGGTTTCAAATTATACTGCAAGGCTGTATTTACCACAAAAGCATGGCTTTCGTATAAAAATAGGCTCTTTGGCTTATGGAACAGAATAGAGGACCCGGAAATAAAGCCAAATACTTAACCGCCAACTGATCTTTGGCAAAGCAAAGTGAGGAAGGGACACCCTAGTCAACAAATGATACTGGGAAAACTGGCAAACCAAATGTAGAAGAATAAAACTGGATCCTTATCTAGCACCTTATACAAAAATCAACTCAAGTTGGATCAAGGACTTAAATGTAAGATCTGACACCATTAACATTCTAAAAGATAATATTGAAAAACCTCTTCTAGACATTAGCCTAGGCAAAGAATTTATGACTAAAACTCCAAAAGTAAATGCAACAAAACAAAAAATTAATAAATGATACCTAATTAAACTAATAGCCTTATGCACTGTAAAATAAATAATTAGCAGAGTAAACAGACAATCCACAGAATGGGAGAAAATATTTGCAAACTATGCATCCAACAAACGACTAATATCAAGAATCTATAAGGAACTCAAACAAATCAGCAAGGAAAAAAAAAATTCCCATCAAAATGTGGACAAAAATATGAACACATATTTCTCACAAAAAGACAAACAAATGGCCAAAAAGCATATTTAAAATAGCTCAACATTGCTAATCATCAGGGAAATGCAAATTAAAAACACAATACAATACTACATTACTTTTGGAAAAATGGCCATAATTAAAAAGTCAACAAAAAAATTGATGTTGGCTTGTATATGATGAAAAGGGAACAATTTTACATTGCTGGTGGGAATGTAAATTAGTACAACATTTATGGAAAACAGTATGGAGATTTATTAAATAACTAAAATGTGTTCTACCATTTGATCCAGCATCCCCACTACTGAGTATCTACTCAAATTGAAAGAGGTTATTATATTAAAAGACCCATGCACATTCATGTTTGTAGCAGCACAATTCATAATTGCAAAGATGTGGAATCAACCTAAGTGCCTGTTAACAAATACGTAAATATAGAAAATGGAGTGTATATATATATATATATATATATATATATATACACATATATACCATGGAATTCTACTCAGCCGTAAAGATGAGCAAAATAATATATTTTGCAGCAACTTGGATGGAGATAGAGGACATTAGTTTAAGTGAAGTAACACAGGAACATAAAACCAAAAACCATATGTTCTCACTTGTAAGTGGGAGGATCTAACCTATGAGGACACAAAGACATACCAAGTTATATCATGGTCTCGGGGGACTCAGGAGGGGAGGGTGAATGGGTAAGGGATAAAAGAACACGAATTGGGTACAGTGTACACTGCTCAGGATGATGGGTGCACTAAAATCTCACAATTTGCCACTGAACAATTCGTCCATGTAACCAAAACCCACTTGTTCCATAAAAACTATTGAAATAAAATAGTAAAATAAATAAATAAAAATGAAAGCTATACAAAATCTCTCTCTCTTTATCCTAAATATGTCAGTGTATGTTTTTTAGAGGAAAGACATTCTTTTACATAGCCCCAGTACAGTTATGAAAACCTAGCAGATTTGGGTATAATTCTACTATCTAACCCACAGTCTACATTTATATTTCGCCACTTCTCCTAACAATGTCCGAATTTATAGCTATATTTGTTATCCCAGTCCAGAATCCAATATAGATTTACATGTTTAATTTCATTGCCATATATCTTGGGTCTCCTCTATTTTGGAATAGTTCTTCAGCCATATTTTATGTTTTGTGACCATGACATTTTATTTTTTTAATGAATCTTATTGTGTATATTTAAGGTACACAACATGATGTTATATGACATATATAAATAGTAAAAAGGTTACTCTAGTGAAGCAAATTCACACATTCATCAGCTCACATAGCACCCTTTTTTGGTTTGTTTTTGAAGTAAAAGTAGCTAAAATCTAATCATTTAGCATGAATCCCAAATACATTACAGTGCGGTGTTATTACCTACATTTTTCATAGAGCACATTAGATCCCTAGACTTGTTCATCCTACAAATACGCTACTTTGTATCCTCTGAATACATATCCCCATATGTGCCTCCTGGCCACACTGCTGATGATCAGTTTTATTCTCTATTCCTGTACATTAATTTTTTAGAGTCCACATTTACATAGACCAGTGACACAGATTAGAGAACTCAGAAATAAATCTGAACACATGTAGTCAACTCAGTTTTTACAAGAGCACCAAGGAAACACAATGAGGAAACAATAATCTCTTCAATAAATGGTACTCAGAAAACTGGATTTTTCACATGCAAATGAATGAAATTGCATCCTTATCTAATTATATACACAGAAATCTACTGAAAATGAATAAAAGACCTAAATGAATGACTAGAAACTACATAACTCCTAGAAAAGAACATAGAGGGGAAATCCTATACCTCAGCCATAGCAACAATTTATTGAATGTTAAACCAAGAGCTCTTGGGCCAGGTGCAGTGGCTCTTGCCTGTAATCCCAGCACTTTAGGAGGCTGAGGTGGGCAGCTCACAAGCTCACGTGTTTGAGACAAGCTTGGTCAACATGGTGAAACCGTGTCTCTAATAAAAATACAAAAATTAGCTGGACATGTGGTGGCGCGTGGCTGTAATCCCAGCTACTCAGGAGGCTGAGGCAGGAGAATCGCTAGAGCCTGGGAGGCGGAGGTTGCAATGAGCTGAGATCATGCCATTGCACTCCAGCCTGGGTGACAGAGCAAAATTCTATCTCAAAGTTAAATTAAATCAAATTAAATTAATTTAAAAAATGAAATGACAGCCTACAGTTTGGGAAAAAGATGTTTGCAAATCACGTATTTTGGAGTTAAAATCCAAAATTTATAAAGAACTCATATAAGTCAATAGAGGAAAAACAAATGACCTGATTTTAAAAATGGACAAAAAACCTGAGTAGTGGTTTTTTGTAACCAGAGAAGACATAAACATGCACAACATGTATATAAAAAGGTGCTCAGCATCATTAATCATCACAGAAATTCAAATTGAAATCACCTTGAGACACCACATCATACCCATTAGGATGGCTATAATTAAAGCCAAAAATAATAAATGTTGGTGAGGATGGTGGAGAAAAGGAAACTCTTTTACACTGATAGTGGAAATATAGATTGGTACAGCCATTATGGACAATCGTATGGGAGTTTCTAAAGAAATTTAAAATAGAAGTACCATATGACCCAACAACCTGTCTTCTAAGAATATACCCAAATTAAATCACCACTACCTAAAGTTAATTACACTGTCATGTTCATTTCAACATTATTTGCAATAGCCAATACATGGAAGCAAACTAAGTGTCTGTTGATGGACAAATGAATAAAGAAGCTGTGGCATATATATATATACATATATATGTATGTATATACAGTGAAATACTTAGCCCTATTAAAGAAGATCTTGTCAAATATCACAACATGGATGAGCCTGAGGAAAATTGTACTAAGTAAACAGCATGTAAAGGACATATAAAGCCACAGAAAGCAAAATACTGAATCATAGTACTTACATGTGGATCTAAAAAAATTAAATGTTAGTCTTATCTAAATAAACACCCTCACAGAAACATCCAGAGGTATGTTTAACCGAATATCTGGGCATCATAGTTCAGCCTAGTTGACACACAAAAGTAACCATCACAGAGAGGTATGAACTTTGGCTAACAAATTATGACTTCTTTATCCCCTGGCAATTGGACCAGAAATATGTGACTGATGGAGAGCCAAGGAGAGTCTTTCTTAGGAATGAATGACCAAGAACTTTTCTGTATCTCTCCTTTTGGATCTCCTTTTGAGATCTTGTGAAATCTAGGATTCATTTTTCTCACCCTCCACAGAGTAAACTCAGTATAGCATGTTCTATAGAGATATAAAGAGGGGGATTTCTGTAAATATTGTATAATTATCTAGATTGAGATGTACCATAAGCCACTGAAATGTTGAGGCTGTTTTTGACTGCAGCTTAACCCAGGCCATCCTGAAAAATATTTCATCAGTCAATAACCACTTCTTCCCACACACACCATTTTGCAATGTATGCTTTATTTATTCTCTTTACTGTACAAGATATTGGAATTTCTGTTAAAGAACAATTTTTAAAATTCTTTTTAATTTTTTGTACTTCAAATATCTATTATTCCTTGGCAGCACCCACACATTCTGTGTCCTCTTAAATAACACTGAGGAAACTGTTGATTATGTTATGACTGTTCTACAGAAACTCAAGTGTAACAGAACAACAACAATTGCTACCTGCAGAGTTTGAGAATTAAAATATAATATGCAGGCTGTGTCTGATGATTTAGAAAACAATAGATCAGCATTTACCAGACATTAAAAAATAAGACTTGTAAAGCACAGCATCATGGCAAAACCACCATCTAAAGAATTATCATAAAGAAACTAAGAAAGGTGAGTTATAGACTGCTGATAACTATAACAATATTAACTTCAGAAATAAAGATAAAACACCTTTTGATAACTAATTATTCTAATTTGTATTATCACATTGGCTTCTCACCTTAACTTTAAAGCAAGCTGCTGCTTTAAAGATATACTTTTTCCCGCATGTGAAACCACATTACTCTTGCCTACATCAGGCAAATAATTCCATCCTTAGTAAGCAGTAGGAGTTTATAAAGCTCTTCACAACTGATGCTGCTGTCTCAAGTCAACCATTTGATTACTCCCGCTCCATTTCTACCTCTATAGTGAAACATTTATTCTGTACTTGTTAACAAGTCCCCTGCTTAATTCTGTTTTCTCACTTGTTTATGTCAAAAAAAAAAAAAAAAGAATAATGTAGGAACCCATGTGATGCAATAATACCGCTTTTTTCCTTGCCTTAAAAGTGCAAACTCCACCCTCAATGCAGGATCCTGTGCATCCAACTCTTGGTGCTCACAGTATGCTACTGTGGAGCATGCAATCTGGAAGTCATAATGAAGTTGATTTGCTATTAAGCATGACAACACATTGTTCATCCATTTCTTCAACAGCAAAATACTGTAAGAGTAGTATTTGCCTCACTTTTTTTGAAAGGAGATAACACTGTGTTTGTGCTTAGTACAAAGCTTGATATATAATAAGAACTCATGAGATAACAATATCTCATTTCTGTCCTTTATCTATTAATGGCACTGTATTTTACTGTTGAATAATTTTTATGCTAATCATTTCATTTCTCCACACTAACCCAACCCAGTGAGTATTCCACATTCTAGCTGCTATGGACAGTTCCATCACCAACTTCAAATAGAACGTTTATAGGTAGTATAAATAAGAAGTTAGAAGGTGTTTCATAAACACACTCATCCACGTAGACTATGTATATTAACTCATGTATATTTAAGTTGAATATAAATGGATGCTCAATTTATTACTATCTTGCAGTCAGAGAGCTATTTCTTCTATAATGTTCAGTGGACTGAAATCTGCATGCTTCTTAAAATACAATACACAAGAAGTTAAAAATTAGTCTTAATGAAAGTGGATATACTGCAAGCCAAAAAGATAAAATGTGTGATATGCTAAATAATATTTAAAAATCTCCTAAGAAATAATATACTCTTTTTTTTCCATTTATTTTATTGCATTTTAGGTTTTGGGGTACATATGAAGAACATGCAAGATTGTTGCATAGGTACACACGTGGCAGTGTGATTTGCTGCCTTCCTCCCAATCACCTACATCTGGCATCTCTCCCCTTGCTATCTCTCCCCAACTCCCCACCCCCCACCGTCCTTCCCTATTTCCCCCCAACTGACCCCAGTGTGTAGAGCTCCCCTCCCTGTGTCCATGTGTTCTCGTTGTTCAACACCCGCCTATGAATGAGAACATGCGGTGTTTGATCTTCTGCTCTTCTGTCAGTTTGCTGAGAATGATGGTTTCCAGGTTCATCCATGTCCCTACAAAGGACACAAACTCATCTTTTTGATGGCTGCATAATATTCCATGGTGTATATGTGTCACATTTTCCCTGTCCAGCCTATCATTGATGGGCATTTGGGTTAGTTCCAGGTCTTTGCTATTGTAAACAGTGTTACAATGAACATTCGTGTGCATATGTCCTTATAGTAGAACGATTTATAATCCTTTGGATATATACCCAGTAATGGGATTGCTGGGTCAAATGGAATTTCTATTTCTAGGTCCTTGAGGAATTGCCACACTGTCTTCCACAATGGTTGAACTAATTTACACTCCCACCAACAGTGTAAAAGTGTTCCTATTTCTCCACATCCTCTCCAGTGTCTGCTGTCTCCAGATTTTTTAATGATCGCCATTCTAACTGGCATTAGATGGTATCTCAATGTAGTTTTGATTTGCATTTCTCTGATGACCAGTGTTGATGAGCATTTTTACATATGTTTGTTGGCCTTAACAAGCCCATTCAAAAGTGGGCAAAGGATATGAACAGATACTTTACAAAAGACATAATATACTCTTTAAAAAATACAATTATTATTACATATTCACTTCTAATGACAAAATTCAAATGATTGGTTATTTTAATTCATTTATGTAGAATACTTAGTTGATTGAATAGAATATAAATGAAATACAGATTTTGCAGAAATTTTCTATGATTAATTAAAATACATTAAAGGAAAATTGTCAAACTATTTAGTAAATCTTTAAAAATGCTTTTGGAAAGCTATCGTATAATGCCCTGGAGTTCATTCCATAGCAGGCTATTATAATCCCACATTTATAAAGCATTGTCAAGGAATGAGTTAATCCTCATAAACTATAAATAGAAAAAATATTTCCAAATAATTAAACCATTGTTTCTAAATGCTTCTGTTTTTTGTAATTTGTCAATCTTTTTGTGGAAATCTTTCTATCACAAATATTAAGTTTCTGGCTTTCAAAGACACACACACACACACACACACACACACAATTTATCACATCTCTCCATGTACTTACCTATAGTGTTGTTTATCTTAAAGTGAAAGAGGATTCTAAACTATTTTGGCCTGATTTGTTTGTAGAAAATGTATCTAATAAATGCTGTACCTTCTAAAGTAGACTAGATAATGACTGTTCCATTAGTCTAGTTTTGCTATTGCCACATAATTTGGTTCAAAAATAAATGAGATACAGAAATGTATATGGAAAATTGAAATTGCAGTTCAATTAAATTCAGTGGTAAAGGACGCTGCTTACTGGTTTACATTTTAACATTTGAAATAGGCAAGACAGTATAACTACTCTTTTCCTCATGTTTCTGTTTATGAAGACATAATAATTGCATGTCACTCCTATTCTAATTTGGTCAGAATTATGAAACATTCATGTAAGCATAAATTAGCCAGAACTAGGATCCTCTTAGTATTGTCTGCTACTAACTATTGTATATAAAATAGATTATACCAGTGATATAGTTTTGCTGTGTTCCAATCTAAATCTCATGGTGAATTGTAGTTCCTATAATCACCACATGTCGTGGGAGGGACGTGGTGAGAGGTAATTGAATCATGGGGGCAGTTACCTCCATGCTGTTCCTGTGATAGTGAGTGAGCTCTTACAAAATTGAATGGTTTTATTAAGGGCTTTTTTTCCCCCATTTGCTGTGCACTTTTCCTTGATGCTACCAAGTGTAGAAGAATGTATTTGTTTCACCTTCTGCCATGATTGTAAGTTTCCTGAGGCTTCCCTGCCATGCTGAACTGTGAGTCCATTAAATCTTCTCTCTTTATAAATTGCCCAGTTTCAGGCAATTATCTATAGCAGCACAAGAATGGACTAATACAGTAAATCAACACTGGTAGAATGGGGTGCTGCTATAAAGATGCATGGAAATGTGGAAGCAACTTTATCAGAGGTTGAAGCAGTTTAGAGGACTCAGAAGAAGACAGGAAAATGTGGGAAAGTTTGGAACTGCCTAGACACTTGCTGAATGGTTTCAACTGAAATGCTGATAGGGATATGGACAATGAAGTCCAGACTGAGGTGGTCTCAGATAGAGATGAGATATTTGTTGGGAACTGAAGCAAAGGTGACTCTTGTTGTGCTTTACCAAAGAGACTGGTAGCTTTTTGTTCCTGCCCTAGAGATCTGTGGAACTTTGGAATTGAGAGTAATGATTTAGGGTATCTGGTAGGAGAAATTTTTAACCAGCAAAGTATTCAAAATGTGTCTCGGGAGCTCTTAAAAGCATTCAGTTTTATTCATTCACAAAGATTTGGTTTGGAATTGGAATTTATCTTTAAAAGGAAAGCAGAGCATAAAAGCTCAGAAAATTTGCAGGCTGAAGATGCAATAGAAAAGAAAACCCCGTTTCCTGAGGAGAAATTCAAGGTGGCTCCAGAAAGTTGCATAAGTAATAAACAGCTAAATATTAGTCACCAAGACAATGGGGAATATGTTTCCAGGGTAAGTCAGAAGTCTTCATGGCAGCCCTCTTATCACAGGCCTGGAGGCCTAGGAGGAAAAAATGGTTTTGTGGGCCAGGCCTAGGGCATTACTGTTTTGTGCAGTCTCAACACTTGGGGCCAGGCATCCCAGCTGTGGCTAAAAGGGGTCAACATATAGTTTAAACCATTGCTTCACAGGATGCACCCCCAAGGGGTGGTGGCTTACACGTAGTTTTGGGTGTGTGGGTGCACAGAAATCAAGAATTGAGGCTGGGGAACCTCTGCCTAGATTTCAGAGGATGTATCGCAATGTCTAGATGTCCAGGCAGAGGTTTGCTGCAGGAGCAAGCCCTCATAAAAACCTCTGTGAGGGCAGTGCAAAAGGGAAATGTCCCCACTAGGGCACTCCCTAGTGGAGCTGTGAGAAGAGGGCCATCATCCTCCAGACTTCGTAATGGTAGTTCCAAAAACAGCTTGCACCATATGCCTAGAAAAGCCTCAGAAACCCACTGCCAGCCTGTGAAAGTAGCCAGGATGGGGGTTTATACCCTGCAAAGTCACAGTGATGGAGTCCAATGCTATGGGAGCCCACCTCTTGCATCAATGTGATCTTTATTTGAGTTATGCAGTCAAACATGATTATTTTGGAACTTCTAAATTTAATGACTGCCCTATTGGATTTCAGACTTGAATGGGGCCTGTGGTCCCTTTGTTTTGGCCAATTTTTCCCAGTGTGAAAGGATGTATTTATTCAATGCCTGTATCCCTATTGTATCTAGAAAGTACCTAACTTGTTTTTGATTTTACAGGCTTTTAGATAGAAGGGACATGTCTTGTCTCAGGTGAGACTTTGGACTTGGACTTATGGGTTAATGCTGGAATTAGTTAAACTTTGGCAGACTGTTGGAAGGTCATAATTGTGTTTTGAAATATAAAGATATTAGATTTTAGAGGGTCCAGGGACAGAATGATATGGCTTTTCTCTGTCCCTACCCAAATCTCATCTCATATTATAGTTCCCATAATCCTCACATGTCATGAGAGGGACTTGGTGGGTGGTAATTGAATTATGACGGCAGTTACCTTGATGCTGTTCTTAATGGTAGTGAGAGAGTTCTCACAAGATCTGATGGTTTTGTAAGGGGCTTTTCCCCCTTTTGCTCAGCACTTCTTCTTGCTACCCTGTGAAGGACAGGTTTGCTTTCCCTTCCCACATGCTTGTAAGTTTCCTGAGGCCTCAGAAATCATGCTGAACTGTGAATCAGCTAAACCTCTTTCCTTTATAAATTAGCCAGTCTCAGGTGTGTCTTTATTATCAGAGTGACAGCAGACTACTAGAGGCATTATGTACAAAACCTGGCATACTTGAGGTAGGCCAAGACCTTACCATGAAGATAAATAAAATCTTTGCCTTTTATAATATTCTAATTTTTGTGGTATTCGGGCAATTTTTGTGATATATAATAATGAACAAATTGTTATTTTTTAAAAAGTCAATTGTATAATTTTATAACCTTATATATTTTGGGGTTCTTGAGGTATAATAGAAAACTTTTTTCTATGAGAAGAGGCGATTAGAGCAGAAATATAGAAATTGAACTTGTGGGAGTGTCTGGAAAATCCTCATTCTTAGGTTATATTTAATTGGCCTAAAGTTAGAAGACAGAATATAGTTCAGGAATTGTACCTTGGGACTCTTGGATATTTGTCTTTTATAGGTTGTCATAGAGGCGGTAAAATGTCAGGGTCAAGGACTGTTGAAACACAGTCAGGATAGACTACTAGCATATCATTTAGAGAACCATGATTTCTTTTTCATGAAAATGTTAAAAAAAAATAGAAACATGGAACAGGTTTTCTAGAACCCCTATACTTGTTCAGAGCACTTAAATTGTCCAAAGAATAACTGAAAGGAGAAAAAAGCTTTCTATCATACCTCAATAACCCCAAAATAGATAAGGTTATAAAATATGAGACATAGTTTTACAGTGCATTTGACAGAGGACTTCAGGGATATTTCAGGTTAGGTGAATGACTCATTGGTGATTTCATTAAGGTAGAGGTCCAGGTAGAAGCCAAGTTTTTCCTCTTCTTTTATGAAAACCATCTATTTCTACCACAATCTGATGATACCCTGCTCTAAGATAGTGACATGTAGATTTCTTAGTCTTGGACTCAGAGGAAATATGAATTGATTGATGGGAACACAGGCCCATTAAAAAGATCAATTGCAAAGTTATATTGGAAGTGGTAATAAATGGAGGTGATGATGATAGTGACAGTGTTCACTGCAATGCTCTAGTTAGAAGGTGTGTGGTGTCTGGGGATAGAAATAGATCTTCCAAAATATACCTTAGAATGCAAGAAACTGTGTGCATTATATAGCAAAGTATATTTCCTAGTGACCCTAAATAGGAATGTGATGGATATGGAATACATTATATTCACAATTAAACAACAACTATCTGAATCTCATCTCTTAAGAAAAGAAAAAATTAAGAAAAATATTCCTTGAGAATCTTAATATATTTGATTTTTTCTAAATGCTCTAAACCATGCCTGAATGACCAATGAAATTACAGAATCACACTATAAACCATACAGCCTATATTACTTTACATACACACACATACACAATAATATATACACGTTGTAGTTTGTACAATTTTTAAAAAAAGTTAAATATGATTACATGATCACTTCTGATTTATATTGTGCATCAACATTGAAATGAAAATTAATTAAGTTCTTTGGTTTACATACAAGTTTTTTTTAAAATTACATGCTACAAAATGTATGTAGTTTTTCTATTATTTTGTTTTTAGATAAATATGGCCAAAGGAAAATGGAAGTGTACAGTTCTGAGCTGACATTGACTTTAATTCTGAATTTAAGTTAATGGGATCTGAAGTTTCTTATTTAGCCAAATATTCCACGGCTTTCTATATTTCTTTAATGCTCTAATTGCGTTATCATTTGACCCTGAATGATTGTACCTCTTAGTATGAGTGTTTCAGTAATCGAAGACTGGGTTGCAAGAGACTTACTGAAATTTCTGCATTAGCACATAGAAACTTGTATTTTTTTTTTTTTTGAGAAAGCTACTAAATCAAGTAGTTCAAATATAAATATCATAAATAAATAAATTTACCTTTCCAATTGACTAGAAATGTACTACAATATTATAAACCACATGTCTTTCTCCATCCTTTTTCCGTTTCTTATTCCCATTTTATTTGATAATAATAATAAAGTGCCATTTTTTACCTGGATAGAAATAATGCTTTCCCCCTCCACCTCACCCCAAAATATGTAATTCTTGTTAAGATTGTATAATGAAAATACTGATGGTATGAAAGTGAGACTAAAATTTGGCATTTCATCAGCTTAAAGAAAGAAATTGATTTTAAGGTAGAGCAAAAGAAAACTATAAATAGATACATTTCCTAATTTTTTACATAGAACTTAAGTTAGTGTTGATGGTCTACCTCCGAGATGCATTTATTTTCTGTACTTTATGAGAGATTTTGAATGTGGATAATATTTATAGGTCTTAGCCTGAGCTTCGATAATAATAGTTATTATTATTACTAGGCATGAGAAAAAGAAACTGATGGATTCCTTTTTTCAAATCTGATTTCAGCCTCTCAATTTTGTGAGCACGGAGAAAAAATAGGCTCTATATTTTAACTGTCAAAGCAATGGCTTAAATATAATTTTTTGGTTGGGTGACTCAAGAGTGGATTAGTAACAAAACTTCTGCTTTTTGGCATTTGCTCTTCAAAGTCCTGAATAAGAAGGAAGGATGCCTTGTTTCAGTATACGCATTTTAAAAAATGCAGAAACAACAATCTGTATCTCATCTCTTTATTGGGATTCTAAGCAATTCTGTAGTCCTCCTCTGTTCAAATCTGCTCAGACAACAGGGCTGCAGATGTTGGCGGCGAGGGCATTTGCTTTCACCAGCATTTTCTTGACCACAGGGGATTCCCAGTTGGCTGTGGACAAAGGCAACAGAGGCTTTGTGTCATTCCAGGTGTCATGCAGCTAACCTCTAGAGATGTGAGGCTTTTTATGTACTCTGCCTATTGCTTAACCGCCTTTCTCATGAGCAGATTTCTTTACTGCACTCAGACAGTTTGCAGAGCATGGCAATAAAATGCTTAAGTTAACATTATTAAGAAAATGTAAACACTGTTTTGATAGATGTCGTGAGTCGACTCAAAGTACAGAATCAGTTGCAGTGGAACAGCTGGCTACTTACTGATATAAAAGGAGCAGAGAGGCTGAATGCAGTAGCTTTTATCTCATTCTTTCTTCAGTAGAATCTGAAGATGTCCCTGGAGTATTGGTGCAGACGTTTTCTGGGACAAAAGGAGAGATCTATTATGTGATTAATAGCTATTTCGAACTCAAATACAAGTTCTGCATCAATAAAATTTGTATTTATTTTAGTTGACTTTGATCCCAAGTCCTTCATCTAACTTCTTGATGGAAATAATTATTTACAAATACAGTCATTTTCATGTGATATTTTATTATAATGTTAATATAACTTTACACTTGGCTTATGAACACTTTCAAATTTTATTCCCAAAAGACTGCTTTGATTTGTTAGACATTTTAATTTTAATTCTTATAGATGAGCTTCCTTATTGGGGGAAATGTATTTTCAGTGGCTAATAAATTTTCCCCTGGAAGTTCATATCCTAGAAATGATTTATTTTTCAAAGATTTAAAAAATACATTTATTGCTTTTTGAAAATCAGTTGCTAAAATCAGTCATAGATAAATGAAATGCTTAATTTCCTGAATAGCACACACTGACACTATCTTGTTTTCTGATTAGAGCTCACTCTCTAGGGCTAATATTCATGCTAGCAGATATTTGTCTTTCCTTCTCAAAACATTTAACAGAAGGTAGAAAAGCTGATCGTTTTTCCGGTTTCTGAAACTCAAACAAAGCCTATATGTTTTACAGGAACATAAGTTCTCTTCATTTGTCAGAAACAGGAAAAAAAAAAGAAAAAGCAATCCAGGACCCTAGAAGACTGATTAAAAGTTAACTTCACTCACTTTTTCTAAATCTATTTTTTTCCTTCTATTGGTTATCTATTGTAATCTTCAGACAGTGCCCTCTATGTGGGTGATTTTATTGCCTGATCCTATCAATCCTACTGGGCAGTTTGAGAATAGGAGACTGTTGAGACCAATGAAATCCATTATGGGTCAGAATCTACTTTATTTTCCTTTAAGAAACTGATCATCTGGAAATAGAAGAAACCATCTTCACAGCCTCTCTAATATATCTCTTTGGAGAGTTAGAAAGTCTGAAGACTGAGTAATGTCTCTTAATTCACAACTTGTTCCTGACAAAAGGCCCCTTAATGCATGTTAAGTAGCTAAAACTACTCAATGCTGATAAACAAAAAACATGTTCTGCCCATGGCAATACCCACTCACCACAGCTGAAATAAATGAACCCATGAATATAGTGGCAAAGTATCTGTGATTTGGTCTGATTTTGCACCCTTTATTAATATTATTTTTCCGGGAATCACTAGTTAAGATAAATTTTTTTATTTATTACTTGGTGTATTTCAAATATTTATTTTCTTCTGCCTAAGAATATTAGGCAGAAGAAAATAAATAAATTACTAAATAAATAAATTACTAATAAATTACTAAGGCTTTAGAAGAGTTGACATTATATTAGGTTATAAATGCTCATAATGATGGAATATCTGTATACAGACAGTTCTCAACATACGATTATTGAAATTTTTATTTTTTGACATTATTATGAGTTTATTGGGGAATTAACAGAATTATTAACTTACAATATTTTTTGAATTATGATGGGCATAACCCTTTCATAAGGACTATCGATAGTTGAAAAAAATTGAAAATTTAGAATCATAGAAACCCAGAGTACAAAAAGAATGAAAGATTATAACCTTATATTATTCCTTATTCTGATGAAAGGACAATTCAAGTATTTGCCTGGGTCGTATAGCTTATGCTATGGTTTGCGTGTATCCCATCCAAAATTCAGATGTTGTCATTGTGATAGAATTAACAGGTAGGCCGTTTAAGAGATGATTAGTCCACAAGAGCATGTCCCTCATGAATGGAATTAAGGCCCTTGAAAAGAGGCATCATACAGGTTTTGGTTAGCTTGCTTTTATACCTTCTACCTTGTGAAGGCCCAGTTTTCCTCACCTGCAGAGGACATGGCAAGAACGCAGCCCTCACCAGATAACTGAACTTGCTGACACCTTGATCTTGAGCTTCTCAGCATCTGGAAATGTGAGAAAACAAATTTCTGTTCTTTATAAATTAGACTCAGATATTCTCCTGTAGCAGTACAGGCTAAGAGAGCTTGTTAGTGGAAAAGGTGATATTAAACCTAGAATTCCTAGCTCTGTGCCTCACTTTATGGATCCCTTTCCTAACGTCTAGTGTTAGCTAAGTGCATAGATACCAAAATAACACTAACATGATGATGACCATAATAAGAACACTGCCACCAACCAATAATAGTATGTCTGTAGAAAAGTAGCCCAAATAGCTCTGTTTTCGGGGGACATTTTTCAGCCTAGTTCATAATTATAAGAAAGAAACTCATCTTTTTATATAACAGCTACATTATAACAATGCGGTCTCTCATATAAATAAGACTAACTTGTTGTGAGATCTTGGTCAAATTACAACTCCATTAAGCATGGCTAGTCACCTTTAAAGGTAGGGAATTTGGTCAGATATTTGGCAACACTTTGGTCCAGTTTTGAGGTTCTGTGATTCTATGATTTAAACATTTTTATTGAGAAATAAGCTTTATTAAAATGCTTTTATTTAACCAATTTCTATGTCCCACAGATGCCTTTAAGTCAAAGAGCAAATCTATATGGGAACAATAAAACCAAGAAACAAATAATAACACCTTGCCATAGATTATGGAAAAGTATGGAACATCTTTAAGTACCCTACTAATAGCTCTGTAGTTAACTTACGCTAACTCTGTGGAGAGTTGTAGAATATAATCCTAATTAAAATTTAGGTTTGAGCCAAATTGCCTCTTGCAAAACACTATAAAGTGGCCACATACATATTACATTTCTGGCAGATCAACACCACAAACATTGAACAAGCTGGAAATATTCAATCGGGGCTTGTATTGGCATTTATTAAAGTTCACCCTTAATACACAGTTAATATACTTTTATTCAAATATCCAAAATTTTCTATAGAGAAAACAAAATGTAATCCAATATTTTTGTTATCTCATTACTACATTGGAAAAAGCCAAACCAGTTTTTTTTTTGCTGTTTTCTTAGCATGAGTAAAAAATATTAAAAATAAAAAACAAAACTTCTATTCTCTCTATATATATATAAAATATAATTTTATGTATACATGTATATATATATATAACCTATCAGTATAAAACACATCATATAACTATATGCCTTTCATCCTCTCTCTCACTCATGATAGATGGATAATTCAAAAAGTCTCTTTTGAAACAATATGCAGAATGCAGGAAGTATACATGTCCTAAATCCTTGACTAATTACTTTCAAGATATTTAATCAACCAACACAAGTTCAGGATGTGCCTTGAACAACCATTAACATTAGCAGAGTGGGAACTCCATATTGCAATTGCATAACATAAAATCAGTGCAATATGAGACCACAGAAATGGATATATTCATGTTAACCTAGAGAAAGAGTTTTCCCCTATTTCAGAGTCAGTGATAGATCGCACAGATATAACAATACTTTTAGGTTTCAAAAATTCGTATAAAAATATTAGATCTTTTGAACCATATTATACAACTATGAAATAGGTGATAAACTCAAAATAACAGTTTGAAAACTAAATTAAAGATTAAATGGATAAACAAACAGTCATCCTGATCCTATTGCAAGCCTGACTGGATCTCTAAGAGATGGCTATTTCTGTTGACCTTGTTGATGACCTTGTGAAAGTTTCTTCTCCAGATGAAAGTGATGATGCTGTAATGATGCTGTGAATGATAGACAAAACAGAACTATGTCATAAAAACATAGGTTAAAAATTGTATGGAGGTGCTAGCAGTGCTCTATAACACCTTTTGGAATTAAAGTTTCTACCAAATATGTATAAAAAAGACTCATTATATAAAAGCTGAATTCAGACTTCTGAATCTCTAAAACGTCTTATGTCATCTTATTCTCTTTAATTTATATCACTGAAAGGAAAATACAAATAATTGTTTCAGATTCTTTCTAAATGTAGAACTATAGAAGTCCATGATTAAAGAATTTTGTAAAAACTGACAATACAATTTAAAAGATGCACTCTGCGGAAGCAGCAACATTCACAAATCTACACACTGTATTTTTTCTTTTCCTATGTATCTTTTATTACGTGAGATAGGGAAGTTCAGGAAGTTTCAGACCACTCACTTTGGGCCTTATAGCTGATAAAATTTAGACACCAAATCTCATTTTCTCTCTATCTTTCTAGACTTCTTTTTTTTTTTTTAATTTTGCTTTATTATTTTTTTCTCTTGTTTTAGTTAGCTAACTTATATTTTTAAGTCCAGCTTGAAGAACTGGATAAAAACAGAGATTCTGCCAGGGGATGGGAGTAAATCAGCTCTATGTAGAACTTGTTCCTGCCTTTTTCTGTGGGTTAAGTAGGGTTCATGAATATAATCTAGATATTTTCCTAAAAAAGAGAATCCCTCATTTTCTTCCTTCTGTTTCAGTTGCTCAAATGTATATTTAGAGGTGTGGAAGCCAGATGTTAAACATGAGATCACCAGATGTTCCCATGGTAACTGGTTGCTAAAGGCATAACATTTAATTGCTGAACTTAAATTTGTCAATATGGAAACCACAATTGGTATTATGAGGGGGCTTCACCTTGCTAGCAGTTATTTTACTGCTCCACAGAGAGCAGTAATTTCTATGGAAATATTTTGAGGGCACATGACTTTGAATGTTATTATTTATGGAAATATGGATTAAAATGTTTTCATCAAAAAAGTTAAAAAGAGATTGACTCCCATACAAATATTAGGAATATTATGCTTTTATGTCACAGCAAGAAATATCTAAGAAAGTTAATTCACAGGGTAAAGTAGATCTGTCTTATGGATCCAAAGTTTGTAGGAAAATTAAGAATAGGTATCAGTCATTGGTTAGCACTTCCACTAATGTAGTATTTATTTATTAAGGTAAGTCATATTACATGCAATTTGACTTTCAAAACGATAACATGAAATAAAGTGGGTTTATAGAAGTAGGAGGTGAATTAATACATTACCTTAGTACATTACATTACCAGATTTAATTCTCATGATAGCTTGATCTCATGTAAAAATCTGTTGGGGGACTCTCACCTTCAGCCATGATAAAATAATAACTAGGAAAACAACGACAAAATAGTGACTTGCAGATGGCCAAAGCCTATGGATTTGCTCTGTCATTGAGGCAGGTTTAGAGTTTGATATGAATGTGGTTAAAATTTTCATGGTAGAATTCGGGAGACTGAGATCAATACTGGAAAAGAGCATTGGTATTCAGAGTGGTTCCTTGAATTTTTGACTGAGTACTGATTTGTGTATATGAGTGAAGAGGCTATTAAGATTAGGAAAGCACTACCAGAAAGTAACAGAAGGAAAAAAAACATGGAGCTCACACATTTCCAGTACTTTGTTTTCTTGTCAGACTGATGAGAAAGAACATAGGACATAAGAGAGAGTCCTAAGAATAGTTTCAGCACAAAAGGGTTTTGGCGTAGTGGTAAAATAAAATTAGTCCTAAAGTAAAGGTGTTCCAGGACCCCTGCTAAAAAACTTAAAGTCTCAGTGGGATCAAATTAAATTTAAGGGACATCACTATATGACAGAAAGAAAAAAGCCACTAAAGTTATAGAGTACAGTAACCAATAAGGAACATATTTGATATGAAATAATAATGATGAAAACAAAAAACACACAGCTAGGAGAAAAACCAATAAATAGAAACACATATCAATAAGAGAGATAATGAAATCTACAGATTAGAACATTAAAACTGCAATTGTAAATTTTTTTTCATATTTTTGGGAATGTAAAGAAATGCATGGATGTGAGGATAAGAAGTATATAATATTTTTTAAAAACTATATCAAATTTCTAAAGTTAAAAACACAGATTTAAAATGAAAAATAGAAAATTTACAGCAGATTAGAAGCCACACAAGAAAATATTAGTGTACTTGAACCTTCAGCAATAGAATATATCAAAAACAAACTTTTAAAGGCACGAGAAAACTTCATTGTACTATAGGGCATTATCAATCAACTTAATATATGTATAATTGGAGTCTCATATAAGAGAAAAAGACAAGATAAGCAGAAAAAAATAAGATACAAGCAAAGCAAATATGAAGAATATCACATCAACATACATTATAATCAAGTATCTGTAAATCCATGTAATATAAAATTTGTTTAAAGTGAAGTAGCAAATACATTTTTCAAAATTGAAGTAGAAATAACTTGTTTTCTTTCAGAAAAACAAAAGCTGAGGTAATTGACAAAAAGAGTAAGAGAAATATAATAATTAATGAAGTCCTTCAAGCAGAAAAATTATAACAGATGGATATTTGAATTTATATAAACAATTGATGAGGATGAGAAAAAGTAAATACATGGGTAAATATAAAAGACATTTTTATCTCATCAAAATCAATTTAAGAGCTGATGTTAAAGAAAAGATAATGACATATTACACATTTTTAAAAATAGGTGGAATTTAAATAACAGCAATAACATAAATGCTGTGGAGTGGGGGGCATGGAAGCATATGTTGTAGGGGTTTTATATCGCACATAAAGTGCTATAATATTGTTTGACTATAATGAGTAAAAATACATATTTTAAATCTTAAAGCAACCATTTGTAAAACAAAAAAACTACAGCTTATAAACCAATATTGAAGATGAAAGTAAATTCTAAAATTTACTCAACCAAAAAAAGATAAAAAAAGAAAAAACCCCAAAATTTAATGGTACCAATAGAAAACAAATAGCAAAATGGTATATTTAAATACAATTGTATAAATAATAACGTTAGATGCAAATGTGCTAAAAACCTAAACACATGGCATAGTTTGCCAAATTCGATGAAAAAGCAATGCCCAACTCTTCTACTATCAATCAGAAACACTTAAAATATAAAAACATGAGTGGATTTATAGCAAAAAGAAATATACCACACAAATGCTATTATAAAATAAGCTGGAGTGGATATATTAATATCATAAAAATTATTTTTAAAAGTTCCTTTTGAAGAAAGAGAAAATGCCAGGGAAAAGCATGATTTATAAAGAGGTCAATTTGTATAGAGGATGCAACAATCTTAAGCATATAACAAAACATCTGTGTACAAGAAAGCTTATAGAAATATAACAAGGAATAGGAAATCTACAATTGTAGCTAAATATTTCAAAACTTTTATCTCAATAACTAGTATGATAGATTCACAAGGCATTACTATAGATATGGAAATATTTTATAGCACTAGCAATCATCTTCATTTTAATGATATTTATAAAATACTTCATATAGCCCTAGCAAAAGACATATTCTCTTCTAGTGCACATGAAGAATTACTAAAATGAATAATGTTGAAGACCATAAGACAATTCTTAATTAATACAGACTATTTCAAACTAATCTATAGGTCAAAAAAATCAGAAAAGAAAGCAAAAAATATTATTGCTTAAAGAATATGAAAATGCAGCACATTATTATTGGGTGGAGGCAAAATGGTACTTTTAGGAAATTTTATAGCATTAAAAACTATTTGAAATATGAAAAGTTTTCTTATCAATGATCTTCATCTACCCTAAGAAACAAAAAAGACCAACACATAACAAAATTAATTAAAGGAAGTAATAAATATGAGTGAAAATTAATATGAGACTATAGAAAACAAGAGTAAGAAATCAATGAGAACCAAAGATAATATAGAAAGAAATATGGTTATATTGTCAAACCAAAATTCTCAGGAAAAAAGAGAAAACAAAAATTACCAGTGTAATTTGGTGACGATTAGAGGTGACACTTCTACAAATATGCTAAAATATACTATAGATATATTTTAAATGATAATAAAATAAAATAGATATATTTTAAATGGATAATAAAGAAGTATCAAAAACATCTTTCTTTCAATAAATCCAACAATTTTGGTTAAGTAGATGTTATAAATAATCTTGTATCTATTAAATATATTAAATTCATAGTTTAAAGGCAATGGAGCCCTAAAGATCACATGACATTCCTAGTGAATTATAATAATTATAACATATATATATCACAAATATATAAACAAAAAAGTAAAAATTCTATAGTAGAAGAGAATGAAAGTCAGTTAAAGCAAATCATTCTAATCAAACATTAATCTGATACCAAAATAAGACAAAGATATTAAAAGAAACAACACACCAATAACTCACATTAACAAACTTTTTTTTAAACTAATTAAATTTTAGCAAATAAAGTCCAGCAATTTCTATTTTAAAAAACGCTTTTAGGTTTCAGGGTACATGTGAAGGCTTGTTACATAGGTAAACACGTGCCTTGAGGGTTTGTTGTACGTATTATTTTATCACTCAGGTATTAAGCCCAATACTGAATAGTTATCTTTTCCACTCCACTCCCTCTTCTCAAACCCTCAAGTAGACCCCAATGTCTGTTATTCCCTTCTTCGAGTTAATAAGTTGTTATCATTAAGCTCCCTAGCTAGTACCTAGATATATAACCATTACAATTTAATAATATAAAGACAAGCAACTTTATTTAACAAAAAATGGCCCAAAGATTTGAACATAGTTTCACCAAGAAAGATAAATGGGGTGCAAATGATAATGACAGACATTATTAATTCATGAGAAATTTCAAATTATGGGCACAATATGACACCTGTACACTACTCCACTAATGACTAAAATTAAGTGAGAATATGCAGTGTCAAAAACTGGTGCTGGTAAAACAGATGTTTACGTGCAATATAGTGAACTTTGACA
The DNA here is from genome assembly GCF_009761245.1 of Sapajus apella. NCBI lineage: Eukaryota > Metazoa > Chordata > Mammalia > Primates > Cebidae > Sapajus > Sapajus apella. Next base: position 13,064,805 of record NW_022436976.1, on the reverse strand, counting down.
AAAACTTCATCTCATTTATAATAACTTGAGCTGCACACTAGACTGAAATGTAAGTGTTAGAAATGTAAAACCTCTAGAAAAAATATTGTAGGTAATCTTAATGATCTTGGTTTAGTTAATGCTTTATTTAATAGGACACAGAAGATGTAAGTTATAAAGAAAAATTGGGAAACTTGAACTTTTCCAAGTTAAAAATATTTTCTCTTCAGTTCATATGATTAAGAAAATCAAAAGTCGACTATAGACTGAAGGCTATTTGTTTGTCAAACGTATATCTTCTAAAGAATTAGTACCTAGCATATATAAGCATTACAAGATAATAATATAAAGACAAGCGACTTTGTTTTAAAAAATAGTCCAAAGTTTTGAACAGCGTTTCACCGAAAAATATAAATGGGTTGTAAATGATAATGATATACATTATTAATCCTTGGGAAATGTGAATTATGAGCACAATAAGACACCTGTACACTACTAAATAATGCCTAAAATTAAAAAGACTGACACTTCTAATGTTTGGAGGATGCTATACAACTAGAGTTTTTCATATTTTGCTGTGGGAATGCAAAATGGAACAGTGACTTTGGAAGACAGGCTGGCAGTTTCTTTTAAAATTAAATATACCGTATTCCCTAGCAATTCCATTCTCAAGCCCAAGAGATACATTCACACAAGGAATTTTATGCAAATATTCACTGAAGATTTATTCATATTAGCTGAAACTAGAAATAACCCAAATGTCTATCAACTGGTGAATACATAAGAAAATTGTGATATAACCATATAAAGGAGTACTGTAAGCAATAGAAAGGAATGAACCACTGATAGAGGCAACCACACGAATTAATCTCAAAAGTGAAAGAATCTAGTCACAAGAGACTACAAACTTTATGATTTCATCTGTATAACATAAAAAAAATACAAACCCATTATTACAGAAAGTACATATGAAGTTGCCGGAAGTCAGAAAGTGGAGGGAGATAATTTTCTACAAATTTCCATATGGAAACTTTTAGCACTGGGTGATAAAAATTTTCCATATCACGATTGTGGCATTAATTAGTCAACTGTATATATTTGTCAAAACTCAACAAATTGTACATTTAAAATGGATTACTTTTGTTTTATGTAAACTATACCAAAACTGACAAAATTTAACATGGGGTAAAATATCCCATTGCCTATGTACAGGACATTCAAAAGAAATTCTAATAAATTAAATACAAAATTCTTACAATGTTATTTATTATTTTCCCAAAATGATTCAGAGCTTGTTTTGTTGTTATTGCCAATATATCCTACCAAAAATCAGCAAACATTTTCTCGAATGCAAGGTGGTAAGTATTTTAGGCTCATTTTATACAATCTCTGTAGCAACTACTCACTTCTGCAATGTAGAATCAAAGCAGTATTTGACAACATAAATAAATGAGTGTGACTTTGTTCAATAAAACTTCATTTACAAAAGCAGGTGATGGTCTAGTTTGCTAACGACTTTCTGGATTTTCAGTAATTGAGGCTGGCCTCGATATTTTGATTATAACACTTTATAATTTGATAAAATGTCTGTTTATTTTGGGTAGTATCAGCTTGTATATATAATGTAGAAATTTTTTATATATGTGTAATTTCTGGAACAATTTTGATGTGCCAGCATTAGGAATAAATAAAGACATTGCTTAGAAAGTTCTGTCTTAGTAATATACAGATTTCAACTACACGAAGTTTTTTGTACCCACAGGGGTTACTTTCAAAAAGCATCATTTATTTTAACAGATATTTATTTTGTTTCTACTATGGATGAAGTGTAGACTGGCTTTTTTGTTTCAGTTAGTCAGCCATTCATATATGTGTGTATACACATACACATACACACACACAACATTAACGTATCATGCTACTACTTGTGATATATCAGTAAAAAATAAGAGAAAACAAGAAAGAAAAAGAAATTGCTGGCTTTATGAAGATTTTATTATAGTAGGAAGTATAAAATAAGCAATAAACATATTAGTATAATATATGGCATGTCAGAGTAGTAAGTGTAATAGAGAAAGAGGGCAGGATAAGGAGATATAAGATACCCAACGTAGTAAAAGGAGAAAACTGGTATTTTAAGTGGATGGTTAGTACCCTCCAGAGATGGTGAAATGGAATAAGTGAGTCGTGTTTAGTATCTGGGGAAAGACCATTACAGGCAGAAGTAATGGCTATGATAAAAATATAAGGTTAGAATTAGAGAATCTAGTTGAAAAACCATTGCAGTAATCTGTACTTGAGATGATGGTGGTTCAGAAGAGAATGATAGTAGTGAAGATGATATAAGGGTGAATATTTTAAACATGAAATGAAAGTATGGCTCAAATGATTTCCTGATATGATATAGATATGTTTTGTAAAGAAAGAGATGCATCAAGAATGACTCTAAATAGTCAATTTTTGGATACAGTTAATATTCAAATGTTAATATTTTGACATGATTAACAGTTTATTTTTAATTTGTTTGTAATTTTTAAAATATCCTGTAATTACTTAAAACAACTTCTATTTTAAGTTCAGGGGCACATATGCTGATTTGTTATATAGGTGGACATGTGTCATGAGGGTTCATTGTACAGGTTATTTCAACACCCAGGTATTAAGCCTAGTACCCATTAGTTACTTGTTATGATCCTTTCCCTTCTTTTACTCTTCACACTCTGATAGGCCCCAGTGTATGCTGTCCCCCTCTATGTGTCCATGTGTTCTCATCATTTAGCTCCCACTTATAAGTGAGAACATGCGGTGTCTGTTTTTCTCTTTCTGCCTTAGCTTGCTGAGGATGATCACTTCCAGCTCCATCCATGTCCTTGCAAAGACATGATGGTGTGTATGTACCATATTTTCTTCACCCACGTTGATTTCATATTTTTGCTATTGTGAATAGTGTTTCAATGAATATATGCATGCATTCATCTTCATAATATAATGATTTATATGTTGGAGGCTATATATCCAGTAATGCACTGCCAGGTTAAATGGTATTTTTTTCTTTAGGCCTTTGAGAAATTGCCACACTGTCTTCCACAGTGGGTGAACAAATTTACAATCCACCAACAGTGAATAATCATCATTCCTTTTTCTACACAACCTTGACAGCATGTGATTTTTAACATTTAGTAATAGCCATTGTGACTGGTGTGAGATGGTAGCTCATTGTAGTTTTGATTTCTTTCTCTAACGATCAGTGATGCTGAGCTTTTTAAATATATGATTGTTGGCATGTATGCCTGTTCATGTCCTTTGCCCATGGTCTGTTTACACTGTTGATAGTTTCTTTTGTTGTTCAGAAACTCTTTAGTTTAATTAAATCTATTTATCAATTTTTATTTTTGTTGCAAGTGCTTTTGGCATCTTCATCATAAAATATTTGCTTGTGCCTATGTCCTAAATGGTATTGCCTAGCTTGTCTTCCAGGGTTTTTATATTTTTAGGGTTTACATTTAAAATCGCTAGCATTCCTATATATCAACAGTCAAGCTGAGAGCCAAATCGTGAACAAACTCTCATTCACAATTGCCACAAAGAGAATAAAATATCTACCAATATAGCTAACAAGAGAGGTGAAATATTTCTACAAGGAGAACTATAAAACACTACCTCAAGATATCAGAAATGACACAAATAAATCAAAAAACATTTCATGCTCATGGATAGGAAGGATCAACATTATTTAAAAAATGGCCATATTTCCTAAAGCAGTTTATAGATTCAATGCTATTCCCATTAAAAACTACCATTGACATTCTTCACAGTACTGCAGAAAATTATTTTAAAATTCATATGGAACCCCAAAAGAACCTGAATAGCCAATGCCATCCTAAGCAAAAAGAACAAAGCTGGAAGTATCATGCTACCAGACTTCAAACTATTCTTTAGGCCTATAGTAACCCAAACAGTATGGCACTCATACAAGAACAGACATATAGACCAATGGAGCAGATCAGAGAACCCAGAAATAAGACCACACACCTGCAAGTATCTGATCTTCAAAAAACCAGACAAAAACAAGCAATGGGGAAAGGATTGTCTATTCAATAAATGATGCTGATATAACTGGCTAGCCATATGCAGAAAATTGAAGCTGGACCTCTTTCTTACACCATATGCAAAAATTAACTAAAGATGGGTTAAAGACTGAAATATAAAACCCAGAATAACTAATGGTTTAAAAGTAGACAATGTAAACATGATGATTAACTCAGAAAAATAATACCTAACAATTTAGGCAAGGAGTAAATTGATTTAGAAAAAAAGTTTTCTCAGAAAAGATATGAAGCTGTGTATGCCAAATGTTTCTATTTTCTATGTTCTTGTATTAGTTACTGCAATAACCATTGAAGTATTCACCATGTCTTGATCGAATTTATATTTTTGTTATGTCCACAATCCATTAAGGTCTATGAGTTTCTTCACACAAGTATGAGTTTTACCAGCTATGTAGTACTCACACCAAGAATATTGTTTAATATTGTTTGTCAGATGGAAGGCACTTAATAAATGCTGGTTCAATTATTATTGTTTGATTGATTTAGCTAATGTTAATTGAACATTTGCTGAGTTTCTGAGCCTACATTAAATGCTTTACCTGACTTATGTAATTTTATTTTTAGCAAAATGATACAGGAATGTTCTGCTATTATCTTGTTTTAAGGATGAGGAATATAAGCTTCAGAAACATTCACAATCATTTTCACAATTACACAGCAAGCCAGTGGAAGGGAAAAGATATAAATCCCTACTCCACCCTGTACATCACTACAACATGTAAATGAACTAATCCCCAAGTCAAAAGAATGGGTTGAGGTTTATAGGACAGCTTGAAAATTGATGTGGTCATTTTTTTTTCTGGTAGTTTTCGTACACAAATAATCTCACCCTTTGGAAGACTATTTCCTTAGCTGTATATTTATTTTCTACCAGGTTCTATGTGGTTTTTAAGTAATGTATATTAATAGTGAACAAAATACATAGAATGCATTTCTATGAAATATTAATTTTAATTAGAAAGACAATAAATAAACAGATAAATAGTATGTGTTACCAACTCACACTAATTTTTATGGCCTTACTCAACAGACACGACCTCAGTGATAATGTGACTTGTTATTATATTTAAAATAGATATAGTCTCTTATTTTATATTCTACCTCTTTGCATTTTTTTCTTATCAATAATCTCCACCATCTACAATTTCTGGGGGTTTGAAATATTTAAGGCTGATTGAGGAAAAATATGTGACCCCAACAGGCATTAACAAACAATATTTATTTGAGTTGCTGTTGGAGAGGGTTGTGTGAGAGAGAAAGTCCCCCACACAGGAATCTTTTCAGGCTCCAAAGCTGGAGCCACTACTCAGAAAGGGAGGAATGCAAGAGAACTCGTGAGAGAGAAAAGGGTTAAGCAGAGAGAGGATTCATTTGTCTAGATGAAATCCAGTAGAACTAGAAAGAATATCTGGATCAGAGTGCTCCATAGCAGCTCAAGGCCTAATATCTCTAGGGCTCTATCTTATCCATCCTTGTTGTTTGGGCAGTTTTTAAAATAAGTAGATCTCTAAACATTTTAGTTTTGTGCCAGCAGCATTTTGAGCTAATGAGTCTCAGCCTTCAGGGAAAAAATTAACAGACTAGGGACAAATACACACAGGATATCTCTGACTCCTTTATAAGACAATTATACATATATAATTATAATTATTGACCTTGTTTATTGCCTATCAACATCACTAGAACATAAGCCAAACATTTTTCACCATTCAATCTTCAGGTCTTAGTAACTTGCTAGGTACCCAACAGGTTCTTAATAAATATTAATTGTTAACTATTTTGTTAATCTTAAGAATGTGAAACATAACTCATCTCAACATCATAAAGGCAAGTAGTTTGTTGTACAAATTAGTTACTTATATAGCAATTCATTAAAATTTTGAATATTTAAAATAACATGTAACTTAATTCTTAATTTTTTTCTTTTTTTAAATTATACTTAAAGTTCTGGGGTACATGTGCAGAATGTGCAGGTTTGTTACATAGGTATCTACGCATCATGGTGGGTTTGCTGCACTCATGAACCCATCCTCTATATTAGGCATTTCTTCTAATGCTATCCCCCTCCTAGTCCCCACCTGCCCTGACAGGCACAGTTGTGTGATGTTCCCCACCCTGTGTCCATGTGTTTTCATTGTTCAACTCCCACTTATGAGTGAGAACATACAGTGTTTGTTTTTCTGTTCTTGTGTTAGTTTGCTGAGAATGATGGTTTCCAACTTTATCCATGTCCTTGCAAAGGACACAAATTCATCCTTTTTTATGGCTGTATAGTATTCCATGGTGTATATGTGGCACGTTTTCTTTACCCAGTCTATCATTGATAGGCATTGGGTTGGTTCCAAGTCTTTGTTATTGTGAACAGTGCTGCAATAAACATAGATGTGCATGTGTATTTATAGTAGAATGATTTATAATCCTTTTGGTATATGCCCAGTAATACAATTGCTGGGCCTAACAGTATTTCTAGCTCTAGATTTTTGAGAAATTTCCACACTGTCTTCCACAATAGCTGAAAAAATTTACACTCCCACCAACACTGTGAAAGCATTCCTATTTCTCCACATCCTATCCAGCATCTGTTGTTTCCTGACTTGTTAATGATCATCATTCTAACTGGCACGAGATCATATCTCAATGTGGTTTTGATTTGCTTAATTTTTATGGGTACATAGTATGTGTGTACCTTTACTATGTACATAAAATATTTAATATTTTGATACAGATATATAATGCATAATAATTACATCAAGGTAATGGTGTATCCATTACCTCAATAATTTACTATTTCTTTGTGTTACAAACATTTCAATTGTACTCTCTCAGTTATTCCAGTTATTATAAAATGTGTAGCACATTTTTGCTGAACATAGTCACCATGTTGTGCTATAAGATACTAGATCTTAGTCATTCTCTTACTGTATGTTTGTACCCACTAACCATTCCCATTTTCCATCCCCTCCCATTTCCCTTCCCGGTCTCTGATAACCATCATTCTATTTTCTTTCTCCACAAGATTGTTTTAATTTTTAGCTCCCACAAATGAGTGAGAACATATGAAATTTGTCTTTTTATGCCTTACTTATTTCAGTGTCCTCCAGTTTTATCCATGTTATTGCAAATGACAGGATTCCATTATTTTTTTGTGTCAGAATTGTATATGTACTACATTTTCTTTATCCATTGGTCTATTGATGGAATCTTAGATTGTTTTCAAATCTTGGCTATTGATAATTGTATTGCAATAAACACGAGTGCAGATATCTCTTCAATATACGAATTCCCTTTCTTTCGGATATATATTTAGCAACGATATTGTTAGATCTCATGGTAGTTCTATTTTTAGTTGTTTGAGGATCCAACATACTCAGGCCATAGTGTCTGTACTAATTTATATTCCCACAAACAGTGAAGGAGGGTTCCCTTTTCTCCATATCCTCACCAGCATCCATTGTTGCCTATTTTTTGGATAAGAATCATTTTAACTGGAGTGAAGTGATATCTAATTGCAGTTTTAATTTCATTTCTCTGTTAATCAATTATGTTGAGATATTTCAGTTTACCATTTGTACATCTTTTGAGAAATATCTATTTGGATTTTTGTGTTCATTTTTTATTCAGTTTATTAGATTTTTTATTGAATTGTTTGAGCTCCTTATATATTTTCATTAGTAATTCTTTGTCAGATAGGTAGTTTGCAAATATTTTTTCCCATTCTCTGGGTTGTCTCTTTACTTTGTTATTTTCTTTGCTGTGTAGAAGATTTTAAGCTTGATGTGATCCTATTTGTACACTTTTGCCTTAGGTGCCTTTGTCTTGAGATATTAGTCGATAAATCTTTTCCCAAACCAGTATCTTGAAGTATTTCCCTAATGTTTTCTTTTAGTTGTTTCATTGTTTGAGATCTTATATTGAAGTCTTTAATCCATTTGAATTGATTTAATTTTGGTATATCATGAGAAACAGGGTTCTAGTTTTATTCTTGTGCTGAGATATTCAGTTTTCTGAGTACCATTTATTGAAGAGACTGTTCTTTTCTGAATGTAAATTATTAGAAGCTTTGTTGTAAGTGAGTTCACTGTAGATATACTGATTTATTTCTGGATTCTCTATTCTACTCCATTGGTCTGTGTGTCTGATTTTATGCCAGGATCATGATGTTTTGTTTACTATAACTCTGTAGCATAATTTGAAGTCAGGTAATGTAACTCTTCCAGTTTTGTTTTGTGCTTTTTTTGCTCAGCATTACTTCGGCTACTCTGGGTCTTTTGTGGTTCCATATAAACTTAATTTTTTTCTTTTTCTGTGAATGATGCCTTTAGTATTTTGATAGGGATTGCACTGAATCTTTGCTTTGGGTACTATAGACATTTTAACAATCCATGAACAATGGGATATCCTTCCTTCATTTTTTTTTTTCCCCTGTCCTCTTTGATTTCTTGCATCAATGGCATTGTTTTCATCATGGAGGGCTTTCACCTCATTGGTTAAGTTTATTCTTAGGTATTTAATTTTATTTGTAGCTATTATAAATGAGATTATGGTATTGATTTCTTTTCCATATTGTTCACTGTTGGCATGAAGAAATTCTACTGATTTTTGTATGTTGATTTTGTAGCCTGCAACTATACTGAATTCTTGTATCAGATGAATAGGTTTTTGGTGGAGTCTTTTAGTGTTTCCAAATATAAAATAACATCATCTGCAAACAAGAATAATTTGACTTCTTCCCTTCTGAAGTTTAGAAAGAACAGTTTAGCTGTCTTTCCTCTTGAACTATCATGTTGAAATGTAATTATCAATGTTGGAAGTGGGACCTATTTGGAGGTGATTTGATTAGGAGGATGGATTAGTCATAAATGGTTTAGCAACATCCACTTGGTAATAAATGAGTTCTTGCTCAGTTAGTTCATATTAGGTCTGGTTGTTAAAAAGTCAGAAACATTCCTCTGCCTGCTGTCTTGTTACCACTCCAGCAATGTGATGCACTGGCTCCCATCTGCCCTCCACAATTCTGTTGGTTGCTGTTTCACTCTAAAGATTGTTTCTTTTGCTGTACAGAACTCTGGAGTTTAATTAGTTCCCATTTGTCTATTTTGGCTTTTGTTGCTTCTGAGGCCTCTATCCTGTTCCATTGGTCTATGTCTCTGTTTTGATACAGTACAATGCTGTTTTGATTACTGTAGCCTTGTAGTATAGTTTGAAGTCAGGTAGCATGATGCCTCTAGCTTTGTTCTTTTTGCTTAGGATTGTCTTGGCTATGCGGGATCTCTTTTGGTTCCATATGAAGTAAGGAGTTTTTTTTTTTTCCAGTTCTGTGAAGAGGGTCATAGGTAGCTTGATGGGGATGGCTTTGAATCTATAAATTACTTTGGGCAGCATGGCCATTTTCACAATATTGATTCTTCATAACCATGAACATGGAATGTTTTTACATCTGTTTGTGTCCTTTCTTATTTCCCTGAACAGTGGTTCATAGTTCTCCTTGAAGAGGTCCTTTACATCCTTTGTTAGTTGTATTCCTAGGTATTTTATTCTCTTTTTAGCAATTGTGAATGGGAGTTTGCTCTTGATTTGGCACCCTGTTTGTCTATTATTTATGTATAGGAATGCTTGTGATTTCTGCACATTAATTTTTTATCCCGAGACTTTGCTGAAGTTGCTTATCAGTTTAAGGAGATTTGGGGCTGAGATGATGGGGTCTTCTAAATATACAATCATGTCTTCTGCAAACAGAAACAATTTGACATCTTCCTTTCACAATTGAATACCCTTTATTTCTTTTTCTTGCCTGATTGCTCTGGCTAGAACTTTCAATACTATATTGAATAGGAGTGGTGAGAGAGGGCATCCTTGTCTAGTGCCAGATTTCAAAGGGAATGCTTGCAGTTTTTGCCCATTCAGTATGATATTGGCTGTGGGTTTGTCATAAACAGCTTTTATTATTTTGAGATACATTCTATTGGTACCTAGTTTATTGAGGGTTTTTAGCATAAAGGGCTGTTGAATTTTGTCAAAGGCCTTCTCTGCATCTATTGAGATAATCATGTGTTTTTTGTCTTTGGTTCTGTTTATTTGGTGGATTATGTTTATAGACTTGTGAATGTTGAATCAGCTTTGCATCCCCAGGATGAAGCCTACTTGATCAGGATGGATAAGCTTTTTGATGTGCTGTTGCAGTCAGTTTGCCAGTGTTTTATTGAAGATTTTTGCACCTATGTTCATCATTGATATTGGCCTAAAGTTTTCTTTTCTTGTTGAGTTATGAGACCAACATCATCCTAACTCCATTTTCATTTATTTCAAGAAATTTTTAAATTTATTTAAAAATTCTGGTATGTTTCAATTTTTGCTTTCTATTTTTTGTACATCTGTTGTTTTTTGATTTGAGGTTATCATGATCTTTGTGAACAACATCCTATAACCCATTGTTTTAAACTGATATTGGCTTAATGTGGATTATATAGACTAATAAACAAATAAGCAAAGATAAAACTGACAAAAACTCTACATTTTAACTTCTTCCTCCCACTTCTTGACTTTTTGTTGTTTCTATTTATTATACAGTTTATTATTTTAAAAGTTGTTGTAGTTATTACTTTTGATAACTTCATCTTTTAGTTTTCCTACTCAAGACGTGAGGAGTCACACACCACAGTCACACTGTGTAATAATCTGGATTTGTCTATGTAGTTACTGTAATTAGTGAGTTGCATGCCTTCTGATGATTTCTTATTTCTTATTAACATTCTTTTCTTTCAGTTTGAAGAACACTTTTTAGCATTTCTTATAAGGTAGGTCTGATGTTCCTGTAATTCTTCAGCTTTTGTTTGTCTGAAAAAGTCTTTATTTTTCCTTCATGTTTGAAGAATATGTTCACTGGATATAATATCCTAGGATAACATATTTTTCTTTAGGATTTAAATATGCCATGCTATGCTACTGTCTCCTGGACTATAAGGTGTCCACTAAGAAATTTCCTGCCAGATATATTGAAACTCCTTTTTATGTTTTATTTTTATTTTCTCTTGCTGCTTTAGGATTCTTTTTTTTTTATCATTGAACTTTAGGGCTCTGATTATCAAATATCTTGAGGCAGTCTTATTTAGGTTAACTCTACTTGGTGTTCTATTGCTTTCTTGTACTTGAATATTGAAATCTTTAAGTTTGGAAAATTCTCTGTTATTAAACTTTTGAATATATTTTCTACCCTAACCTCTCTCTCTCTCTCTCCCTCTCTCTCTCTCTCTCTCTCTCTTTCTCTCTCCCCCTCTCTCTCTCCCTCTCTTTAAGGTTAATCTCTCAGTCTACCTCCTCGTTAAGGTTAATAACTCTTATATTTGCCCTTTTGAGGATATTTTCCACATCTGGTAGATTTGTTTCTTCATTTTCATTCTTTGGGTTTTTAACTCCTCTGACTGTGTATTTCCATATAGCCTGTCTTCAAGTTCATGAATTATTTCTTCAGTTTGATTAATGCTGCTGTTGAGGAACTCTGATACATTATTTAGTTTGTTCATTAAAGTTTCTAGCTCCAGAATTTCTACTTGATTGGTTTTAATTATTTATCTGATAGGATTCATCTGATAGGATTGTTAAATTTATCTGATAGGATTCTGAATTCCATCTTATGTTCACTTAAATTTCATTAAGGTTTTTCTAAACAGCTATTTTGAGTTCTCTGCCTGGAAGGTAATATATATCTGTCATTCCAGAGTTGGTTTCTGGTGGCTTATTTAGTTTGTTTGGTGAGGTCATAGTTTCCTTGATGTTCTTAATGCTTGTAGATTACGTATCTAATCTTTGCAGTCTAGGCTTGTTTGCACCTGTCCTTCCTGAGAAGGTGTTCCACATATTCAAAGGAAATTTAATGTTGTGATCTAAGTCTTTGGTAACTACAGCTGTATGTGCATTAGGGGCCACCCAAGTCCAGTAACACTGTGACTCTGGCAGACCAAATTACCACCTTGTTTATCTTGGGTAAGAGCTAGAAGAATTCTCTAGCTTACCAGTCAGAGTCTCTTGTTCTCTTCCCTTACTTTCCCCTAAACAAATGGAGTCTCTTTATCCATGCTGAGCTGCCTGAAGTTGGTGGAGATGTGTAGCAACCACTCCCATGGTCACCGCCTCATAGACTGTGCTGGATCACATCTGAAGCCAGGAGAATACTGGGTGTTGCCTAAGGCCTGTGACAACTATTTTCTGGTTACCAATGATGTTTATTCAAGGTCCTAAAGCCCTTTAGTCGGTGGTTGATAAATCCTGTCAGGACTTGGTCTCTCTCTTTGAGGGAGCAGGTACCCTTCTGGCCCAGGACATGTCTAGACATGCCAACCAGGAGATAATGCCTAGGATTAAGAACGTTGAGAATCTTCCTAGTGCCTTTTTTTTTTTTCCTGTGGCTGAGCTGGTACCCAAGTTGCAAGACAAAGTTCTTTTTACTCTTTCCTCTCCTTTACGCAGCAGAAAAAGTGTCTCGCCATGACTACCATAGCTGGAAATGTTCTGGGTAATACCTGAAGCCCATATAGTATTGGATCTTTCCCAAGTCCCATGGTAACTACTGCCTGGCTACTGCAGATGTTTATTCAAAGCCCAAAGTCTCTTTAGTCAGCAGGTCATGAATTCTGCCAGAACTAAGTCCTCCCCTTCAGGGCAGCAGCTTTGCTCCTGGCCAGTGTGGATCTAAATATGTCATCTTAGAGCTATGGCCTGGAATGGGGACTTTAAGACTCTGCTTGGTGCTTTATTTTACTGTGGCTGAGTGAGTACCTAAGGTGCATGACAAAGTTCTCTTCACTTTCCCCTCTCCTCTCCTCGAGTACAAGGAGTCTCTCCCAGAGCTGTGAGCTATGGTGCCTTGGGTTAGTGGAGGGGTGATGGAAGTACTCCTTTGCCTTCCCAGGTGTTTCATTGGGTCACAGGCCTTCCAAGTTCGCTGGCTCTGAGCTCAGCACAGCACCAAGACTTGCTCAGAAATTGCAGTCCCTGTGGCCTCGCTCTCTTTAAAGTTTATTTAAGGCCCTGGAGCACTATAGCCCATGTTGGTGGGGCTAGCTGGAACTCAGGTTCTCACCACTGGGATAGACAATGCCCCTCTGGCTACAGCTGGTCTTAATGCTCCCTCCATGGCACTGGCTGAATTCTGCCTGGTGTGATTTTCTACTGTGACAGAACAGCACTTTGTTCCAATGCAAAATCCCACAGGTACTTTGCTGTACCTCACACACACAAATTCTCATTATAAACCATGCTGTACTGCCAGGAGATGGAGAATTGTGGTGTAGGCAATTTAAGACTGTCTTTTCAACCCTCTTAAGTGCCTCTTTTAGTGACAGGATGTCAAAACCAAGTACCTGATTTATGCTTCCTGTGGAGATGCTTTCTTGTGTTGATGGTTGTATAATTTGGAGTTTCTGTCGGGGGAACAATTGCTGGGTTCTGTTTGGCCATTTACTCTGCCTATCTGTTACAATAACATTGTTTTAATTATAATTTGTAAATGTATGTTTATTTTTTAGATATTTTAACATAGGAAAAAGCTTTCCTTTTAGAAACCTAACTGCAGTTTTACTTAGTGTTTATAGAATAAAAAACAGTAAAATTCTATTATCATTTTAAATTTGGTATAGAAGATACTTTTAAGGAAACATCAATTAAAATCATCTAGTCTCTTTACATTTGCCTATTCTTTGAAAATTGTTTTGGCTATAATGAAACTATATTTACTTTAGCCATTAATATTTATTTTTATCTAAACTTTAAAAACATTTAACTTGGATTTCATAAAGCAATTTTTATAATACCTTATATAATTAAAATCTGATGTTACATTAACAAATATGTGCTTCATAAACATGCTTGGGAACAAGCACATTTGGTTATATGTGAAGATTCAACTCAACTCATGAGGGTAGAAGTGTGATCAAACATTACCCAGCAGTCTAGAGTTTTTGCCACTCTGTTTCTACTCTGGCCATCAAAAGATAACTCTAACTGAACTTGCTCTCCTGATACAAACAAGAGAAAATGGAACAAACTATGTAAAACCACTCTTTCAGAAATTGTACAACAGGCAGTATAGGGATATGATCCTTAGAGAAGAAAAACAAGAGAAATAAATGATATCTCTGGCTTTCCACCTCCAGTCAAAAGAGAACCTCATGAATGGGATACTAGTCACACAGAGTTGAGATAAAAGAAATTAGAGTTTGGGGAGATTGATGTGGCTGGGATTTCTGGAACAGATGGTGAGAGATAAATGAACTATGTAGAAAAAGAGCCCCAGAAACATGTATATGAGTTTTCTTAAGTGTTTTGCCCAAATACTAAACTGCACACTTACAAGGTAGAATATCACAAAGATTGGCAAGGAACATTTCTAGAAGAAAGACAAACTACTGGGAAACTGAAAGATAAAAAATCTTGAGAGTTTACACATTTGAGTTCTGACTGGTCAGAGTAGAGTTCTCATTGAATGTTTGATGCATTTGTTGGAAATTTCAGAGTACAGAGATTTTCAATTAGAGGTAATATTGCCCTTTAGGGTTGTTAAAGACAGTTTTGGTTTTCACAATTATAGGGCATGCTACTGGCAACTCATGGAGAGAGGATAGAGATGTCACTAAATATCAGTAAATGCAATGCACAGTACAGCCTCCTACAACAAAGAGATATTTAGGTCCAATCTGAAAATTACTGAGGTTGAGTAACCCCATCTTGGTAGTATAGCTACACTAACCCTGGAGTAAAGGTTACTTAGATGTTCCTAAAGATCAAAATTAAGCTGTGAAAGGAAAATCAGATTCAATAGTAAATTTGCTGCCTATCAAACAAAACACTGTTTCAAGGAAGACAACATAATCAGAATACAAAGAATGCAATAATCACAATGTCAATCACACAATCAAAAATTAATCAGTGTGTGAAAAAGCACAAAAATACCTCTCATAACTAGGGGAAAAATAAACATTTAGTAGGAAGTGTTAGAAATGAAAGAGATGATGGAATGAATAATCAAGAACTTTAAATATGCCATTACATATGTTCTTTAAAATGTAAAGAAAAATAAAAGCATAATAACAAGACACATGAAAGACATAAAAATGGAGTTGCTAAGGATAAAAAATACATTATCTGAAATTTAAAAAATTAACTAGATTGAACAAACTACTGATAAATAAACCAAAGTTGAATCTCAAAACATTTTTAGTGAAAAAAAAAGCCAATGTGAAAGAGCCCCTAGATTAAAATTTGTATAGTTCCATTTATATGAAATTCTAGATTAAGCAAAAGTAATTTATATGGACAAAAAGAAAGTCAATGTTTGGCAAGACTAAGGATATATTAGAAGATTGCAAAGCCGTATAAAGAATCTTTACTGTATTATAGAATATTTTTTATTATGATGATATTTACACAGCTATGCATATTGCTATAACTGAGCACATTAGAAGGAACTTGCCATGCTCTGAGTTCCAAATTAAGAGTCCTTTATTAATTAGCCAGTGACTGAGAGATAGCCAACGCTCAAAATTCTCTCGGCCCTGGGAAAGAGGCCTGATTCATTTTTATGTGATTTAGGTAGGGGAGGGGAGTACCTAGCTGAAGTGAAACTTTACAGAAGCAGAAAAGCAGGTTAGAGGAAGGGGCTGTGGGCAAAAGTGGTTTCCATACAATTACCAAGAAGGGGGGTGATCAGTCTCCTTCTATACAATGATCAAAGGGAAACTTTTTTCTTACAATAGCAAGGGGGAGGTATGCCAAGCTGGATGCAGTACAATGGTTACAGGTGTTAAGAACAGTAAGCTTCAGTGCTTCTAGGTGCAGCATGACCCAGTTATGCACCCAAATGGGCTGTGGTAAGGATGAGGAAGTCAGGTTGGAGTTTATAGCTAAAATGAACTCAGTTGTGATAGCCCAGGTTAGGTTATTACAATACATGTGGGTCAAAACTCAATAAACACTATACTTAAAATAGATTCGTTTTACTATATATGAATCAATTCTTGAAAAATAAAGATGAAATTTAATACATAATGAGAGAAAGAGACATCTTGTAAATTATCTTTACAAAATGCCTTCCAGTGTGAAATGGCAACGTGACCATCATCCCAAATAATAGCCTGAGAAGTAAAATAAGCAATCATTGACATCTTCAGAGCATTCTTCTGGAAATAGATTGATGAGTCCTAAATTTTAATTAAGGTATTTGCAAAGGCTATATTATAGAGAGATAAAATGTATAATATGTGAATAAACTACCTTGAATATAGTCACATTTTAAAAATAAACATTTGAATCTGAACAGTCATGGACACTGGGAATTTTTATTTCTGATTGTGTTATACCTTCAGAAAACATTTTTATATATCTTGGTGTGTGTGTGTGTGTGTGTGTGTGTGTGTTTTGTGTGAGAGAGTGTGTGTTTGTGTGTTGGGGAATTCTGTTAGTACAGCTTTAAATTTTCCTTGATTTAATTTTATCATCACAGCATTATCTGCTTTCATTTCAGGTGCTTCAAACTTATCAGCCATAGTGATGTGTTTAAAGCAAAGAATGTCATAGATAGATAGCATAGCAGGCCACTGTATCATTGTCAATAATACTGAATGTCTACATAAACCACAAAATTAAATGACTTGAAATATCACAAAGTGCTATGTTTGCATAGGCATCAATTGGACTTAGATATAGGAGTCCCAGAGGGGATTAATTTGCATAACATTTACATTGCCACTCTTGTCAATTAGCTCAGACATAAGCCAACTGAGTAGACACTTACGGGGCCAAACTAAAGAAAAATATATCAGTTAATTTTAGCTCCATATCTAGAGGCACACCTACAGCATTGGGGAGAAAGGGAAAAAATAGAAAGGTCAGACCTAAACTTAATATTTTCAGTGTCTCAAATATTTCTGAACGCAATTCATATTTTACGTGTGAGTATGTGTCTCTGTTTTCTTTTCTTCAAACCTAAACCAAGCCTGCTCAGAAACACAGAACATTTTTAGTGTAAAGTTGCTTATCCATATGTCTATGGAGCAAAGCAATCCTTTCAAACTCTGAAAATGGATCATTAAGTTCAGTTTATCAAAAGTTGGCATGTAAATTTTCAAACAAATGTTGGCAACATCCACATCTATGTTTCAATTAGGTTGATTTTTATATTCTGCTAGATTTCTGATACATACATTATAAACTTGTGTAAAATTTAAAAACTCAATTTAGAAACTTTGTAAACACTTTTTATTTTATTTTTTATTGCATTTTAGGTTTTGGGGTACATGTGAAGAACATGCAAGATTGTTGCATAGTTACACACATGGCAGTGTGATTTGCTGCCTTCCTCCCCATCACCTATATCTGGCATTTCTCCCCATGCTATCTCTTCCCAACTCCCCACTCCCCACTGTCCCTCCCCTATTTCTCCCCGACAGACCCCAGTGTGTGATGCTCCCCTCCCTGTGTCCACGTGTTCTCATTGTTCAACACCCACCTATGAGTGACAACATGTGGTGTTTGATTCTTGTGTCAGTTTGCTGAGAATGATGGTTTCCAGGTTCATCCATGTCCCTACAAAGGACACGAACTCATCATTTTTGATGGCTGCATAATATTCCATGGTGAATATGTGCCACATTTTACCTATTCAGACTATCATCAATGGGCATTTGAGTTGGTTCATGTCTTTACTATTGTAAACAGTGCTGCAATGCACACATTCGTGTGCACGTGTCCTTATAGTAGAATGATTTATAATCCTTTGGAATATATACCCAGTAACGGGATTGTTGGGTCAAATGGAATTTCTATTTCTAGGTCCAACAAACATAGGAAAAAATGCTCATCATCACTGGTCATTAGAGAAATGCAAATCAAAACTACATTGAGATACCATCTCAATGTAGAATAGTTAGAATGGCGATCATTAAAAAATCTGGAGACAACAGATGCTGGAGAGGATGTGGAGAAATAGGAAAGATTTTACACTGTTGGTGGGAGTGTAAATTAGTTCAATTGTGGAAAACACTTTTTATTTCAACATTTAGAATAGAAATGTAAAATTTATCACTTGAGAATATATTGTAAAGTTCTCCATGAAGATTCAAAACATTTACCTCTGTAATAGAAACAATATAGAGCTTGCAAGTCCAAATGCAATTATTAATATTACACATAGATTTTGTTTCCCTGCAATATCATAAACTGTGAACTCAACCTTAGCTTTATCATTTTATACATTCTCAGTGTGCTTGCATTTCCTGTTAAAGGTTTGGAAATTGGTATATACACTGAAATAGAATATGATGCTTATGGATCCAAGCATCATTATGTTATTGTTACCCAAGGTGAGAATACAAAGACATTATATTCCATACATGTGATTATTATCTTATGTCAGTGTTGTCAAACCAGAAACTTTTCTTCTTTTCACTCCCTCTGCATATATGTCATCTCCTTCTATCTATCCATCTTAACTTTCTGTGAATGTCTGCCAGGGTAAAGACCCAGCTCAGAGTCTCTGCTAAATTCTTTCATTCGTCATGATGAGGGGAATGAACTAAACTGACTGTTTTCTGAAAATAAAATTAGAACTAGGAGCCATCATCAGCTACTGTGCTAAAATGTCTGCTCCAGGCAAAGGCCAAGGCCATAGCTTGTATTTTTACATATCTTTTAAGGTAGCATATTGCTTGGAATATAGAAATTCCATAATACTTATAACAACAAAAAACGAATTATAAATGAATTACTCAAAAAGTCTAGAGCATTCCATTTATTTTTTTAAATAAACGAAATGTACCTAAGGTATTTAAATAACTTCCAAACTTGCAGCTATTGAGTGATAAAGCTTCATAGAAAAAATTTTTAATATATTTTTCTTCCCTTTAAAAATTAATAAATATAACAGATTTACTGAAGAGTACTTATATATTATATTTAATGGACATAACAGCAATATAACATATATACCAAAGAATCTATCTAATTATGTTTTTAAGATGAAAATTTACTTTGGAAATGTCTAAGCTTATGAAATAAAAGAGAAATAACCATTTTACATTCTTCTTAGCGTGCCACTCTGATTGCATTCTCTTCCCTACCTGAAAAGGCCTGTACTTTCCAGAGTTTGTAGATGTCAGTTTCATGATTTTTCTCTTACCACAGTTTTGCGAAATATACATATTCCTAAATAGTACTTTTAAATGAAGCCTAATTTTTAAATGTATATTAATGGAATTATACTTCATCTTAAAATGGGAGAAAATATATTGATTTATGGAATTCACTCATTTTTTAATTGTTCTATACTATTCCATTGTTTTAATATATCTCATTTACTCATACTATTGATTGATATTTTGGTTGTTACCGGTTTTTAACTAATACAAACAATAATGCTACAAATATTCTTATACAGATTTACCAGCACACAAGTGAAAGAATTTCTCAAGATATGTTAGAAATAGAATTACCGAGTCATAAAGTATGCACAATATTTTTTTTGGGGGGTAATAAGGTATAATTTAATTTTTTCCCAGTCATATTAGACTTAAATCTTACAGAAAAAGAATTTTTACTAATTACATAAAGAAGTAACCGCAAATGTTTCTGTTTAACATGGAAACCTAAATTCAACATAAATTATATTTTCAGAAATTTTGATTTTGAATGTTTATAATCTCAATATCACTGTTTGTGAACAATGTTTATATATGTTTTCTTTTTTCACTTCTTGACAAAATTACCCATATACTTTTATTTTCAAAAATATTATTTGAGAAGCACCGAGATGGTTGACTAGAAGCAGCTGGTATTCACTGCTCTCACAGAGAGAGACACAGTAGTAAGCAAACACTAATTCTTCTAGTAGGTCATCCAAACAGCCACATAGAGATTCATCAAGAAAGCAATTGCAGCTAGTGCACACTGCTCTTACAGAGAGGAAACCCAGCTAATGACTTCATTTGACCATGGCTTTATAGTTCTCTGGGGTGGAGCCACCAGAGGCGACTGACAAGCCCTACCATTGCTGCCATCAGAATCCTTGCCCCAGCTGCCCCCAAGCTGGAGAGGGGACAAAACACCTGAGATCATCCCAGGGCAGGAGTGTGCAGCCTGGGAATGCTGAGCAGAGATTCCTGGGCAGCACTCAAGCAGGAGAGGAGCCCACTGTCAGAGAACTGAGAGGAGTGACTCACATGGGCTCATGGGGAACCAAGTGAGAAGGGTGCGCCTCCCTCCACAGGGCTGGCCTGGAATATGTATGGTCTATCTCCCTGCTGCAGCTTCCACCCACAGGAACCCCATGGCTTGGACCGCTTAACAAAAGAGATGCAGGTGTAGTGCTAGTGATCAAAGGGAGCCTATATGGTTTGGCTGTGTCCCAACCGAAATTTCATCTTGAATTATAGTTTCCATAATTCTGACATGTTGTGGGAGGGACCCAGTGGAAGGTAACTGAATCATAAGGGCAGTTTCCCCCATACCGTTCTTGTGGTGATGAATATGTCTTACGAGATCTGATGGTTTCAGAAGCAGTTTCCTCTTTTGCCTGCCTCTCATTATCTTTTGCCTGCTGAGATGTAAGGTGTGCCCTTCGCCTTCTGCCATGATTGTGAGGCCTCCCAGTCACACAGAATTAAACTTCTTTTCCTTTATAAATTACCCAGTCTTGGGTATGTCTTTATCAGCAGCATAAAAACAAACAAATACAGGGATACCCCCAAGGCCCAGGAGTGGTCTTCATGAGAGGGTAATCTCTCTCCACACCACATCACAGAGTAGGGTTCCGAACACCAGGAAATATAAAAAAGCCATCCAGCCGAGTAAAAGCCTAATACAAGTGATTACTCTTAAGCACTGTCTACTGAATCAACGCCCAAGCCACAACAAAAATACTTTGCTAATATACCCTACTGTGAAACCAAAGGCAAGAATGTAGCCACAAATTAAGACTCTGCCCGGAGCCTCAGCCTGCCAAAACTATCCAGATATAAAGTTAACTGACTATATTCAACTTATATCATAGTTAAAAGAACACTAGCACTCTAAGAAGAGAAAAAATCTGTGTAAGAACTCTGGTAATTCAAAAGTTAGTGTCCTCATACTTGCAGATGGGTCCACTAGCTTCCCAACAAATGGTTCATAACCAGTCAGTCTGAAATAACTGAAGTGACATGTAATTCAGAAGAAAGTGGAAATCCAATCCAAGAAATCCAGTAAAATATTTCGAGCGCTAAAAGACAACATAGCCATTTTAAGAATGAACCAAGCTAAGCTTCTATATCTGAAAAATTCACTACAATAATTATTTCATAATGCAATCAGAAATATTAACAGCAGAGTAAAACAAGCTGAGGAAAGAATGTCAGAGCACAAAGACTGGTTCTTTGATTCAAGCCAGTCAGTCAAAAGTATAGAAAATATGATTTTTTTTAAATGAATAAAACCTCTGAGAAATACAGGATTATATGAAGAGACCAAATCTATCACTCATTGCTCATTGGCATTCTTGAAAGAAAAAAAAAAAATAACAACTTGGAAAATATGTTTGAGGGTATAGTCCATAGAAATTTTCCTAATCTTTCTAGAGAGATTGACATGCAAATAAATTTAAAAAAACTACAGGAAACCCCAGCTAGATACTATACAAGATGACTATCCACAAAGCACAAAGTTATTAGTTTCATCAAGGTCAATGTAAAAGAAAAATCTTAAAGGCAGCAAGAGAAAAGGGACAAGTAACTACACAGAGAACCCCATCAGACTAGCAGCAGACCTGTAGCAGAAACTTTACAAGCCAGAAGAGACTGTGGATCTATTTTCAGCATGCCTAAAGAAAAGAAATTCCAACAAATGTTTTGTATCCTGCCAAAATAAGTTTGAAAGTAAAGAAGAAATAAAATCTGTCTCAGATCATCAAATGCTAAGAGAATTTGTTTAGACCAGACCAGCCTTACAACAGGTCCTTAAGAGAGTGCTAAAAATGGAATTGAAAAATGACACCTGCTACCACTAAAACACACTTAAGGACATAGCCCACAGGCACTATGAAACAATCACACAGCCAAGTCTGCATAAAAACTAGCTAACAACATGAACATAGGAGAAAAATCTCACATATTAATACTAACACTGATTGTAAATGGGCTAAATGCCCTCAATTAAAAGTTATAGAGTGTCATACTGTATAAAAACAAACAAACAAACAAAAACAAGACCTAATCATCGGCTATCTTCCAGTGATTCATCTCAAATGTAACAATACCCACAGGCTCGAAGTAAAAGGATGAAAAAACATATACCTTGCAAATGGAAAGCAAAAAAAGAGCAGGAGTCACTATTCTTATACCAGATAAAGCAGACATTAAACCAATAAAAATTAAGGACAAAGAATGGCATCCCATAACAAGAAAATGTACAATCCAACAAGAAGATTTAACTACCCTAAGTATACATGCACCCAACATTGGAGCATGCAGATTCACAAAACAAGTTCCTCATGGCCTAATAAAAAGACCGAGAAAACTACACAACAATAGTGGGGGATTTCAACAACCCACTGACAGCATTATATAGACCACCAAGGCAGAAAACTTAACTCTAGAATTAAGCTCAATACGTGATCAATTAGACCTAATAGACATCTACAGGACACTCCACCCCAAAATCTCAAAATAAACATCTCTCTCATCTGCACATAGAACATATGCTAAGATCAACCACATGCTCTCTCATAAGGCAAATCTCAATAAATTCAAAAAAATAAAATCATACCATGCATAGTCTCGAACCACAGGGAAATAAAAATAAAAATCAATATTAAGAAGATCTCTCAAAACCACTCAAATACACATAAATTAAACAACTTGCTCCTCAATAATTCTTGTGTGAACATTAAAGGCAGATATTTAAAAATTTTTTGTAAATAATAAAAATAGTAACTGAACATACAAACATCTTAGGGATGCAGACAAAGCAGTGTTAAGAAGAAAGTTTATAGTGCTAAACACCTTCTTTAAGAAATTAGAAAGATCTCAAATTAACAATCTAACTTTGCACCTCAAGGAACTAGGAAAAAAAAGAATAAACTGACCCTGAAGCTAGAAAAAGAAAGGAAATAACTAAAATCAGAACAGAACTGAGTGAAACTGAGATGCAAAAAGTCTGTATAAAAATTCAAGGAAACCAAGAGTTGGTTTTGGGAAAGAAGCTATAAGACTGATAGACCACTAGCTGGATTATCAAAGAAAAAAAAATCCAAATAAGCACAATTAGAAATGACAAAGATAGCATTACAACTGATCCCACAGAAATACAAAAGATTCTTAGAGATCATTATGAACATCTATATGCACACAAATTAGAAAATCTACAGAAAATTGTTAAAGTCCTAGAAACATGATCTCCCAAGATTGAACCAGGAAGAAAGTGAAAATCTGAGCAGGCCAATAACAAGTTCTGAAATTGTATCAGTATTTAAAAACTTACCAACCAAAAAAAAAAAAAAGGCTAGTACCAGATGGATTCATAGCTAAGTTCTACCAGATATATGAGGAAGAATTGGTATCAGTCCTACTGAACCCATTCAAACAAAATTGAGGATACTTCTCCCTAACTCATTCTATAAATCAGAAACATCCTAACACTAAAATCTGGCAGAGATACATCAACAAAAACAAACAAACAAAAAAAACTTCAGGCCAATATCACTAATAAACATAGATGCAAAAATCTTCAACAAAACACTAGTAAACTGAGTCCAGCAGCCCATAAAAAAGTTAATATCCAGAATTAAGTAGGTTTCATTCCTGGGATGAAGTCTGATTCATCATAGGCAAATCAATAAATTTGATTTATCACATAAACATAAGTAAAAGCAAAAGCCATATGATCATCTCAATAGATGCAGAAACATATTATGATAAAATCTAACATCTCTTCATGATAAAACCCTCAACAAACTAGGATCAGTAAGCATACATAGATAAGAGAATGAATTTGTCCTCATCAAGAAGGATGTGGATGAAGTTTACATGGACAAGGTAGAGATGGAGTATCTCCTAGAAGGGCTGACTGATGAGATCAACTTCCTCAGGCAGCTGTATGAAAAGGAGATCCATGAGCTGCATTCCCAGATCTCACACACATCTGTGGTACTGTCCACGGACAACAGATGCTCCTTGGACATGGACAGCATCATTGCTGAAGTCAAGGAGCAGCGCAAGGAGATTGCCAACCTAAGCCGGGCTGAGGCTAAGAGCGTGTAGCAGATCAAGTATGAAGAGCTGCAGATGCAGGCTGGGAAGCATGAGGATGACCTACAGCGTGCAAAGTGAGATCTTCCTAATGAACTGGAACAACAGCTGGCTCCAGGCAGAGATAGAGGTCCTGAAAGGCCAGAGAGCTTCCCTGGAGTCCACCATCACAGATGCTGAGCAGAGTTGGAAGGTGGCCGTTAAGGATGCCAAAGCTGTCTGAGCTGGAGGCCGCCCTGTAGCTGGCCAAGCAGGACACACTGTAGCAGCTGTGAAGTACCAGGAGTTGATGAATGTCAAGCTGGCCCTGGACCTCAAGATTGCCACCTATAGGAAGCTGCTGGAGGACGAGGAGAGCCAACTGGAGTCTGGGATGCAGAACATGAGTACCCATAAGAAGACCACCAGTGGTTATGCAGGTGAGCTGAGCTCAGCCTATGGGGGCCTCCAGCTTCTTCAACCGTACCAACTCCTCCAGGGCCATGGTTGTGAAGAAGATCATGACCTGCAATGGGAAGCTGGTGTCCAAGTCTTCTGACATTCTGCCCAAGTGAACAGCCAGGGCAGCCTCTCCCAGCCTACCTCTTCTGTAGCTGCCCCAGTGATTGAGAGGGAAGCTGCTGTGCAGGAGGGCACAGGGAACAGGAGACTCACCTGAGGCTCTGCCCTTGCCCTCAGCACACCCATGAGGGGAGCTCACTGTCTGGGGTATCCCCTTTGCCCATGCCTACAGCTACAAAACAATTCATTTTATTTTTCAAAATGAAACCTCAACTAGCCCTGCCAACTGTCTAAAAAAAGTACTACCCAAAGCAATCTATAGATTGAACACTATTCCTATCAAAAGACCAATGACATACTTCAGAAAAATGGGAAAAAAGTACTAAAATTTCTATGTAACCAAGAATGTTCCAGAATAGCAAAAGCCATCCTGAGCAAAAAATAAAACTGAAAGAATCACATTACCTGCCTTTAAATTATACTACAGAGCTACAGCAACCAAAACAGGATGGTATTGGCATAAAAACAGACATAGTCACCAATGGAAGAGAATAGTGAACCCAGAAATAAAGCCACACACTTACAACCATCTGGTCTTTGATGAGGCTGACAAAAACAAGGAACGGGGAAAGAACTGTCTGTTCAATAAGTGGCACTGGAATAAATGGCTAGCCATATGCAGAAGACTGTAACTGGACCC
This sequence comes from Sapajus apella, assembly GCF_009761245.1. NCBI lineage: Eukaryota > Metazoa > Chordata > Mammalia > Primates > Cebidae > Sapajus > Sapajus apella. The sequence continues at coordinate 13,039,252 of NW_022436976.1, read as the reverse complement.
TCACCTTTTACTGTATACAAAAATTAACTTGAGATAAATTAAATATTTAAATGTAAGACCTCAAACCATAAACATCATAGAAGAAAAAACTAGTTAATACCTTTCTCAACTTTGGCCTTGGAAAATAATTTTTGACTATGTCCCCAAAAGGAAGTGCAACAAAAAACCAAAATTACAAGTGGGACTTAATTAAACTAAAGGGCTTCAGCACAGCAAAAGACACTATCAATAGAGTAAACAATCTGCAGAATGAAAGAAAATATTCACAATCTATGCATCCAACAAAAATCTAATATTCAGATCTATGGGGAACTTAAATCAACAAAAAAACAAGTCTTTATAAAACAGGCAAAGGATAGGAACAGACACTTCTCAAAAGATATACAAGCAGCCAACAAATGTAAGAAAAAACACTCATTACTGATCATCAGAGATAGCCAAGCAAAACCACAGAGGTACAGATACCATCTCATACCAGTCAGAATGGCTATTACTAAAAACTCAAAAAACAACAAATGCTGGTAAGGCTGCAAAAAAAAGGGAATGCTTATATAACATTGACAAAAATGTAAATTAGTTCAGCCACTGTGGAAAGCAGTTTGGAAAAGTCTCAGCTAACTTAAAACAGAGCTACCGTTCAACCCAGCAATCTGACAACTGGGTAAATACACAAAGGAAAATGGATCATTATACCAAAATTACACATGCACTTGTATGATCATTGTCACACTATGCATAATAGCAAAGACATGTAATCAACCCATTAGTGGTGAATTAGATTAAAAAATGTATATCATATACACTATGGAATATATACACAGCCATAATAAACAGTGAAACCAGGTGCCTGCAACAACGTGAATGGAGCTAGAGGTCATGATCCTAAGCAAAGTAAGACAGGGACAGAAAACCTAATGTCATTTGTTCTCACTTAAAAGAGGGAGCTGAATATTGAGCACACGTGGACATAAACATGTGAACAATAGACACTAAAGATTTCTGCAAAGGAAGGGAGGGAGGAAGTATGGGTTGAAAAACAACTTATTGAATACTATACTCACTATCTCAGTGCAATATACCCATGGTAAACCTGATCATGTAACCCCATATCTACAATAAAAAAAATTGAAATTAACCAAGTATATATCACTTTATATAGGATTATATATATGTATATATATTTTATGCTTAATCTGTAATTTAACACATCAGTGGGTAAAACACTCATTTTAACTTCAGCAGGGTACATTCTTCAGATCAGAAACATCCATCTTTATTGATATTAATTCTACATTAATACCGATAGAGATTCTCATTCACGGTAACTAAAATATTGGAATACATAAGTTCAATTTAATGGAGGAACAACATGTTTGCTAAGAAATCATGTTATGTTACAGTCCAAAGCAAGGTGAGATGGATCTATCACATTATATGAGATAGAATTTTATCAATGGTATTAGTGAGAATTAATAATCCAAAGAAATCCCTAATTGTCATTTTGCTCTACTGTGCATTTAAATTTTAAAATATATATCTAAAATCATGCAAAATATTTTTGGAATTCATAAAGATACACACCTATTGAGCTTAATAGATAATGTCAATTTTTTTTTCTGTAGTGAGTGTATAAATTTTTACATCCCTAGGCATTGTAAGCATCTCCAAAGCTGTACATTTAGCAAACATTTAACATTGTCAGACTTTATATCTTCCTAGATGGAAGTTATGATCTCATATCCCATACTTCAATATGTATTTCTCTGATTGTTATCGAGGTTAAGCATCATTTTATTTGTTTACTGAATACTGGTATCTTCTTTTCTGTGAGATTCCTATTACAATGTAGCTGCAAACTATGGATTCTGGAATGAAACTGCATTCAAATTCTGTCTCTACCATTCACTATATGTGGGATTTACACACATTAAAAAAAATCTCCCTGCTAATGTATCACCTACAAAATAAGAATTGCAAGAATATCTAACTGATAATGCTGCTGTGAATATTAAATGTCAATATATATAATCTGCATAAAAAGTATATCCACATAGTTACATATATGTTTATTATTGTTTCTTCAGACTATCTTTTTCTGTCTTGTTTGTAGGTTATAACATACAATATTTAGAATATACAATTTTTAAATTTTTTTAGAATTTGTTATTTGTATTTTTTCAAATCTGGCTTATTGATATTGATAGTCTCTGTCATTGTTTCAGTATATTTTATATTTCTTTAAAATATTGTTTTATACTTTGCATCTGATCTTTTAATAGCTAAATTTACTTTGGGCCTAATTACACATTTTTAGATGTTTATCTCATGTTTCCTCATGGTAGTTAGTTTTTCTCATAGTTTAGTAATTTTCAGTGATGACCCTACCTTCCTTGGACATTTGTTGGAAATCTTTAGGGCCTATCTTCCTTGGATATTTGTGGGAAATCTTTGAGGCATGGGTTTGAAATTATTTCCACAGAGATGATTTGCGTGTGCTTCTCCCAAGTGATTGTGCTTAATTATTGCAAGGGATAATAACAACTTGCACTTTCCTTCAAAGATATTTTCAAGTTTAAAATTTGGGGATTTTGAGGAAAGGTTGTACAAATGTAGGATTATTGAAGATATGTGTTTAGAATTTAGAGACAATGATGAGATTGGCTTAAATTCCCAAATTCTTATTCTCCTGGGAATTTTATTATTCTTTCAGATCATATACTAGGAATTCTTTCTTTGGGGATGTAGAATATGAACATGGGATAATGGGGTGTGGGTGGGGTTAGTAGCCCCCCACCTGGTTTGTCCTCTGGCTTGGCTTAGATGCTAGCATGCCTAACTCACTGACTGAAAGCCAGCCTCTAAACTAGCAATTATTGGCTCTACTTTCTTATTAACATGGATTTTACTTTCTTGTTATTTCTGGTTTCTAAAGCATTCTCTAAATTTCTAACTGTATCAGGCATGCTTTAAATATATATCTTTCTATTTTATCCAGCATTAATAAGTGTACTGTATCTGGAGTAGTTTTTCTGAACATTTAATCCTCAACTGTTCTCTGAATATTTAATCCTCAGTAAGCAAATTCTTATTTTTCTCACTAGGTAAATTTAAATTTCTAAAAGTATGTAGCTGGTGAAAGTCAGTATCCACTTTGTAAGTTTTTTCTATATAGTTCTATTGGAACTTTATTAGTAAGACAATTCACATGTTCAAACACATGGTTCACATCTGAATTCAATACTAGAATATAGAACTCATCAAAAGCAGGCCATATCTGAAGCTAACTAACAGATCAGAAAGTAAGAATGGAAATAGAAACTATTTAGAGGAAATAATGATATATATATATGTGTAAATATTTTTTGCATATTTGTGAAGAATAAGAGTTTTGAGGTTGGAGAGGATAGTTTTGAAAAAGCATTTACAGGAAAGTTTATGAAACACAAATGATCCTACATGAACTTTTTTTCCTTATGCTGTATTATCAGTCAGAAAACTTAAGTCAACAAAGTTGAAAGCAATAAGCCTGATATGTCTGAGTTTTCTGAAATTATAAACAGCTCTTTGTGTTCAAAATGAGAAATAAAGATATTTTAGCTGCATGTATAGTAAGTTGAAATCTAGTAGTCTAATTTTTTAGAGAAGGATGTGAGTATGGATATTTCTGATGTTCAGTTTCCCTTTATATGTCCAATTAACCTTTATTTACTAAGAAACCATGGCATTCTAATTTGATTGGCAGCACAAGAGCTGGTGCCAGTAATGAGAGTTGAGAAACTCTGCTGGAAAATCATGGTTTATTAATACATTATTAAACACTTTAAATGGATTCCAATGGTGTATGTCTAAGGAAGGAAATAATTCAGCATTTGTTAGTTAATGACAGAGTACAGAATTGAAATTTACATTATAAGCCTTACGTTAAAAGTCCTAATGTGCCAGCAATTGAATTATACATTACAAAATGATAGTGTATATCATGTTCCCCTTTACCAGGGATAACTATAAATCTTATAATTATATATGTTTATCCAGGCAAATGCATATTATCATGTAGAAAAGTAATCTAGAAAAGTATAATTACAAATAAAATAAAAATTAAATGCATTTGCAATATATGTGTAATATATGTATGATGAACCCTTAGTATACTTATTACTTGAAGCTAAATGATATCATACACAGTGGAAATATGCAATTTGAATTGTGCTTTGCTTTTAAAGAACACATACTCAGTAAGAATATAAGTGAATTTAAAGCCCCACTAACATAACATGTTAACATTCTAAACCCTTTCCAGGAAAATACAAATAGCTCTTGAGGTTAGAAAACATCCACATCTCTGTTTTAATTTCTAACACCAATCTATACAATGAATATATTCATTAATTTATTTCTCACTTTTATGTTTGAATATATTGGCAATATAAGGATAAATTATTTGTATATATATCTAATTAATTCATACTTACACACAAGATACGAAAAATTTTAGGAAATTTTTGACATTTCCAAGTGCAGAATTTTAAAGTATTTTTCACCAAATTTGGGCTCTTGAGTATGAACAGATAAATTCTTCATGCATTTTTTACAGTATTAATGATCTGTAAATAATTGAATTTGTATTAACAGTACTCTGTTTTTCCTTTGGTGTAAGCTGAACTGTCAACTTTTGTTTTATCTTTGTACACACATAGTTTAAACACAATTGACTGATGTACCAATAACAACTTATGTTGACTAAACCACTGATTAAAATCGGTGTTTCTCAAACCGTATACCTTGAAATTTAGGAAAAGTGATCTCTAAATAATTCCAGGGAACAAATTAGCAGTAGGAAATACGGGATTGTATATGAGGTAGTAATAGCAATTGCTCCCTGAGTTCATACCATAATTTTTCTTCTTTCTATCAAAATATTTTTCTTCCTCTCTAACCACAGCATTGATTTTGATAAATGCGAACACACCACACATTGTTGTCATTCATTGCTATATTCTATTTTTCCTAATTTAAGTGAGGACCTGATCAATTAGAGACAACGATTTTCAAGGAAAATTTCAGTGTTTTTTAATTCACAGTGTGTGCATTCAGTGAGGTGGCTGGGGATGGAGGCATAGAGGACAATCTGCTTTTTTTGCAGGTAGAGATAGGGTGCCTTAACAACTGACACCGATGAGAGTGGAGACATCGAACATATTTTAAAGTCCTTTGCAATGTTTCAAAAGATGGTTCCTAGTGGAAACAGCATGAAACACCACGTTCAAAAATGGAATTTTCTAACCCTTCCTTTTGTTTTCCTTTAATATAATGATAACCTATCATCTTCAAATAATTGTCAGTTTTGTGTACTTTGAAAATTATACCACATTATACTGACAATCAACTTTTTGGGCATATATTTAAGGTTATTTAAGCTTACAGCCATGCTTTAGTATGTAGTTTCTTTTAAAAATATTTATAGTTTAATGTCTTTCCATGAAAATGGAAATAAAATGTGCAAAGTCTTAAGTCTTTAAATTTGATATAAAAATTATACTGGTTTTTATATTAAGAATAGCCTTTTTAATATTAAAAATTTTTATTTTTTTATTTTGATAGATTTAGGGGGTACATATGCTGTTGTGCTACATGGATGTATTGTATGGTGGTGGAGTGGCTTTTTGTGTACGCATCACCCCAATAGTACACCCTGTACCCAACAGGTAGTAGTTCATCCCTCAGTCTTCTCTCACCCTCCTACCTTTTGGAGCTTCCAAAGTCTGTTATAAGAGTAGCCTTGTGAGTAAAGATTGTCAAGAGGATCCGCACGAATTTATTCAGAGTATCTATATTTTATCTCATTTACATTACATAACTCCTGCCCTGAAACATTTTGTATGTTGAAAATATAAATAAACAATCTCTTATCATCATGTATTTTTCAAGTAAGTAACTAAATAACAATTGAAACTGAAATAATGTGAAAGAACAAACAAAAATGTTGGAAACAATAATAGAGAAATCAGGAATATTAAACTGGCTTCTTAGATAACTCTGGAACTCATTGCCCATATATTTAAAAATGTGTAATTTCTTCTTCACACAATATAATTACTAGCAACATTCAGTAAGTGGCTACATTTCAGTGGACTTTGGTAATGGTTAAAGAAAAACAATAGCAAAGGCCATTTCTGAAACTAGAGAATTGTGTATCCATATAAATGTTTTGCCACAATTGAAGTTTATGAAAAAACTATATATATATATTTGCAAGATGAAATGTGTAGAAGAAAAATTACTATTATTGCATTTATAGTTTAGATAAGAGTAAGATAGTGAAGTCATAAATAAAAATAATCAAGAAGAGGGTACCAAGAGCAAGAAATAAGCTGTGTGTTTAAAATGAAAGTCAAGGAAACTGAAACCAAATGTAGATAGAGATGATAATGAAAATAGAGTGTAGTAAGGAAACTAGAATAATAAACTCACAGTCAATTTTATACACTGCACTTCTGTTGGAAGTTACAGGAAGGTGATCAGGAAACCAAAATACAACCTGACAGAAACAGAAATAACTGACATAATGCTAAGAAGAAATTACTATATATACTTTAATTATATATGAGAACTAGTAACTGGAGGTATATTTGAGATTTTTCCATTTTGGATTTTTTTTTAACATCAATAATCTGCAACACACCCAAACACTCTATCTTCTCCCCCTTCCTTTAACTTGAAATGGCATATTTTGAGTTGGCAGGAGACAGAATTGAACTTACTATCATATGAAATTTTAATCTCAAAATATTAACTTTTCACCTTGACAATTTATTGTATTTATTCTCTGTGTGTTTACAGAGTTATCAAGAAAGAAAGAAAAAAAAGAAAAGCAGTAAGTAAAATTAGAAGTAAGTCGTTTCGGATTCTTACAATTTTTCTGGGACTCCAGAATTGTGCCAGTTATATGTATCTAAGTTTAGATGTTTAGGTATAAAGTCCTTGTCAAAAATCAAGGATACAGTGAAATAATATGTATTCATGCATGTACACTGCTTTGGTAACTTGGTAAACAACATGTTATGGGCATGGAAAGGGCGAATCCAAAAACCTGACTGCTATTTCAACAATCAAAGTGAGGGAAAGAAAGATAGCAATAGAGCACTGAAGACTAACATTTCCTCCACAACAAAACCAATAATAACAGCAGCAACAAAATAAAGCCCAAGCAGTGACAAAAAGTATATCTATTAGTTGTTTATTTGTTTTCCTGGAATACTATCTATTTTTTAAAAAGATGGAATAAAGCCATGTTTTCAAGTCCACAAAATAGAGATTAATATAGTCAAAGTAGCAAGCTAGAATTAAGTAGGTTAGAGCCCTATTAAAAATCAGGAGGATGTTTTCAGAGAAAGGCTAGACTTTGTCAGCTAGGAGGCAACAATGTACAGTATCATTTAAAGAGAGATAAAATATATGCTCCAAAGACCAAAAAAACTGGAATATAGCAAAAGATAGAAATGGAAAGAAAATAAATGATAAAAAGCTATTTTGTCTCAGGCAGGATGAAAGACAGATTTAGAAATATGTATGCAGATAGCAAAAGTCTGTAAAACCGCTAAGACATTAATCATGGAAGATTATAATTGCATCAATGGCAACAAGGCTGACAATAGGGCAATGTCTATGAAAGGTGGCACACTTAGAGAAAAACAAATGTATAATATACACAAAATATTTATAAGGAAAAGATTTCTGTGTGTACCTTGGAGTTCAATTTTGGAAACAACCTTGTAGAAATGATAAATGTGGTTGGCATAAAAAGAATCAATAGGAAAAGGAAAAAAAAGATATAGTAATACACAGTGATTAAATACCAAGACAGTTTTATGTAGTTCAACATAAGAGATTCAACATTCAATAGATTTAGTGAACACTGACTGTGGCTAAGGCACAGAATTTTAGACGAATACCAAGATGGATAATATAAACTTTCCAACCTAAAAGTCCTCAGTTTGAATTTATGGAGTATTTACTGGGTGTTTAGTTAGTTTGCCAAGTCTTTAATTTACAGTATAACTAGTTAGGTTGAAAATAATACACTCTTTTTTAGTATAGCATTTTGACTCAAGTAACAGGACTCCACAAAGCTTCGTTATATTTTTTAAAATGCATAAATTTTATGTGGGAAAGTTGGAACACACAGGCAAAAAGCAACAAGGCCACGCAAGAAACTGAATTCTTCATCTGAAAAGCCAAAATAAAAACAAAACAAACAACATCAAGCAAACCCTCTCTCAACTTGATTCTTTCTAAGTCATGTAGTTACTTAACTCAGGGTTGTTTCCATGCAATTTCTCAAAGACCCATGTTAACACTGTTTTGTGACTGGCCTCTGCTTAGCTGGATTTGAATCCTTGCACCACACACATTGACTGAGAGTCATGGGGCAAATGCCTTAATCTTTATGGGTTTCATATTCTTCAACTTAAAATGGAGCCAATATCACATATCTCACAGATTTTCTCCACCACACAGAAAAAAAGAGAAAATGTATGCAAACAATTTAAAATAATATCTAGCACATTGTAAGGATTTAATAACTGTTCACTTTCATCTTTATCTTCACTCCAAAGGTGGCTGCCTTTTAGCACTAGAGTTTTTACTTAATATAATCTATAATTTTAGAGCAACATGCCAAGATGACATTGTAGCCATTATACTGCACATCAAAATTTACAAAAGAAAGAGAGCAATAATCACAAAATAAACACAACTTTTTGTTAAAAACCTATATTTGATAAGAATACAAATCCAGATGGTTTTATAGCTGAGTTTAATCTCTCTTGTAGATAAGAAACCACAATTTTATATCTTATTCCAGATAGCCAAGATCATGGAAAAAAAAGATGAGAACCATTCTAGTTCACTTTATAAAGTTAACATCACTTTAATAGCAAAACTTGATGCAAATAATGTATACACGTGCATGTGCATACACACACCAACATATTCTTATGTAAAATACTACAGTCAACCTGACATATGTATACAATTGCAGAACTCCGAAACAAAGTGTTACAAAAATTCAGAATTTTATGAAAAGCATCATAAACTGTAATAAAGGTGATGGTTTTGTAATATGTCAATATGGCTAAGCTAAACTACATTCCCCAGAGTTCCTTTTCTCATTGTTTATGGTTAGAGTGAGCCACACGTGAGATTCCTGAAAACTTTGTAAGGTAGAAGGGAAACAGCACTCACTGTGTAGCATGCATGTTCCATGATAGTTCGACCTTTCTCGTTGTGGGGAATGGCAGCTAGGCAGGTCATTTCTCTATCTTCCTATAGTTCCTTTTTTAGCTTCTTTGATTCTTGGGCAGGTGCATATTTTTCATCTTTGTAATACTGGACCCAATTTCTTCAAGATGACTTCATCTCCAAGGTGAAAGGCAGTAAGAATTAATACAAGTTTTAGTCAATTCTTGTGGATTTCCACCTCATGCTTGTAAGTTCCAGCCTGCTTGTGATATTCCCTTCCTGACTGCCTTCCCTTGAACTTCAAGCTTCAGCATCAGAAGCAGAGACAACAGCCTTACAGACCCTTAAATCAGCTTTCACAAGTGTGTGAGCTAATTACCTTTAACAAATCCCTAAATATATAAAATATAAAATGCTTTATAAAATATATATGTGCACACAGATGGGTGTGTGTGTGTGTGTGTGTGTGTGTTGCTTCTGTGAATTCTAGAATTGACTCAGTAATCTGATTTGGTTTGAAAGAAAATAATGACTGTTTCTAGTGGTATAGAAGAAACTGGTAAGCCATAGTATGATATGGCAAAAGACTTACTCAAATGATCACCTTTAGCTACCTAAGGCAGCTATAGATGGCAACACTTTGGGAAACCAAATACTTCCTACCTTACAACATTTTAATTAAAATGAACACATAATGGAATTACTTGGGTGTTTCTAACTGTGCTAAAGAACTTAGGAAAATGAATTTATAAGCTTAGGATCTTAAGTTCCCAATTCAAGAACTGCATGAAAGACGTGAAAACTTCTATGATTGCTCTGAAAATAATTCCTATTTCCTGTAACTACAAGGTCAAGATTTCTGAAAACTAAACCCAAGGTCACATTTTGCAAGTGACTTAATTACAATGCAAATTAAAACTTCAAACTTACAAAGTCACCTTTTCAAAGTTAGGCATTGACTGAGGAAGAATGGGATACTGAAAATCAGAATAGAGACACACAGGTAGATTCCAGTGAAAATAACCTCTAAGAATTCTAAACCTGGAAGACTTTGACCTCCAAATTCTGCTGAGGCTTTTGGCCAGTAGCAGCAGTGTCCACCCTGCCTGAATTCCAAAATTCCTATTTACCATTGACTGAATTGTGTCTTTCATTTTCCCTCTTTGAAAAGGTGACATCCCCTTTATCAAAGAGGAAAAAGGTTTCAAAAAAGGGAAAAGATTAGTCCCCTTTGACCTAAAAAAAACCCTTTAATAGTCTCCCCGAGTTGCAGGTCTTGCTGATTCTCCTGAGAACCTACCTTCATGATCTCTCTTTATTTCTAGACCTGTCATTCAACTCAAGTACCAGCAGGCTCCAGGGTGTAAGGTACAAAGTATTGTGGCCCATGAGAGGGATACTAAAAATTGGAATGGGAACATGTCTTAGTCAGTTTTAGTTGTTATAACAAAATACCATAAACTGAGTGTCTTATAGACAAGAGAAATCTATATCTCACAGTTCTCAAACTGGGAAGTCCAAGATTAAGACACTGCCACGTTTACTGTCAGGTAAGAGTTCATTTTCTGGCTCAAAGATAGCTCCTTCTCCCTGTGTATTTATATGGTGGGAGGGTAGAATTTCAACCTATGAATTTTGGGGGGATATAAGGAAAGATGTCATTGAAATTGGGATATTAAAACCTTAAATTCTGTTGAGATTTTATTGCAGGTACAAATGGCCTTATTTTTGTCTGAGAAAATTAACCCTACTTTGCTTGATGAATTTGTAATGGTCTCCCCAAATGTAGCCTTGCAAGCTATTTTTGATTTTTCTTAATACCCACCCCTGCATCCCCCTTTTCTTCTGTATCTAAAATTAGACTCAAGTACCAGCAAATCCCGAGGGTAAACAGTATGACCCCACGAGGTGATGCAATATACATGAGAATGACATGATTTTCCTTATTTAAATATATAGAAATCTAGAGCATATGTGTAGGCATGGAACTTAAGAGTGAGGAACCAAGGTAAAAGGGAGATAACATTGGATCAGACCTAATGTACTGATATGGTCTCATTAAGCAGCAGTTCTACATTTACTGTTTTAGCTCAAATTATTAGGAAGTGATCTACAAGGTTGCTTAGAAGGCAGACTGAAACATAGACTAAAAGGTGACCTACACTAAGTGAAGTTGAAATGCTAGGAAGTCATTGGTATGCTCTAAAGGAACGTATCCACAAACACATACTTTTAACACATAATACAAACTCTTTACCAAAACAATAAGAAATAAATGGCTGAAGGGGAACCTCACCATCTTTGAAAATCTCTGTTATAACCTTCCTTCCAGGTCAAAAATCCCAGTGGTAAGTGTTACCATTGAACTGGGACCCCTAAATGAAACAGGGATGATAGAATGCTAGGGTAGCAGGATCAGGTGGCAGAAATTATTCACCAAACACAAGATGATCATGGTTACTGTAATGGAAAGTGGAGTCAAAACAATAATAAGAATAGTCTTATTCACACAGAAGTCTGACACTGGCTGTTTCATGATGGAGTCGGTGGAAATTTAACAGATGAAAAAATCTAGTATATTCTTCATGTGGCTGATCCATGTGGCCTGGACTCACATTATCGGTCCTTGGATTCCAAAAGGAAGAAAAGCTTAGAATCAGAAATCTCGGTATTTTATTTCTGCCATATTCTATTTTCCGAGGCAGTCAGAGTGAGTCTACATTTAAAAGAAGAGAAAATAATCTCTATTTTTAGATGTGGACGTTAGTATACAGAGGGAAGAAATCCATTGTAAGAGACTATCACAGTCCACCCTCTTGCCACCACAGTCCATATCCTTCTTATATATCATATACATACTTGAATCCCCTTCAAAATACTTAATTCATTAGAGCATTAGCTCATAATACAGGATCTCATCATCAGGTATTGATGACGCTCTTCAGATATACCTTGGAAGAAACGTCTCAGGTACACTTTCTCATTTTCTTGAGCTGTTGGGGCCACAGCCACATGGCACCCCTTCTGGCTAATTCATATATATATATATATATATAGTAGAGAAGGTATTTCCCATGTTGCCCAGGCTGGTCTCAAACTCCTGAGCTCAAGTGATCTGCCTGCTTTGGCCTCCTAAAGTGCTGGGATTACAGCCGTGAGCCCCGACACCTGGCCTCCCCATTTTCGAAGTCAAGTTATCTGTCCCTCACACATCCAGCAGCCAGTGATGAGAAATAGACAGCATAAACACAACAGACTTCTCAATTTATAAAGAGGGAAAATGAAAAACACAACAGAGAGTCAGGCTCCTCTGCAAATTCCCAGACTTGATCTAGGTTAGAGACCCCAAAGCCTTTTGAATAAAAACGATGCCCTTTGAATAAAAAAGGTTTTTTTGAAGAAGGACAGTACTTCTCTAACAAAAATTGATGCTCTTACTCTTTCTGTCAAACTCATCAAAAGGCCTATGGCTATTTACCAGAATGACTATACATTGGGAAAAAGAATAATCAAACTTTTTTAGAGATTACTGGACAATAGCTCTGAATTGCCGATACTTTCAGGAACCCCATAATGTCATTGTTGTCCACCGTAAGGATTTACAGAAGCCAGGTGATTGATAGAGTTTTAGCTCAGTCTTATCTCACAATGGGCCAAGTGGGTTCCCAATCTCATTTTGTGGTATTTCCGTAGTTATAGAATACATATTTGGGACATATATATGCAGCAATTGGAAGCATGTCAGTTACCTGACCTAGAGAGGTGAGAAAGGTGCAGTGAAAACCACTAAAACTGCCTCTCCCTAGAAAAATGGCAAACCAAAGGCAACACTACATTCTTGGAAGAACTGCAGAAATTATTGACACCATCAAAGATTTAAAGTGTACCTGAGTGGTGATCCCAGCAAATCTGCATTCCACCCACTTATTTGGTCTGTGCTGAAAACAGATCCTGGGAATGCCTGTAGATTATTATAAGCTTAGTCAAATGGTGACTCCAAGTGTAGCTGCTATACCAGATGTGGTTACATGGCTCAAGTAAATTAAGACATCTGCTAGCACATCATATGCAGCTATTTATCTGAAAATGCTTTTTCTTTCCTGTTAATAAAAGCAACAGAAACAGTTTGTACACAGGTGGCAAGGCCAGGAGTATCTCTTAACAGTCCTACCTCAGGGGTATCTCAGCTGTATCACCGTAGGACATACTCTAGTTCCTAGAAATCTTGATAACTTTTCCTTTCCACAAGTCATCACACCGGTTCATTGTAGGGATGATACGCTGATTGGACCTACTAAGAAAAAAGTGGCAATTATTCTAGGTTTATTGATAAAACATTTGCATGTCAGAGGGTGGGAAATTCAACAAAAATTCAGGGGCCTTTCTGCCTCAGTCAAATTTCTAGAGGCCCAATGGTGTGAAACATGTTGATGCATACTTTCTAAGGTGAAGAATAAATTGTTGCATCTGACCCTTACTACGACGAAAAAAGGAGGCACATTGTTCAGAGGGTCTCTTTAGATCTGGGTGGAACATATTCCTCATTTGGCTGTGGTACAACAGTCCATTCACCAAGTTACCTGAAAACGTATTAGTTTTGAGTGGAGCCTGGATAACAGGTCCAGATTGATGTACAACCTGTTCTGCTGCTTAGGCTTTATGGTCCAGCAAATCCAGTGGTGTTTAAAGTGTCTGTAGCAGTTAGAGATTCTGTTTGGAGCCTTTGACAGGTCGCTACAGGTGAATGCCAATGTGAACTTTAGGGTTTTGGAGCAAACCCCTGCCATCCTCTGCAGATGACTACTCTTCTTTTGAGAAGCAGATTTTGGCTTGTTATTGGGCCTTAATGTAGATTGAATGTTTAACTGAGGGTCACTGAGTACATGAGCTGCCCATCATTGAATGAGCATCATCATACCCACAAAGCTATGAAGTTGGGTATACACAGCAGCACTCCTTCATCAAATGGAAGTGGGGTGTATACAAGATTGAGCTGGTGCAGGCCCTGGAGGCACAAGTAAGTTAATGAAAAAGTGGCCCAAATGCCATGGTCTCCACTTCTGCTATACTTCTTTCTCTTTCCCAGCCTGCACCAGCATTTGTTTCTGATTTTGATTGCATTATCCGTAATGCACAAACTGTAGGATAATAATGGAGGTAACAGGCATCTGCTTCTTACTTATAACTTTTATAGAGTGATTTTAGTATTTCACCATTTATTATGACATTTATATTTTGTCATGGTCAACATTATTCAGCAGGGCTTTGTCCACCCTACGATGCTGTTTCTTCCATAGTCAGGATTCATAGGTACTGGAATCATGGGGCAGAAATGGGAATGGTATCACTCATTATTAATCCTGTTAACAATTAGTATAATTTTATTTTCTGTCCTTGCATCATTTTCTCTGCTTTTCTAAGGTGTTAGTTACAAAGAGATATATAATTCCACCAGGAGACAGCAGAGAAATTCTATTGAATTAGAAGTGAGACTATCACCTACCCACTTCCAGCTCCTTACTCTTCTGAATCATCAGACAAAAGGAGAGTCACTTTATTGGCTGGGATAATTGATCCTAATTACCAAGGGAAAATGTGAATTCTAGAGCAAAATAGAGGTAAATAAGATATGTATAGAATGCAGGTGATTGTTCAGGTAGTCCCTTAATACTACCATCCTCTGTGATTGAAGTGAGCGTAAAACTAACAACCCACTTCAGAAAAGAATATTAATGGTCCAAACCCTTCAAGAATGGAGATTTGGGTTAACCCAACACACAAAGAACAATGACCAGCTAAGGTGCTTGCTGAGGGCAAAGGGAATATGAAATGGATAGTGGAAGAAGGTAGTTAAAAATATCAGTTACAACCACATGACCAGCTGAAGAAATGAGGACTGTAATTGTTGTATGTCTTTCTTATCTTGTTATGAATATATTTTTATATTCACACAAAGATAGATAAATAGGGAGAAAGAGAGAACATATATATTTTCTACCCTCTCTTTTACCTGTCCTAGTCCATCTGAACTTCTATAACAAAGAAACCATAGACTGGCTGACTTAAAAGCAAGAGAAATTTATTTATCACAGTTCTGGAGACTGAGAAGTTCGAGATCGAGGCACCAGTAGATTCACTGTCTGATAAGGACCCACTTTCTGATTCATAGTGTCCTTACTTGGCATAATGAGGTAAGAGAGCTCTCTGGGACTTTTAAAAGGGCACTAATATGATTCATGAGGGCTCTACCCTTATAAGCTATCACTTCCAAAAGAACTCTCCTGCAGTATAATTACATTGGGTATTAGATTTCAACATATGAATTTTGGGAAGACATAAGCATTTCAGCTATTGAATCTCCTTATTATGTAACATAAGATATGTTAACTTCATGTCATAATATTTAAGTATCATTAACTTACATCATGATATTTGCGTTACAGGATACCAGGAGGAGTGAGCATCAGTTAAGGATGTTGCATTTCCTCTGCAGAAAGGATTAGTATGTTTGGTTGTATGCAGGATAGTTGCATCACATTAGGCTGAGATATGATTTTGTCATTTTCCTTATTTGGAGATTTATAGATGATTTAAGGAGATGTGTAGTCTCTCAAATTTACAAGGAATCAACGTGGTGGTTTATCTGTCAATTTCTTCTGCTGTACTAGATTATGTTAGTTGTTTGGTCAAAAGAAAGTCTAGATATTGCTGAGAATATATATTTTTGGATGTGATTAACTGTTGAATCAGTAGACATTGAGGAAAGCATACCATGCATACCCTCAATCATATGAATGGGCCTTATACAATCAGGTAAGGAAATTAAGAGCAAAGATACAGCTTACCAAAATACAAACAATTCTATCTCAAGATTGCAACATAGAAACTCTACCTAAGATTACAGTCAGCTGGCCTGTCCAGTAGAATTCGGACTAAAATATCACTTCTTTTTTTTTTTTTTTTTTTGAGACGGAGTTTCGCTCTTGTTACCCACGCTGGAGTGCAATGGCGCGATCTCGGCTCACCGCAACCTTCCCCTCCTGGGTTCAGGCAATTCTCCTGCCTCAGCCTCCTGAGTAGCTGGGATTACAGGCACACGCCACCATGCCCAGCTGAATTTTTGTATTTTTAATAGAGACGGGGTTTCACCATGCTGACCAGGATGGTCTCGATCTCTTGACCTCGTGATCCACCCGCCTCGGCCTCCCAAAGTGCTGGGATTGTCCAGATTGCTGGCCCATCCTACAGATTTCAAATTTGTCAGCTCCCACAACTGCATAAGTCAATTCCTTAAAATAAAATTATTCTCTCTCATCTCAGTGTGTCTCTCTGTCTCTCTCTCTCTTAAATGCTATATATATATATATATTTAATCTGTATCATATAATAGACTATATTAATATTATGTATAATATACTATGTATATACATATATGTGAGTATATACATTATAAAACACTATACATACACTATGTATTACGTAACATAGCATATATAAATATTATATGGAATACATATCACTTAACTGCTTTTATTTGTTTATATCCTTTTACGTTTTACTAGATTTCAGGCCCCATGGTTTTATGGTCTTTTATTCATAAATGAGCTCTCTTTTATTCATCGTGGTTTTCTCATCACTTAGCACAATTCCTACAGTGGGCTAGTTGTCTTCAAGAATGTCACTAGTGAGCTTTAGAAGGATAGATTAAATGAATTACACATATTTTTAATCAATTTTAAATTATTCATGTTTAAAAAATTCCTCCATTGGGTATATGCATACACTTTGAGGAAAAATTGTAGAAATTTGCAAAATTCAGGGTACTGAACTTATTATCCTGTTAAAATATCAATTTCCACAACCATCTGTGCTGAAAACATGGCTGAAATTTTTCATTATGAAGTTATAGCTTTAGTGGATAACCACATACAGCTGACAAACTAAAGTTATAATGGATAATCCAACCATCATAATCATCTGTCTCAGATGTGCACATTAGAACATCTCAAATGAGAGTAGGCATAAGACTTAAGTTTTTAAAGCATTGAATTGTGCATGTACAAGTCATCGTTGAGCACTATAGGTTGAAACGTTGAAAAGTATGTTCATAGGACAAAAAATGATTTTCCTTGAGATTCACAAAAAGTGAAAAAAAATTGGAGAATCATTAAACATAAACACAGGTAAACTTCCACACAGTTTTGAAAAATACATTTTAGTTTTACTTTATTTCATTTTTAAATTTGGAGACAGGTTTCACTTTGCCACCCAGTCTGGAGTGCAGAGGCATCATCATAGCGCGATGCAGCCTCAAATTCTTGGACTCAAGCTACCCTCCTGCCTTAGCTACCTGAGTCACTGGCACTACACCTGTGTATCAACATGCCATGCTAATAGGTTTTATTTCATTTTCTAAAAGCATTTGATTACAGGAGAGTATAAAGACTTGCAGGAGTGTATGAAGGCTTGCAGGAGAGTATAAAGAGGGTGTGTTTTTTTTTTCAGAAGCAATCAGGTTAAAATAAAATTATTAAGATAATTAGAAAATCAGTTTCAAATAAATTCACATTTTCCAGAAAACCTCTCTCCTCTTGTACTTCGGGTGACTTTTGACAGAGAATGTGACTGTAAACTATTTTGACTCAGTGGAGTGAGAGCTCTGATTTCTAAACAAAGTAGAATAAATGCATTTTTATACCATTAATGTAATTTACATATGTATGATAAATGCGCTTTTCCTAATCACATGGAAGATATGAAGAACTGACCGAGTTTTTAAAAAAATAAATTAAAAATGTCATTCTCACTATTGCTTTTTCATTACCTACTTGCGTATATATATATATATATATATATGTAGGTGATATGTTTTCTTCAGTTTAAATATCCTTACTAATGTGATAACCTAGAGAGCTAGGGACTCCACAGTACCCCTATGATTCTCTATCTTTGATAGATATTTAAATACATCGCTATTTATATCATATTTAAACATCTCTATTTGGCCTGCTCCTTTGTCTATCCTCTTTTTCTACATTTGCTTACTCTTTTTTCTGTCTCCCAAATATTCTGCTTCAGACTGGGGAGATGTCTGAACGTGAATATGTGCGCACATCCCCCATCTAATTTGCCACCTTAATCTGAATTTAGTAATGTGTGTTTGCAAGGACAAAAATAACAACAAAAATATAACAAGAAAAAAATAGGCTTAGGTACTGTTTTTTCCCTTTACTATGTATCAGGTTATGTAATATACTTCACAGAAGGGAAACTGGGAAAAGCTTCTTTGTAAGCAGTATTATATAATCAGTAGGATGCAACTATAGGGAACAAGAAAGATTCTTCTGTCATAATTTCCAGATGAAATCCTCCCTTTACATTTGCTGTCTAAAAATTAAACAAGAGACTATATACGCTTTTTAATCCAGCTATCAGTCCTTCACAATATGGAATAAATAGTTCAATAATACTCATAATTTCTTAAAGCTTCCATTTAACCAAGAGCATTATAGTTTCCATTTTTAACAATATATGATTATGTAACATAAGATACTTAATTTTCTTGTCTTTTATTTTAATATTTAAGTAAATTTTAAAATTCTCAGAAAATTGTACTTACTAATTTTTAATTGACAACAGATATATCATGCATGGAATAATTTTATGACATTAATGTAACACCCATGCAGATTTCTGAGCTGAGGGAAATATCCTTGTTACAGCTGGTGAAAGATCATCCAGGCAGAATCATGCTTACTGCAAATCCCTCAGACAGAAACGTGCAGAGTGTTTGGAGAAAAGATGAGAACACTTTGACAGCACAAGTATAAGAGAAGGTGTCAGAGAAGTGGTCCTGGGTAACATTAATGAGGCCTAGTAAGTCTTGTTACGAATTTCGAATCAAGTGTAATTTAAAGTCATGGGGTGCGGGTGAGATAATTTTATGATCGTATTAATTAAAGATTAATTAAAGACAAATTTCTTCAAAAACATTACATCAAAGTAAGATACAGACAGAGAGAAAAAGATTTGTTGTTGTTTTTCAATGAACAGATTTGTTTTCAGTTTTCGAGAAAAATGAAGCTTGATAATGATCCTTGGTTTTTAGTATAAAAGTGCATTCTTTAGTGGTCCTAATTTCTTAAACAGTATCTCTGTTTCCTCTCCATTGATCCCATCCATTCTCAGTGCTTCATCATGAATGAATTACAAATGCAAACTGACTAAATAAGTTCCCAACATACACTCACCACATGCATCTGCTTCATTGGAGTCCGTAGAATGAATGAAAATCACAGTCTTTAACATGGCCTGCAAAACTGTTTAGGAATTGACCTGTCTCTCTCTCTTTTTTTTTCCTTTTCTTTTCTTCACTTGTGCCATTTCTCTTTTTTTTTTTTTTTTTTTTTTTAAGATGTAAGATGCAGTTTTGCTCTTGTTACCCAGGCTGGAGTGCAATGCTGCAGTTACGGCTCATTGCAACTTCTGCCTCCGGGGTTCAAGAGAGGAGGCAGAAGTTGCCTCCTTGGAAGGCTCTTGCCTCAGCCTTCCAAGTAGCTGGGAGCACAGGCATGCACCACCATGCCCTGTTAATTTTGTATTTTTAGTAGAGACAGGTTTCTCCCTGTTAGTCTGGCTGGTCTTAAACTCCCGACCTCAGGTGATCAGCCCGCCTCGGCCTTCCAAAGTGCTGGGATTACGGGCGTGAACCACCGTGCCCAAAGGATGTCTCACTTTTTAATTATACTTTGTATTACTCTCCACTTCCTACTCCATTCTTCAGCCACAGGTGGCTTTTTAAAAATTTTCAGTCCTTTGAGCACAGTGTTATGTCCTATCTCAAGTCGTTGGCACATGCTTATATGTTCTTTCTCCATGAAAACCAGGTTGCATGCTTCAGACTATATCAGTCTCATCCACACCTACATTATATCCTCTCTACCCACTGGAAGGAAAATTTCATAGGAAGGCCTGTTTTCTTTTCATTTGAATCTCTAGCACTTGGAACAGCACCTGGCACATGGTGATTGCTAAATAATCATTAGTTGAATTAATGAGTAAATGATCTTCCTTCAAAGATGTACAAGAGGTTTCAATCACAATTTTTTAGAGTGTTATATGTTCAATAATTTTTCAGAATAACACTGACATAAAAAAATCAAATGTTTTGAAAGTGCATGTTATTTATGACTACTAACTGAGAGGAAATATTTCACCATTATCCTATCTCACACTAGTAGTTGATTTTAACTTTATTGTTTTTTTCCTTATAAAAAACTGGCAGATAATAGATGTATCTCATATATGGACTGCATATAATTCTACCCTGTGTCTTTTTTCTTTTTGTATATTGTCTCTTCTTAGGGTAATAAAATATATTGAAAGTAAGAAGTGTTTTTTATTTAGATTCTAAAATATCTAGAGATAGCTTTCATTGTTTTTTGGGCTATCCAATTTTTAATTATTTTTCTTATTTTACTTGTGTACTGCTTTTTTTTTTCTTCAAAAAATTCAGTTGTCCTTGCTAATAATACAATCTGAGATGAGAACTCTATCTCTAAATGGTAAAAGAAACTGCTAAAAAACAGAAACAAAAACAAAAACAAAACAACAACAACAACAACAACAAACTGAGATGTGAACTGATTCGTGTATTAAAATTGGTGCATTTTATAATATTTCCGTTTATTTCACATTTAATTTTATGGAACATATAGAGAACATAGGTTGACTGACCGTTTAAAAAGCAAAAGACAACTAAGTTACCATTTTTAAGGTGTTTTACTGTTGACTTTCTAAAAGCTGCAGCATTCAATTCATGTTTAGTTCTAGAGTAACATTTCATACCTCCCCAATAGTGGCCTTAGACATTTAGTTTAAGAGAGGTAACATTAGTATTGTTTTTATATATGCATGCTTACAAATATATCCTCAATGTTTATAAAAATAACAACTGTTGTATATTCTCCAAGAAGTGGAGAATCACAGAGATTAAAGGAATTGCCCTAGGTCTTAGAGCTAGGTTGTGGAAAAACCAGATGTAAGCTCTCATTTTCTTACTCCAATGCCCTCGAGTCTAGTCGTAACATCTGTGTTGCCTCCTTGAAATACAATTATTATCATGGAGTAACAGACCCTTGGTAAAGTATCAGTTCTGTACCTTCCTGTCTATGGTAAAGAGGGGGTCAGGATGACTCAGTCAGTGACTCTCCGTCTGTGTCCAGTGACTTGAAGTCAGCAGGCCTTTATGGCTCTAGGTATTTCTTTTTTCATAATTAATTCTGTTTGGTTTTTTTGAACCAAAGCCAAAAATAAAAAAGGTGTTTTTTTTTGTTTGTTTTTTTGTTTTGTTTTCTTGGTGCTTTTGTTGTTAGGTTTGTTTAAAATTATTATTGCATAGTGGTAATCAATTACAATTGGGATTCACTAAAAACAAATTACATAAAAATAGAGATGAAGTTTGAACTATCAATTTTGTTGTAATGGAATTAGTGTATATTTTAAAATTTACAGTAGCTAGAATATTGTTATGCTTTCACTGCCTTAGTGTTTTTCTAGATTCTTTTTCTTTTTCATTGTTCTCTGGAATCTTCCTAGGCTTATGCAAGAGAGTTTATGAATTCCCATATTTTAATAATACTTTTAGTTCCTACTAAGGCTATGTGGTTTTCATCAAAAATAACTTTTGGCTGGGCATGGTGGCTCACACCTGTAATCCCAGTGCTTTGAGAGGCTAAGGAGGGCAGATAATGAGGTCAGGAGATCGAGACCATCCTGGCCAACATGGTGAAACTCCATCTCTACTAAAAATACAAAAAATTAGCAAGGCACAGTGGTGAGTGAGCCTGTAGTTCCAGCTACTCAGGATATTGGGCAGGAGAATCACTTGAACCAGGGAGGTGGAGGTTGCATGAGCCAAGATCAAGCCACTGAACTCCATCCTGGTGAGAGAGTGAGACTCTGTCTCAAAAAAAAAAAAAAAAAAAAAAAAAAAAAGAAAAGAAAAAAAAAGAAAGAAAGAAAAGAAAAAGAAAAATAATGATTACTCACTGGTTTCTTTTGTGCCTTTTTCTCCTCGTCTCTTTGTTAATTTTCTCTCATTCTTTTGCACATGCTACCGCTTTCATTACAATGCTGTGTGTATTTTCCCGTTGTTTTTCTGTTCTGACTCTATTGCATGGTGATCAGTCTCCATGATGCTATTTTTACTTTCCTTTCTTTTTGTCCTTTTCATTTTCCTTTGCATATTATCCTTCATCCCTCCATAACTGAATGTTTGGTAGGTCTTGCAGATTGTTTTGGGTTACTACTCTAACCTTCTGTGTCCTCAGATGTTGATTTCAAAACTCACTTTTTGTTTTTATTTTTATTCTGCCTCTGTACTGGGAGGGATAATTTATCTTCCTTTGGCTCTAGGAAGAGAGCAGAATGATGTGGAAAAATCGTTCACCATTGCCTTGTTCTTATACAACATGAAACCTAAATTGAGATGCTTTCTTGATTATTACTTTCAAATCACCACTTTTCCAATACATGCAGGTTCAATGAGATGATGTAAGCCTAGGACTATAAGTAGGTCATGGGGTTTATAGGTACAAGCTTATGTTTTTCTAGTAGGTTGCACTCAAAATTAAAAGAAAGAGGTAAGGAATACAAATAATTTCAATAAGATGTTTTTATCAGAATATTTTTGGTCCTTGAAAATTATTTTAAGCAACTTTAACATTAGGAGTAATAGATAAAATTGCCAAAATTGAGATAATTTTCCTTTTGAATTTGCAAAGTTTTCAAGTGGAAAGGAGAACCACATAGCCTGAGGTTCCAGTTCATTTTACGTTATTTAATGAGTCACATGTATTAGCTGTTAGCCACTTATATAACACAAAGCTTTAATTTTAAATTCAAAACAGAGTAAAAACCTACTTTAAGATAATTGATGATAGAAAATGACAATTATGCAGAATGCTACACAGAAAATTCTGTAACATATATTTTTCTCTTTTATGACTTCTCTGGTTGGTTACGTAAGTTGTTGATCTCCCAAAAGATGAAGAGGCATTCTGTATCATGAGGACCACAAATGGAAACCTGAGACAGTCACTGGCTCTTAACTCTTACCCATCATGGCATTTCGTGATCTGCCGCTGGGTAAAATAGACAAGTTAGTGTGTTTGGGGGGAAAAGTCTGAAAGTTGGGCTCTTTTCTACAATTTATAACTTATGTCAGTAGGAGAAAAGTAAAACATTTAGCCTCTCTAAATTTAATTTATCAACTGTAGTATAAACATAGTAATTTTCACTTCATTTGGTTATTGTAGGAATGTATCAAAAAGTTGATTGGATTGCTAAAGTACTCTTTAAGGTAGATGATTTTAATTTTTGTTTGTTTTCTTCTTTTTTACGCTCTTCATTCTCTCCTTTACCTTCCTTCCTCATCTGTCTTCTTACCTTCTTTGCTCATGGTTCTTCACTTCTTTCAGTTCTTTAGGAGTTAATATGATTACTCAGTAAAATTAGCAGCATTCTAAGCCAATAAAGTCAGGGGACTATATGTCAAAATGGAAGATTAATTGTAGTATTCTAAATATTGTGCCTGAGTTATTCATGCCTTTAAGGAACAAAATAAAGGCTTATATCAGATCCATCTGCCATTATACTTATGGTATGTGTGAATTTCTTTTTGGAACAATATATGGCATTTTCATGCATTTAAAAAATTCTTATGACTCTGGTATAAAGAGTTTGCAGAATACATCTCTCTGGCCCTGAAACATAGATACAACAGTGGAGGCAATAAGAGGGAGCATTACTATAAACACACTTAATGTCCCTTTAAAGGCTATTCTCAGCCACTCCTGTCCCGTTCAACTTGTTATGTCAGAGATGCATTGGGACTTGCTATGACAGCACATTAAAAACCAATGTATTTTACAAATTGCTCCACAGGTGTGTCTCTTAAATATAAAGTCTGTAAGCAATCATGACAATTCAGGGCTATGGGCCTATTGAAAAACTTTACTTTTTTAATAGAAAGAAAGCTTAAAAAAATGAATGGACCCTTTATTTCAACTTCTGCTTAAGAAGACAACAACAGACTCTGATGCCAAGTATGAAACGAAGTGATACTGTAGTAGTACATTGTCAGAAAAAACTTTGGTCTCTGACCTACCAGACTGGTTTCAAATATTAATGCTATGAGTATATTTTGAATGTTGAGGATCTTTTGAAACATCTGAGAAATCACCTATAGAGACACTAAGAGGTGGGAATTCTATAGTTTAACAATTTGAACAAGTGAAAA
Source organism: Sapajus apella (assembly GCF_009761245.1). Classification (NCBI taxonomy): domain Eukaryota; kingdom Metazoa; phylum Chordata; class Mammalia; order Primates; family Cebidae; genus Sapajus; species Sapajus apella. The sequence continues at coordinate 13,014,711 of NW_022436976.1, read as the reverse complement.
TTCCCTAAGATCAAGGCACAGGAGGTTTCTTCCATTCAAATGTTGTTGTTGCTGTTGTTGTTCCTAGCTGTACTGTTTCTTATGTTAGAACAAGTACATAGGAAAGAGAATATGAGGAATATATAGATGAATATTTTTACTACTGTTTTATGCCATTCATTTTTGTGACATTGACCTTACTAACTTAACAGATTCTTTTGGTTGAATAATGAATAAAACTATAAAGAAACGTCTTTACCATAATGAAATAGCCAACAATGTTTCTTTGAACACTTTTCCAAATTTATTTTAATTGTCTTAATTCTCCATGTCATATGAAGTCCAATCACTTCACAATATCAGACCTTGACAATGCAGTGAAATTTGTCCTCTGTGCCCCTATTCCTCATCTGTCATTCTTGATCGACTCAGATTTGTCTTTAGGCTTTGTACTCATCTCTTATTCTTCATATTTAATGATGCATAAAAATTGTGCAATGAAACTCATTGTGGTTGTCATTTATCTATGTTCATTTCTCATTGTTATCTATTAGAAATACAAATTTAAGTCGCTCCATATCTACATACATTTTTCCTCATTATTAACTGTTGTTTTGCCATCATCGTCTTCTTTCCTTTGTTTGCTCATTTCTTCCCTTTTGTCTTTTGTTTTAAAAATCTACATTTGAAGCTATTTCCACAAGATATCCTTTAATCACTGACAGTCATTTACTGAACAGAACTTTGTAATCATAGACAATTTGCAGGTGCTATTCATGATACATTCTTTATATTAATCTTAAAGTACATTCTTTTGCAAGGATGAGTGGTCTGTACTGATCTTCTTTCAACTATGTGTGCAACTGCAAAGTAAGGTAGTGAATACCCACCAAGAATTTCTTTTACAAGTTTCTCACTCCTGTAAAATCAAAGAAAGGAAAAGTTAGGTGTGAAAAAACAGTCTCTAAGAAGAGAGGGAAAATGTCAGAGAGGTGGGTATTTTTCTATGTTAATTACAAGTAAACTTTTAGGCAATATTATTTGGGAAAAAAAAAACCTTGGAAATACAAGGTCATATATGTCTTTCTTAATGTACAAAGTGAGTTAGAGAATTGAGACAATTTTCCAGATAACTTAGGTTCAACCATAATTTCATTAGAAACTCATTAATGAGGCAAAATTGTATGTGATTGCATGCTTTCACCCTTGCTTGTTTTATCTGAACATTTCTTTCAAATATCTTGAAGTAGGCACAAAAGAGATATTTTAAGCTCATTTTCATGTAAACTGGGTGAACACTTACAGAGCTCAAGTTTGCTTTGAGGTCATTTTTCTTGCCCTATACAGGAAAGTAGCTTTGTAGCCTTTGATTTTTATACCTCTAAGTTCTTGGTTCATATTTTGATTCTTCAAGGAGAGAGAAATTTTAACCACAAATAAGGGTCTTGAATTAATTTTGTACATTTTGAAGTGCTCACCACTTTTCCTGAATTTAATTATAATTATGTCAATTTGTTATATTTATTCTGTAATTACAGTAACTGCTCTGCATTTATTTATAGTATAATTCAGAGAGGAGTTGAACAGGTGGTATATACTGTATGTTAATGACACTTTAAGAGCACATAGAATCAGTGTGTATTTTCTCAGTGGAATTACACATTAGCAAACCTCTCAGGTGTGGAAATAAAGGTAAAAAAATATGTTCCTAAATTTGAATTGTAAAATCAAATGTGAATACCTCACAGCATAAAAGGAAATCTGATTTGTAATATACATGCTGTTGGTCTTGTTTTAGCAGATTCCTTTCCAGAGAACAGCGTATCCTATCTAACTCTTATTAAACTCTTACTGAGCCACGCTTAGAGTGGTTTGTACGTTCTAGCTGATACATGGCAAAAGAAGATATGAAACTCTTCTGGCTCAAGCAATGAAAGGCCAGTGGTACATCTAGCACCCAATCCTTGGTTTCTAACAGGAACCACGGCTTTCTGACACCACCTCTGGAGAAAAGACGGATACCAGGGCTGGGGCGCGATCAGTTGTGCCAGAGACGCGGAAGTGCTTTAAAAATGACGGGAACTGGTCAAAGGTCCGTCGCTGTCTCTCCCAGTGGCTAGAGCTGCGATAATTTTGCCATCGGTATAAATCATCATAATGGATTATAAGCCGTTGATTAAAATAAAACCCAGCAATCGATATTAATATAAATAAATGAGGAAAGAAGAAAGGCTTTTCTTGCAGTAGGATGCCAACTAATAAACATAGGAAAAAAAAAAAAAAAACTGGTTATGTAACATTTAACAACCAGTAGTATTTGCTTCTTGGAAACAAAGGTGCGGACAAATGTTTTGATATTATGCTCCACAGTTTCATTAGCATGTTAGGTAAAATGCAGTATTAAACTTTAAGAAAGACTATGGAATTTACTTTCCTCTTCTTTTGTAAAATATGAGACATTTAGAGCTCTCAGGTATTCTAACTGTTGAAGAGAAACCCAAAGTATTTAACTCAAGATAGTCCTATGGGGAAGTAAGTGTAAATAAATGTCCACATGATTTGGTAGTCAAAGACTTTAGATCTCCTGTTGACTTGTATATGCGTGACCTTTTCTATGTCGCTTCGCATTCCTAACTTTGGCTTTCTGAATTGTAATGTGGTTATGCCACAGAATTATCCACAAATTAAATAAATTAATATATGTGCAATTATTTTATCACATATATGATGAACACTGTTTAAATGGGTTGCTGAAATATTTTTTCTTTGTTTCTGTCAAAGTGTCTCTTAATGAAAGCATTAACTTTATTTCATAAAATCCTCAGAATTAGCTCTATGAACTACGATAAAGACAAAGAGTCCAGTTTTGATATTTGATCCTTAACTGTTTGCAATGCCCACCCTTACCCTTTCGCTTTGACATAACAACTGGATAAGCTGATAAGAAAGGTTCAGGCTTCCTCCCTCCCTGCTGGTGCAAGTTAAAAGCACACACATCCTGGCCTAGGAGAGAGCATTCCCCCTGGTCACACCTGGTAGGTACAGAATCATCCTTCTCCCTTGGTCTTCCTTGTTTCCCTCCAGATCATACTTAAGCCCTTCTCTTTGGTAATTCTTTAGATGTTTACTGTGTGAATAATAAACTTCATTCATTTTATATGCATTAGTACCCATGTTTAATTCATCCCAACCTCCATATAAATTTCTGGGGTGGAGATAAATAAAAGATAGTTGGTAGGAAGTTGTGCAATATCTAGTAAGGCACTAGCCACCCAAACAACAAAATCTGTATTCTGTCTAGCCAGCACAATAGCTGTTTTTCCATAGTGTTTCTTTGGATTTTTGAAAAATAAGAGAATTGCTTAACATGTGGAGACAATTAAATGGTCAAATCATTCTGAACTGCAAAACAATCCTGACTTCCTTCTGTCTTAAAATAGTTTGTTTTCAAAGTGTTTTAGAGAGATGGATATATAAATAGAAGCACTTTGCTATTCTTACTTTAAAGGTAGGTACTAGTAAAGTTACTAGTTGAATATTTCCTATTTAACAGAACTGTAACAGTACCTATGTATTTATGACTGAGAAATGAGAACTCTCTATAATGTGGTTGACCAGCATTTATGCTAGGCAAGAAATTATGCTGGGCCATGGAGCTAATAATGGTAAGACTAAAAATTCTATACTTCCATGTTTCATATAGTCTGGTAGGGCAGACAGAATAATAACTGATTATGGATGAATGATACATGCCATGGGAGGATTGTGTTTTTAGAAGCCACATCCAGGACATATCACATAGTTTGAAAACGTCAAGTGGGTATGCAAGGATATGTAGAAAATAACTAGGTGATAAAGCCAGGAACAGTGAGATAGGCTATTCCAAAATAGGAAATGGAGTTTTTAAATAGTTGGAAGCAAAAAAGGACACAGAATGTCCATATGTTCAGATTTGATCAGGATCATATTGATTTCCAGTTGGCGTACCAATGTGATTATTAATGGTCTCTGATTCACTCTCAAATGTGTCTTGGATTTGACCAACAATGTATAGTTACCCTAGCCAGTTGAATTGGAGAAGTAAAGTAGCTTAATGGAAATTTAAACTTAATAGACATAATTTCTTAATTTCTTCTAACTGTATTATTTGTTAAGCTTTTAGTATTAAAATGAAGCAAATCAAAAATGTTCCAGTGAAATTAAAACCATGATTCCAAATAAAATTTAGTAAAAGTCCATGACAAATGTCTTTTAACCATAGATATCTTCCTCTCCTTCCTTCATGAGTGTTTTTCTGTGTTCCTTTCACATTCCTCATATTAAATAAGCTTCTTCCTTAATATTTAACAAATCTGATACTGTGTCTATACATCATTGAAAAAAATTGTTATAATAATTTTTAACTTACTGCAGGACAATCCCCAAAACACCACAGAGGCTGCGACAATGTTTCATTGCATGCTTGTTGTCTGGGAAGTTAATTCAATAATTTGATTTTTATCTGTACATTTCTAACACAGACACAATCTTGAGAAACTCAGGTATCATCCATAATCTGTTAGCTGTGTTCAGTCTTATTGAGATCTAAGCTAGAAGAAGCTGTTTCCTGAAAGAACTTTCAATTTGGAGAACATTCAAGAATAGAGAAAATATTAGACATTCTAAGGGAAAAATTATAAACATATTTACATCTAATATTTTGACCTAAGTCTCTGTTTAATGTTTAATTAAAAGAATGATACATGAAGGTCACTAAATTATGCAATATATATATATATACATATATATGTATATATATGTGTGTGTGTATATATATGTGTGTGTGTATATATATGTGTGTGTGTGTATATATGTGTGTGTGTATATATATGTGTGTGTGTGTATATGTGTGTGTGTGTGTGTGTGTATATATATATATATATATATTTACTTTGGTAGGTTGTTTTTGTGGTACAGGTGGTGTTTGGTTACATGAATAAGTTATCTCCTGGTGATTTCTGAGATTTTGGTGCACCCATTACCTGAGCAGTGTTCACTGAACCCAATGTGTAGTCTTTGATCTTTCACCTCCCAACCCTTTCCCCTGAGTCTCCAATGTCCCTTGTATCATTTTCATGTCTTTGCCTTGTCATAGCTTAGCTCTCACTTGTAAGTAAGAACTGGCTTTTTATTTCTGAGTTATTTCTCTTAAACTTGGAATAATGGTCTCCTATCCCATCCAGGTTGCTATGAATACCATTATTTTTTTCCTTTTTATGGCTGAGTATTATTCCATAGTAACATGTATATGTATATAGTAATTTCTTTGTTCACTCATAGATTGATGGGCATTTGGGATGGTTCCATATTTTTGCAATTATGAATTGTGCTGCTATAAACATGCATGTTTAAGTATCTTTTTTGTGTAATGACTTCTTTTCCAGTAGAATTTCTGGATCAAATGGTAGTTACAATTTTAGTTCTTTAAGAAATCTACCTACTGTTTTCCATAGTGGTTGTACTAGTTTACATTCCCACCAACAGTGTAAAAGTATTCACTTTTCACCACATCCCTGCCTACTTATATTATTTTTTCTGATGGCCTTTCTTTCAGGAGTGAGGTGGTATCACATTGCGGTTTTAATTTGAAATGCCCTGATCATTAGCAATGTTGAGCATTTTTTCATATGCTTGTTGGCCATTTGTATATCTTCTTTTGAGAATTATCTATTCATGTCCTTAGCCCACTTTTTGATGGGATTGTTTGTTTTGTTCTTTCTGATTTGTTGTGGTCCTTGTAGATACTGGATGTAATATATTTCTAAGAACATCTAAATATGTGCTGTTAATAACATATATAGCAATATGCCTTAACATCTGAAAGATTTTATGGAGGCTATAGCCTATAAAGCTACATGAGAAAAATAATGCTTATTAGACATGCCTATCCAGAATTTTAAATCCTTTTATAAATCATTAGAAAATAAGGATGAAATGAATAAGCAATGTTGTCAAAATGATATGGCATTAACAACTACAGTGATACTAATAAGAAAAGAGGATTAGAATGACATTAGAAAACTAGCTCACAAAAAGAATAATAAAATGATTTCTGTAAAAGGCTATTTTGAATACTGGCCATTTTTTCATGTTTATGTTTTATGGATGAATATAGATGTGATTGAATGTGATTGATGAGTCTTATGAGAGACTATGGGGATTTTAAAGTCCAAATATTTGGACGGATAGGTTTAGAATCAAACAAAAACGAACCCAGGTGGTCAGAGAATAGCATGATATGAATAGTAATTTCTGAATGAAATTACATTTTTATTTTTTCTCTTTTAATTTGGACATTCTAAAACTTAGTAAATATTGTTGGGGCAGAACATTTAGGAAAGAAGTAAACTAAAATTGGTAAAGTGTCTATTTTATGCTTTCATCTTACATAAATTTATTTCACTTAGGCCTCATAGAAATCTTATGAGACAGTCAAATATCTCCAAATGATAGCTTTAGTTAATATATCTCACAGATGTTCTTTATTTGTAGAGAAGAATGTTTTAAAATTTTGGAATCTAAATTATTTTGGGTGAGAAATTCTTTCTCCAGTTAACCACAGACGAACTCTTCTCTTGATACCTTTGACCCCCACACCTGACTGGTCCCCAAAAACCTTTGTTACGGTAGATATTAAGTATTTTGATATGAGGAAAAGAAAATGAGGCTGAGAAATTTAAGCAACTTTCATACATTTGAAAAACTAGCACCTGGCATAGGAATCCAGCCAAATAATTAAAGGTGTCTCTCTATGTTTATTTTCTTCTTTCTCAACCCCCATGCCTGACCTCATATATCCTCATCTCCACTCCTATTGTAAGAAGTATAATGGCCCTCCAATAATGCTCATATCCTAATCCCAGAAGCTGCAAACATATTATTTTACATGGTAAAAGGGAAATTCACTTTGCAGATGGGATTGAAGTTGCTAATTATTTGGCCTTAAAACAGGGATCCTGTATTATCCAGGCGGACCCAACTGAATCATGTGCGTTTTTACAAGTAGAGCACCTTTCCTACTGTTCAGAGGGATGAGACAGAAGGAGGAGGAGAGATTTAAAGTGAGAGGTGCTAGATCTGTACTAGCTTTAATCAAAGATGGAGGAAGGCATCATAAGAGGAATGTGTGTAGCCTTTTAAAGCTGGGAGTGGCCCTAGTTTGACAGCCAGCTAGGAAACAAAAATCTGAGGCCTACAACTGGCAGGAGCTCAATCTTGCCAACAACTCAAATATGCAGAAAATGGATTCTTCTCTAGATCCTGTAGAAAAAAAACTTATAGAACTGTAAGATTATAAATGTGTGCTATTTAAGCCACTAAATTTGAGGTAATTTATTTTGATAATGGGGTGTGTGTGTTTATGTATGTGTTTGCAAGACTATCACTCAGACAGGTGGTGGTGTGGGGACAAAGGTAGGCCCCGTCATTTATAAGACCTAAAGTTATTTTGACTTTATTAAATAACATTTAGAAATAATGGCATACCTAGCTACCAAGGTTGTCTGCCTTTGGGTTGGGGGCCAGTGCTATGATTAATTACAATTTTTTTTTTCCCAACTAAAGTTATTAGTTGTGTTCAACTTAGCTCTGGAAACTTGGGTTTGCCTTGTGTGATGCAGATTTTGAATAATTCCAGGTTCTCTGTCTTCTAGCAGGCTTGAGCCTAGGACAGAAGCCATTTATGTTTTACAATTTAGTGTTAACTACCACCTGATCTAGTGCGAAGTTAACACTTTGCATAATTACCACTCAGAGCTCAATGCCTGGCATGTAATACAGCTATGTGCAATTAGGTGAACTTCCAAACAGCCACAGAAAATACAGGACATAAAGAAGATTTATTTCTAAGCTCTGCTGACACAGTGAGAATACTTGTTAGCATTAACAAGAATACATCTAAATCACATTTCCTAATAAAAATACATCCAGATTTTATTTTATAATGACTATCCCAAAGCAAGTACCATTTTCTAATAATAAAAAGCAATTAACAATTTAACCTTAATATAATATTATTCTAAGTGATTTTGTTGCTATAGGCAAAATATCTAGTATTGTGAAGGTAAAGGAAATCTGGCAAGGACATGGTGCCATTTTTTCCAACCTCTTAGGATCTGAAATTATTTTAAATTCCATTAACAAAAGGAAGGCATTCCCTTTTGGTGGTACATGCTTCTGGAAGAACCTAAAGCTAGTTAACTGAAGGGGAAGGTGGCCTAACTGGTAATATCTGTAGAAAGAAGGGGAAGGTGATTTTCTCCAGATGAGGTATTGTTTGTGCCTGAAAATTCAGTAGTTTTTATATAGACTCCTATGCATTTCTGTGCTCTAGGTAAAATTACAGTAGCTAAAATAGAAGTTCAGCTAGTAAAACACAATTACCCTTTTCAAATGCCACTGAATCCTCAGACAGATTTGATGATGACATGGAGGTCCTCCTTTAATTAAGGGGGCAGTACTCAAGGGACTCTTTTGAGCCTAGTGCCTTATATGATATCAATCAACTCTGAGCTGCAGAATTATGGTTTCCTAATCATTTTATAATAAACTTATTCAGGAATACTTGTATACTGAATATTGTATAATAAACTTATTCATCACTTTAATAATAATCATATGCAGCAATACTTCAGTGAACTGAATTTCCACTATATACCATGGACTAAAACTATTTCTTATATTTATTGCCTTTCTGCTATCTTACCAATCCAATTTCGTAGGCACTATCATTCCCATTTTCAGGGAAATAAAAGTGACACACAGTGAGATTAAGAGATTTAACTTGCAAGATCATTTAGATAATAAATAGCATTCTGGGCTTCAAACCCAGGGATGTCTATCACTTAATCACATTATTGAAAATTTTTTATTTTAATAGGTTTTTGGGGAACAGGTGGCATTTATTTACATGAATAAGTTTTTTAGTGGTGATTTCTGAGATTTGGTTGCACCCATTATCTGAGCAGTGTACACTGTACCCTGTGCATAGTCTTTTATCCCATCCCCTCCCACCCTTTCCCCAAGTCCCCAAAGTCCACTGTATCATTCTTATGTCTTTGCATTCTCATAGCTTAGTTCCCACTTATGAGTGAGAACATACAATGTTTGGTTTTCCATTCGTGGGTTACTTCACTTAAAATAATGGTCTCCAATTCCACCCAAGTTGCTGTGAATGCCATTATTTTATTCCTTTTTATGGCTGAGAGGTATTCCTATATATAAATATATTTGTGTGTGTGTGTGTGTGTGCTTTACATATATATACATATATGTATGTATATATGTGTGTTTACATATATACATATATGTATGTATATATGTGTTTTACATATAAATTCATATGTATATATGTGTGAGTTTACATACATATATGTATGTATATATGTGTTTTACATATATATTCATATGTCTATATGTAAAATATATACATAAATACACATATGTATATATGTAAAACATGTATGTATATATGTAAAACGTATATGTATGTATATATGTGCACTTTATATATACACATGTGTATATGTGTAAAACACAAATAAGTATATATAAAACACACATATACATATATGTATATATGTAACACACATATATAATATATACATATACATGTAAAACACACACACGTATACATGTATGTATGTATAATTTACCCACTCATGAATTGACGGGTATTTAGGATGGTTCCATATTTTTGCAATTGAGAATTGTGCTGCTATAAACATGCCTGTGCAAGTATCTTTTTCATATAATGACTTCTTTTCTTCTTGGTAGCTACCCAGGAGTTGGACTGCTGGATCAAATGGTAGTTCTATTTTTAGTACTTTATAGAATTTCCACACTGTTTTCCATAATGGTTATACTAGTTTACATTCCCACCAGCAGTGTAAAAGTGTTCCATTTTCACCACATCTAAGCTGATGTCTATTATTTACTTTTAGTTTGTTATTATGGCCATTCTTTCAGGAGCGAGGTGGTATCGCATAGTGGATTTTGATTTGCATTTCCCTTGTCATTAGTGATGTTGAGCATTTTTTCATATGTTCGTTGGCCATTTGTATATCTTCTTTTGAAAATTATCTATTCATGTCCTTAGCCCACTTTTTGATGGGATTGTTTGTTTCTGTTTTGCTGATTTGTTGGAGTTTCTTGTAGATTCTAGACATTAGTCCTTTGTCAGATGTAGAGATGGCAAAGAATTGTTTCCCACTGTGTGGGTTGTCTGTTTACTCTCCTGATTGTTTCTTCTGCTGTGCAGAAGCTTTTTAGTTTAATTAAGTCCCATCTATTTACCTTTGCTTTTGTTGTATTTGCTTTTGGAATCTTGGTCAAGAAGTCTTCACTGAAGCCAACATCTAGAAGAGCTTTTCCACTGTTATCTTCTAGAATTTTTAGGGTTTCAGGTCTTAGAGTTAAGTATATGATTCATATGGAGTTGATGTTTGTATCAGTTGAGAGTTGAGGGTTCAGTTTCATTCTTCTACATGTGGCTTGTCAATTATCCCTACACTGTTTGTTGAATGCAGTGTTCTTTCTCCATTTTATGTTTTTGTTCGCTTTGTCAAAGATCAATTGGCTGTATTTGGATTTATTTCTGATTCCCTATTCTGTTCCATTGGTCTCTGTGCTTATTTTTATACTAGTACCAAGATGTTTATACCAGTACTATGGATGATCTTATATACAGTTTGAATTCAGGTAACATGATGCCTCCAGATTTGTTCTTTTTTCTATGTCTTGCTTTGGCTATGTAAACTCTTTTTTGGTTCTATGTGAATTTTAAGATTTTTTTCCTAGGTCTATGAAGAATGTGGTGGTATTTTGTTGGAAATTACATCAAATTTGTAGACTGCTTTTGACAATATGATCATTTTCACAATATTAATTCTACCCACCCATGAGCACGGTATGTGATTCCATTTGTTTATGTTGACTATGATTTATTTAAACAGTGTTTTGTAGTTTTCCTTGCAGATGTCTTTCAGCTCCTTGGTTAAGTACATTCCTAAATTTTGCAGCTATTATAAAAGGAGCTGAGTTCTTGATTTGATTCTCAGCTTGGTTGCTGTTTGTGTACAGCAGAGCTACTAATTTGTGTACATTAATTCTGTATCCCGAAACTGCTGAATTTCTTTATCAGTTCTAGGAGCTTTTTAGAGGACTCTCTGGGATTTTCTAGGTATACAATTATATCATCAGCAAACAGTGAGCTAACTTCCTCTTTACTGTTTTGAATGCGATTTATTTATTTCTTTTGTCTGATTGCTCTGGCTAGGACTTCCAGTAGTGTGTCGAATAAAAGTGGTGGCAGTTGGCATTCTAGTCTTGTTCCTCTTCTCAGGGTGAATGCTTTCAACTTTTCCCATTAGGTATAATGTTCACTGTGGGTTTGTCATAGATGACTTTTATTACCTTAAGGTATATCCCTTCTATGCCAATTTTGCTGAGGGTTTTAATCATAAAAGGATGCTGCATTTTATCAAATGCTTTTACTGTGTCTATCGAGATTATCATGTAATTTTTGTTTTTAATTCTGTTTATGTGCTGTATCACAGTTATTGACTTGCATATGTTAAATCATCCCTGAATCCCTGGTATGAAACCCACTTGATCATAGTGGATTACCTTTTTGATAGGTTAGCTAGCATTTTGTTAAGGATTTAACTATTTATCATGGTATTTGTTTCCTGAATACCTTGTTGTTTCTTTTTTTATTGTGTTTTTGTTTTATAGGTCCCATGAAATTTATGATTTAAGAAGATTCCATTTTGGTGTATTTTGAGGATTTCTTTCATGATTTAAAGCCCCTGTTAGCAATTCTTATAGTGCTGGTTTGGTGGCAGTGAATACATTCAGCATTTGTTTGTCTAGAAAAGACTGTATCTTTCCTTCATTTATGAAGCTTAGTGTCACTGGATACAAAATTGTTGGCTAATAATTGTTTCATTTAAGGAGGCTAAAGATAGGGCCCAAATCCCTTCTTGCTTGTACGGTGTCTGCTAAGAGATCTGCTGTTAATCTGATGGGTTTTCCTTTATAGGTTACCTGATGCTTTTGCCTCACAGCTCTTAAGGTTATTTCCTTCATCTTGACTTTAGATAACCTGATGACTATATGTCTAGGTGATGATCTTTTTGTGATAAATTTTCCACATGTTCTTTGAGCTTCTTGTATTTGAATGTCTAGATTTCTAGCAAGGCCAAGAAAGTTTTCCTCAATTATTCCCTCAAATATGTTTTCCAAACTTACAGATGTTTCTTCCTCCTCATAAACATCAATTGTTCTTAGGTTTGGCCATTTAACTAAATCCCAATCATCTTGAGGCTTTGTTCTTTTTTCTTTGTCTTTGTTGGATTGAGTTAATCAGATCTGGATATGTGTCTCATTTTTCCTTTTCATTTCTGTGTTTAATCTTCAGAGGATTTGCCTTCCACATTGGAGCGAGAGAGGATCTCTTGCATGGTATTATTTTCAAAAAATATCCAGAAGAAAATTATCTTAGAGAATTTAAATTGATAAGAAAAACATGACCATGAAGGTTTCCATGTGTTGGCAGCCACTTTCTCTCTACTTAGACTATATGAGTTGTCTCTGCTCTGTGTTCCGACAGTACTGCAATGTACTGTATTAAAATTATCTATGTACCTGCCAGTCCTTTTCTATAAGACTTAAAATCTTGGTGGGCAGGTGCTGTGTGCTTCTTAACATTTAAGAAACATTAAGTGCTCAAAGATATTATTTTTGAAAGACCAAATTTGTTTCTGTGATACCAGGCCCTATCCAACATGAGCCCATTTCTAATATTTCTCAGCAATGAAGGATTCAAAGGACTTAAAATTAACTCGGTGAAATAAAATGAGTCTACTTTATATCCCCTGTCTTTCTTTCCCTCACTTTGTAATGTCAGGGTAATGTTCTTTAATTGGTCTCCCTATTCCCAGGATATCAATATGTAAATGCATTGTGTTTCATACTTAAATAGAAGTGGGAGCTGTCAAGGGCTTAAGCTTATCAGTACATTACAGTGTTTGTTGCGGCCTCTGTCATACTTTTTCTGATGCCTTTGACAATGCTATACCTGTAAATATGCTTTCCACTTCCCTTTTTCTGGTGACCTGGGCCTTACCAAGAAACAAAACTCTCTGCCTCTCTCTGTCACTGACTCACTCAGTGTTTTCCTTGTTTAATCTCTAATGAGTGTGGTCATGACTACAAGTTAAAACATTGGATAACAGTGGCTGGGTCATCTGGGCTTGACATTTTTGATGAAGAAAAAATTGGTGGTGTATAGGAAACAGAAAGGGAAAGGTGGATAAACACTTAAGATAGAAGATCAAAGACATGAATCAAAGAGAAGAGTCAAATCTAGGGTCTCTAAAAACAGCCGTGAGTCTGAAAACCCAAATATAGCAATTATTTAAGTGAAGTATTTTCCATACTTTTATTCTGCTAATACCATGAAAGTATATATGTCATACAAACCCCTTTAAGCTGTCTTTTTTATTTCCCTCAATTAACTAGTTTATACATACACCTGTTTCATTTGATGCTGATATTGATTTTGTTCCTGGTTACTTTTACATAGACATTATACCTGCATCTTCTGAATGGTAAAATTTGTTACAGCAATTGAAATGTATAATTTGATAGAAAACATAAACAGAGCAAATAATTAGCTGATTTACAACTTGCTTTAGATAACATCTTCAATTATTAAAATAATTAGTGAAATTGAGTTAAAGATAAAAACCTTAGCATAATTTCAACTTGTCCTTGAAGCTACTTTCTGACCCATTTTAAAATATTACCTGTTGAAATATTCATAAGAGAAAGGAAATT